>NW_027288769.1:0-300000 GCF_037038585.1 Patagioenas fasciata | reverse complement strand
TGAGTTTTTAGGGTTTATCCCAAATGATGGGAACCCCCGGTTCCTTCCTTCCTTCCTTCCTTCCTTCCTTACTTCCTTCCCTCCTTCCTTCCCTCCTTGCCCTCTCATAACCGCACGCGAGCCCCGATGCTGAGGGCCCTTGAGCTCCTCCTCGCCTTTGAAAACAACATGGACGACCTCACCTTGTTGATGATGGGGATCTTCTGGAGCAGGCCAGGGATCCTCTGGAGATCCTCGCAACGTGGTGCTTTCCTTTGAGCCCACGACTTCTCTGCCTGGGGCCTCTTCCCATTGGACGCTCTTGGAGGAGCCACTGAGTTTTTGGAGCTCGCCACCTCTTTTGGATGAAGCTGGAGCAGCTGGGGATGGGCCTGGGATGCTGGGCAGGAAGAGCCAGGGCCGGTGCTGGACCCTCCCCAGCCCATTTCTCTCTGTTCGCTCCTCCAGAATCCTCGGAATCTGATGGCGAAGATGACGAAGATGACGAAGATGACGAAGATGACGAAGATGACGAAGATGACGAAGATGATGAAGATGACGAGCGTGTCCCCACGCGGGAAGACATCAAGAAGCTGATGGAAAGCAAGAAGAAGCAGCAGTCGCTCCAGGAGAGCTTTGGATACCCCAGACCACCCCTTGTGCTTCGGATGCCCACACCACCCCTTGTGTTTTGGATACCCCAGACCACCCCTTGTGCTTCGGATGCCCACACCACCCCTTGTGTTTTGGATACCCCAGACCACCCCTTTGGGGAAGACCCTCCGTATGCTGAGGTGTTGCGTCTCCTTCCTCTTCATCCTCTAAAAGGTGTTTGGTGAAGAGCAGAGCTGGAAGCGGGGGTTCCCATCATTTGGGATAAACCCTAAAAACTCATTTTGGTTGGAAAAGACCCTCGAGGTCATGGAGGCCAAGCATAACCCACCCCTGGCACTGACCCGTATCCCTGAGGACGGTGTTTTGTGACACCATGGGGACCCCGCCTTGTCCCCAGAGCCCATTGTGACATCCTGGGGACCCCCTTTGTCCCCAGGGCCCATTGGACGTCCCATGACTCCCCCTTGTCCCCAGGGCCCATTGTGACATCCAGAGGACCCCGCTTTCTCCCCTGGGCGCATTGTGACTTCCTAGGACCCCCCATTGTCCCCAGGGATCATTGGGACACCGTGGGGACCCCCTTTGTCCCCAGGGCCCATTGTGATATTCGGGGGACCCCCTTGTCCCCAGGGCCCATTGTGACATCCCAGGACCCCCCATTGTCCCCAGAGCCCATTGTGACATCCTAGGGACCCCCTTTGTCCCCAGGGCCCATTTTCGCACCATGGGGACCCCCTTTGTTACTGGGTCCCATTGTGACATTCCAGGACCTTACTTTGTCCCCAGGGCCCATTGTGACACCATCGGGACCCCCATTTGTCCCCAGGGCCCATTGTGACATTCAGAGGACCCCTCTTTGTCCCCAGGGCCCATTGTGAATTCCCAGGGCCCCATGTTGTCCCCAGGGCCCATTGTGACATCCTGGGGACCCCCTTTGTCCCTGTCGAGGGTTAAGATTCCTAACCCCAACTCCTAACCCCAACTCCTAACCCAGACCATAACGCTAATCCTAATCCTAAACCTAAGCCTAATTCCTAACCCTAAACCCAATCCTAACCCAATCCCTTAACCCTAACCCAATCTCTTAACCCTTATCCCAATCCCTTAACCCTAACCCAAACTCCTAACTCTAAGCCTAAGCCCAACCCAGACGCCTAAGCCCAACCCAGACGCCTAAGCCCAACCCAGACGCCTAAGCCAAACTCCTAACACTAAGCCTAACCCTAACGGAAACTCCTAACCCTAACCCAAACTCCTAGCCTTAAGACTAACCCTAAATCCTAACTCAAACTCCTAACCCTAAGTCTAAGCCTAAACCAAACTCCTAAGCTTAAGACTAAGCCTAACCCAAACTCCTAAGCCTAACCCTAACCCAAACTCCAAAACCTAAGCCTAACCCTAACCCAAACCCAAACTCAGTGGCCACTAAGCAGGCCTGGAGCTGTCAGGAGAAAGGACTCCCTGGAGCTCACCCAGCTCTAAACTCAGCCCCAACCTGCTGCTGCCTCGGCAGCCGGCACTGCGAGCGGCGCAGAGATGGAGCAGTTGGCAAAGAGCTTTGCAAGGCAGAGCCCTCTGGGGCACAGCACTGAGCTGGACCCACTTCCCCTCTGCGTGACCGAGCGTCAGCCAAGAAAGCAGCAAGCTAAATTTCACAGGAACGGAAAATTAACATGGAAACGCTCATTTGTTCCCAGGTCGTACCTGTGGGATCGCCCCGAGGCTCACGGACACACTCAGGTGAAGCAGTCAAGGAGCCGCTGCCTACAGGGACGGCTGGAATCGAGCAGAAAGGAAAAGCGTTTCCATTTCACGTTGTGAAATGACCTGCAGCGCCTGGACGGGGGTCAGGCAACAACACGGGACCCAGACGCATGCTGAAATTGCCAAAGCTGCAGAGGGGCTGCAGACCCCTTGTCTGGGACCTGGCAGCTTCCAAACTACTGTGTCCAGGCCACATGCAACACCCCTCAAGGACCAGATGGACCAACACGGGGCCTCTCAGGGCCTTCTGACCAGGAGACCTCTCACACACACAAAAGGAAACCCACACTAACGTGGGAGCATGGAGCACCAGGGCAAAAAATGATCATCCATGTTTCTCCTAAATCAGAGCCTGCTGGCTACTGCAAGGCTCAACTATTGCAAGAAAACGTTCACAAATAATAAACCAAATACTAACAAACGCAAAAGGCCAGTAACCAATGAACACTGAACACTTACCCCTGCGATTCCCCTCAGGCTCAGGAACAGGATTACACCAAGAGGCTTGATCAGCATGGACTGCAGGAACCAAACAGGGAGTCAAACACGGGTGGGGAGCTTCCATGGCACGTTGTGATCTCCTGCTTCCTCAGTCACCTGCTGTGATGGGAGAGGGTGAGATAATGACACGAGACACATACAGAGGTGTGTGTTCCCACAGCTAGAAACAGAGCACGGGTGACCTTTTTGCTGAGACCTAGCAGGTTTTCAGGCAAATTGAACATTCATGACTTGTCTGTGTAATACCACCAAGGCACAAAAAGCTTTTGGAAAGCCTCTGAGAGGATCTTGGGTACAATCACACACGAATAACCTATTAAAACACGAGTGTTTATTCGCTCAAGCAGACAGACAGTGACAACTCACCTCTGGGACAGCCCAAGGCTCCTAACCAGGACCCAGCTGAGAAGCTCGATCAACTCTGCCAATGCCATGTCCTGGAGTCAAGCACAGATCAGAGAGGTTTCCAGGCTCACCGAGCAACACTCCTGCATTCCAGGTAAAAGAGGACATAGACAAGAGAGAAAAAACAAAACACAACACAACATATTTAGGACAACAGTGCCCATATCTTGCAGAAAAATAGCCGTATTTGGGGAAAAAACTGGCAAAATGACAAAATATTCCAAATATTTGGGGGCTAAATTGGTCAATACAGGCAAAACAATCTGAGTATTTGGGCAAAAAGTGGCCCAAAGAGGCAAAAACATCCACACTTGGGTGCAAAGCTGTCGGCAAACATGAAAACATCCCATATTTGGGATCACAGTGCCCATATCAGGGGAAAAAATGGGCAAAAGCACCTGAGTATATCGGGTCAAGAGAGGCAGAAAAAACCAAAGCACCACTAGATTTGAGCAAAACTGGCCAAAAAGGGGTATAACATCCCCAGATTCAGGGTGAAACTGGACCAAAGAGTCGAAGTATGCCCAGATTTGGGTAAAAAAATGGCCAAAAATGGCCCAAACACCCCCAGATTTGGGTATAAACAAAACTGGAAAACCAAAGAACTCCCAGATATAGGCAGAAACGATCCCAAAGGGCACAAATGTGCCCAGGTTTAGCTCTAAAGTGGCCCAAAGTGCCAAAGCAATCCCAGCTTTGATTTGAAACGGGCCCAAAGGCTCAAAGCGCGCCCTGGGATGGGGCCGTGTGGCACGAGGCTGGGGGGCAGGGAGGGCCCCACAGGGACTCAGTGCTGGTTTCTGCCCTGTGCCAGCACTCCCAGCCCCTGCTTGCCCAGAACCTGCCCCTGAAGCAGCCGCAGCCCCTCTCCCCTCCCTGCGGGTGTCTGCCCCCTGCCCACACCCTGGTGCTGCCTGGCTCGCCCTGCCCGGCCCAGCCCGGCTGCTCTCCCGGCCCCAGCCCCAGCCCTGGCCCCACTGCTGCCCTGCTGAGCTGCTCGGGGCTGGGTGCTGCCCCTGCTCGCCCACCTGCTCCCTGCGCTCGGCTGGAGCAGCCTGGGCGTCCCGGGCTGGCAGGGACACCAGGAGGAGGAACAGGGTGAGGACCATGGCCCCCACGCTCGCCCCATGATGCTGCTGCTGCCAAGACACAGCACAGCACGTCACCGAGGGGCTCTGACCTCACAGTCACATTGGAATCACCACATCTGCACACTGCTGCATGGCCTTGTGCTACACCAGCATGGAAGGAACAGAAGTGGAGAAGGGGGCACCTATTTTGGGAGGCAGCTCTGCCTGTGGGAGTGCACAGGCTCTCACTTCTTGCTTCCCAAAAATCAATCAATCAATCAATCCCAAAAGCTACATATTAATAGTAAATTTAAATAAAAAAAGCCAACTTCAAGGGTCTTTACTTGTAGCTATATTTGTCAGGCAGCTCTCTGGGAAGAAACCAGCTTTTCCTGCTAGTTTGACCACAGCTTCAATGCCTTTAAAGCCACCACTTCTGACCTCTGCTGCTCCAACACAGCCTCACAGCCCAGCAAAATCATAGTGCAGGCAGAAAGCTTCACCATACAGAGATGGAGACAGTCAGGAATACGTTCCTCTCAAAAGCAGACACTGCAAGCCACTCTTCCTCTTGCTTACCAAATTCAGACAGCGTTAGAAAACAACAACAACAAGGAAGCGAGATTCTTCTTTTATGCACCCCATTGTATGGACCATTCAACATCAAGTCCAACCGAAGTCTGAACCTCCGAATGAGAAATGCCATCTTCAAATTTCTAGGAAAATGAAGGGCTTTGAAGTGGCAAGACCATAAAATGTTCATTAAAGCAGTGCCATGCAAGTCCGCACCCCTGATCACAGACCACCTGCCCTGGTACCAAAGGCAGTGATGTTCTCAGCTGACATCTGGAAAGCAGCACAAAGTCTCATGTTCTCCAGTGCCAAACATGTAGTTTGGAACTGAAACAGGGCAGTAAACCATCTCCAGTCAGTCTGTTTTCATTCGAGTACATCAGGACAAGTTCAGTTCACGTTCACCAGGAATCACAGCAGGTCCCACCCGTCCCTGCAGACCCCAACACCGCTCCTGTGCAGGGTCCCCAGGAGCAGTAAGCACAGAACAAGAAACCTCCCTTCCAAAGAAGGCCCACAGCTGCTCTTCCAACGAGCTGCATAAGCAGCAGCTGAGAACAACCTCTGCTGTAGCTGCACCAGGCTCTGCTGTCTGCAGAAGGAGAGCAGCTCCTAAATGATCCCCAGCCCTACAGACACAGCCCAGGGCAGTGATGAGGAACCACCAGAGTGCAGGGACACCTGGCCATTCAGTTGAAGCTGCTGGGGAGAAGGACAGAGGACCAGCAAGAGACAAATCAGACAAGAGAGAAGACAGAGGAGCTGAGAGAGAAACAAACACACAGGGAAAAGGACAGAGAGATGAAGGCAAAAAGGCACAATGAGCTGGGATGAGACAGGGAGGAAGAACCAGCAGGGCTGATGAGCAGGACAGAGGGATGGGGAGGGGGGAGGAGGAGAAGCAGGAAGGGGCTGGAGAAAGACAGGGAGGGGGATGCACAGATGGAGAGACAAAAAGAAAGACAGGGAACAGAACAAAGGGAGTGAGAAATAAAGCAAAGTTGGGATCCAAATGAAGAGACTGGAAAGGGGAAACATGCAGCAAGGAGCTGGAGAAAGAGGAAAAGAGGGCTGAAGAGCAGGAAAGAGGAAGAGAAGACAACGAAAAGGCAGAGCCAGCTGGACAGGGGTGATATAGTGAGAAGGGATGGCACTGGGAACAGGGATGGGAGACAGAAGGAAAACCAGGACAGAAAGACATCAAAAGGAAGAGGAGCAGTAATCTGGACAGAGCTGGAGAAAGAAGCAGCCGGGAAAGGGAAGACAGGCAGAAGACAGAAGGGGAGCAGGAGAGAGAAAGAACAATAAGGGTTGGGGGCAGGATAGAAATTGGGGAAAAAATCCTGGGGCGGGCAGCAAGATGGAGAGGGAGTAAAAAAGAAGAGGGGCAGGAACAGGTGCAGGGAGCAGGACAGAGGGATACAGTGAGAAATGATGGGGCAGGGAGCAGGACACAGCAACAGAGCAGAATGTGACAAAGAGAAACCAGGGATGATGAGAAGCACAGAGCAGCGGAGACAGAGAGGGAGATACGAGAAACCCTGCACAGAGGTGCAGACGGGTGGAGGAAACGGTGAGGAAGAAGCAGAGAGGGGCAGAGAGAGAAGAGATGAAGAGGAAGAAGGACACAGTAGGAAAGAGGAGGGAGCAGGGAGGGACGGGAGCACAAAACAGGATGAAATGAGCCCAAGGGCCCAGCACTCACCACAGTTCCTGCTCTCTGCACTGCCAGGCAAGCTGTGGAGTTCAGGCCCTTCTGTCTGCCTGCCTTTCCCTCCCCTCCTATTCTGTAGCTCCAGTCGTTTGTCCATCCCGCACCTAAGAGAACACATGGGTGTCTAACAGCTCTCACAGCACGAGGCTCCCCAGACGCACCCCACACACACACACTATACGGCCGGACAGTGATTTTCCCCACTTACACAGACCCTGCGGTGCACGTTTGTGATCTGCTCTGCTGAGGCTGCTCACAGGGACTCTTCCTCACCCAGAGGGGCAGCTGTCTCTGGTGCAGCTGCAGCAGCAGCTGTGGGGATCCCCTGCACTTCACCCTCCAGCTGCTTCCCCTTCTCCTGCTCTCTCCAGCTCCAGCCCCAGCCCCAGCTGCTCCTCTCCAGCAAGTGCCCCCTGCCCCCTCCCCCGCCCAGGAGAACAAGGCCAGAGCAGCCCACACACACCTGGGCCAGAGGCAGCAAGACATCTCCAGGGCCCCAGAGGGAGGAAAAAGGGCCCCAGGGCTGGGCCGGGGGCTGCTCGGCCTCGGGCAGCTCCACGGGCGCCATGGCAAAACTCACGCTGGCCGCCTGCAGAGCAACCGCCTGCTCAGCCTGGGCTGCGCCACCATTGGTCAGGAGGGCTGTCAGTCTCCCCCCCTGAGCTGATCCTGCAGCTGATTGGCTGCCTGGGCAGTGATTCTGTCCTGGTTTGGGGCTCACCCTGCCCTGAGGTGATACTCTCTCTGATTGGCGACCTGAGGGGTTACTCCCTCCACAGTGTCCGCCTTCCCTGAGCCGCTGTTTCCTCTGATTGGCTGTCTGGGATTTCCCACTGGCTCCCCCCACCAAATGATTGGTCAGACTATTTGTCAATCATCCTGTGCTGCACTCCCACCAGGTGTGATTGGTGCAGCCAGCACAGCCCACCCCTGAGGGCTGCCCAGTTTGTTCAACTGTCGCCAACTGTCATCCAGGTCTCAAAGCTCGATTGGCTGCTTACGTTTCAATCACATGACTTGCCCCGCCTCCTCAAATGTGATTGGCTGCATTTCATCCCCTGGCTGTCCACAGACTTCCGGGCGGTTGTTGCCAGGCAGCGGCTCCACCTGAAAATGAAGCTGTGGACCCTGACCAAAGGCCGTGGGTGATGAAAGATGCGTTGGGACCCTAAACATGAGGATTTGGCCCCAAGAAGAGGCCTCTGGGCACTCAGAAGGACGGGCAGATGCTACAGATGGCGCTTTGGGCCCTGCACACGAGGGGACCCTCTTGGCTCCACCCGAGCTGGGTTTGGTGCCCGTGACCCCACGTTCCAGCTCTGCTGTGCTTTCTGACCTCATGGGCCCTCTTGTCCTGCCAAACTTCTGCTGCCAAACCCTGCTGTGGGAAACAATCCCCTTGCCAAGAGAACAGCCCCGGGCAGGATCTCTCAGCAAAGCGTATTTTATAAACGATTTGGCAAGACCAGGTGTTCTACCCAAAGACAGCACAGGGAATGGGACAAAAAGCCCCCGCTTACACATCCACCAACCCCAGCTGCACATTCCCTGCCCTGCTCCCCAGCGCTTGGCACTGCAGGGGTTACAGACTCCCCAGGGCTGGCCTCAGTTTACCTGTCTCATTCATCTAATTAACAACCCTCTCACCTTATTGATTTATTTGAAATATGGATTCCTGGCTCTTTGGTTGCCCTTCCCCCTCGATTATCTTTTTAAACACAGTGATCAGTTTGGACTGTGAGCACCTTGGTGCCACCCTTGGCCACCGCCACCGCCACCCCAGTGACCCCCACGGCTCCACCAATAAACTGGAATGATGGCACGGGGCGTGCGTGTGTCTCTGGGGTCCCTGTGGCCAGCTGTGTGTCCCACGGGTGTGTGTCTGTGCTGGGGCACGTATCCCATGGCTGGCATGGCCAGGACAAGCACGTCTGCAGGATGGAGCTGCCCCAGCCTCCCTGCTCCTGTGCTGGCTCTGACTCGTGCCCATGACCCAGCCCGTCTGCACATCCCAGCAGTCTCTGTGACCCAGGCCATCCATGTCCCAGCCTATCTCTATGTCCCAGCCCACCCCCGTGTCCCAGTCCATCTCCATGTCTCAGCAGCCTCTGCGCCCCCAGCTGTCCTGGTTTTGGTAAAAACAAGTTTCTCTTTTAGTGAATTTTGCCTGTCAGCCAAAGCCTTCATGTCAGCTGCATTTTCCTGGAGAACCAGACACATGTTTTGGCAAACCCAGCAATGGAATGGAAACTTATTGACAAGCACAGATGGACATCTCGCGAGAGGGGCAACGAGAAACCGGTGACCAACTGTGTATAACATTCCGTTCACGTGAATACTTCATATAAAAGTGGGAGATCACGAGGATCTCGTCCCTTTTTCCCTTCCCTTTTGCCTTTTTCCTTCCCTTCTGCTCATGGCCGACATCAGGAGAGGACCTTGCTGGTCGTCCCTGCGAACGGAGGCCAGTGAGAGACTGAATCCAGCTCCGGTTGGCTGCAGAGTCTGATCCAGGACTTTGGGTGCTGGCTCTGCAGTTGCTCAGACTTACAAGATGGGTTTTGTATATTTGTATCATTTTCTCTGTTCTCATCAGTAGCATCAGTAAAACATCTTGAACTTTTCCAACTCTCTCCCCTCTGTGCTTCTTCCCCTCCCGATCGCCTGTGCTGAGTGGGAAAGGGGGAGAGGGAGGGGCAAAAGGGGGAGTGGGGGGCAGAGGAGGTTGACAACACATCTGCCAGGGTTTGATTGTCACCCCGCAATCTTAACCCTCGACAGGGACAAAGGGGGACCCAGGATGTCACAATGGGCCCTGGGGACACCGGGGGGTCCTGGGATGTCACAATGGCCCCTGGGGACAACGGGGGGTCCTGGGATGTCACAATGAGCCCCAGTGACAAAGGGGTTCACCATGGTGCCACAATGGGCCCTGGGGACAAAGGGGGTCCCCATGGTACAACAATGGGCCCTGGGGACAAACGAGGTCCCAAGGATGTCACAATCGGCCCTGGAGACAAAGAGAGGGTCCCCTGAATGTCACAATGGGCTCTGGGGACAAGGGGGGTCCCCAGGATGTCACAATGGCCCCTGGGGACAAAGGGGGTCCCCAGGATGTAACAATGGGCCCTGGGGACAAACGGGATCCCCAGGATGTCACAATGGGCCCTGGGGACAAAGGGGGGTCCCCATGATGTCACAATGGGCCTTGGAGACAAGGGGTGTCCCACCCTGTCACAATGGTCCCTGGGGACAAAGGGGTCCCCAGGATGTCACAATGGGCCCTGGGGACAAGGGGGGGTCATGGGATGTCACAATGGGTCCTGGGGACAAAGGGGTCCCCACGGTGTCACAATGGGCCCTGGGGACAAGTGGGGGTCATGGGATGTCACAATGGGTCCTGGGGACAAAGGGGTCCCCACGGTGTCACAATGGGCCCTGGGGACAAAGTGGAGTCCTGGTATGCCACAATGGGCCCCAGTGACAAAGGGGGTCCCCACGGTGTCACAATGGGCCCTTGAGACAACACGGTCCCCAGGATGTCACAATGGGGTCTGGAGACAAGGGGGGTCCTGGGATGTCACAACGGGCCCTGGGGACAAAGGGGGCTGCCCAGGATGTCACAATGGACTCTGGGGACAATGGGGGTCCCCAGGATGTCACAAAGGGCCCTGGGGACAAGGGTGGGTCCTGGTACGTCACAATGGCCCCTGGGGACAAAGGGGGTCCCCAGGATGTCACAATGCGCCCTGGGGAAAATGGGGGGTCCTGGGACGTCACAATGGGCCCTGGGGACAAAGGGGGTCCCCATGGTGCCACACTGGGCCCTAGGGACAAACGGGGTCTCCAGGATGTCACAATCGGCCCTGGGGACAAAGGGGGCTCCCCAGGATGTCACAATGGGCTCTGAGGACAAGAGGGGTCCCAAGGATGTCACAATTGGCACTGGAGAAAAAGGGGAGGGTCCCCACGGTGCCACGACAGGCCCTGGGGACAAGGGGGTTCCCAGGATGTCACAATGGGCCCTGGGGACAATGGGGGGTCCTGGGATGTCACAATGGGCCCTGGGGACAAAGGGAGTCCCCAGGATGTCACAATGGGCCCTGGGGACAAAGGGGTTCCCCACGGTGTCACAATGAGCCCTGGGGACAATGGGGGATTCTGGGATGTCACAATAGGCCCTGGGGACAAAGGGGGTCCCCAGGATGTCACAATGGGTCCTGGGGACAACGGGGGTCCCCACAGTGTCAGAATGGGGCCGGGGGATAAAGGGGGACCGCAGGATGTGCATAATGGGGCCTGGGGACAATGGGGGGTCGTGGGATGTCACAATGGGCCTTGGGGAAAAAGAGGGGGTCCCCAGGATTTCACAATGGGCCCGGGGAACAACAGGGGGTCCTGGGACGTCACAATGGGCCCTGGAGAAAAGGAGGGTCCCCAGGATGTCACAATAGGCCCTGGGGACAAAGAGGAGTCCCCTGAATGTCATAATGGGCCCTGAGGACAAGGAGGGTCTCCACGGTGTCACAATGGGCCCTGGGGACAAAGGGAGTCCCCAGGATATCACAATGGGCCCTGGGGACAAAGGGGGTCCCCATGGTGTCAGAATGGGCCCTGGGGACAATGGGGGGTCCTGGGATGTCACAACAGGCCCTGGGGATAAAGGGGGTCCCCATGATTTGACAATGGGCCCAGGGGACAATGGGGCATCCTGGGACGTCACAATGGGCCCTGGGGACAAAGGGGGTCCCCATGGTGTCACAATGGCCCTGGGGATAAAGGGGGACCCCAGGATGTGTATAATGGGGCCTGGGGACAATGGGGGGTCCTGGGATGTCACAATGGGCTCTGGGGACAAAGGGGGTCCCCATGGTGTCACAATGGCCCTGGGGATAAAGGGGGACCCCAGGATGTGTATAATGGGGCCTGGGGACAATGGGGGGTCCTGGGATGTCACAATGGGCTCTGGGGACAATAGGGGGTCCTGGGACATCACAATGGGCGCTGGAGAAAAGGGGGGGTCCTGGGATGTCACAATGGGCCCTGGGGACAAAGGGGGTCTTCAGGATGTCACAATGAGCCCGGGGGACAAAGGCGGTCCCCAGGATGTCACAATAGGCCCTGGGGAAAAAGAGGGGTCCACAGGATGTGCACAATGGGCCCTGGGGACAAAGGGGGCTCCCCAGGATATCACAATGGGCTCTGGTGACATAGGGTTCCCCAAGATGTCACAACGGGTCCTGGGGACAAGGGGGTCCCCAGGATGTAACAATGTGCCCTTGGGACAATGGGGGCTCCTGCGATGTCACAATGGGCCCTGGGGACAAAGGGAGGCCCCAGGAAGTCACAATGGACCCTGGGGACAAAAGGGGTCCCCGGGATGTCACAATGGGCCCAGGGGACAACGAAGCATCCTGGGACGCCACAATGGGCCCAGGGAAAAAGGGGGGTCCCCAGGTTGTTCACAATGGGCCCTGGGGACAATGGGGGTCCTGGGATGTCACAATGAACCCTAGGGACAAAGGGGGTCCCCAGGATGTCACAATGGGCCCTGGGGATAAAGGGGACTCCCCAGGATGTCACAATAGGCCCTGGGGACAAAGAGGGTCCCCAGGATGTCACAATGGGCCCTGAGTACAAGGGGGGTCCCACCCTGTCACAATGAGCACTGGGGACAAAGGGGGTCCCCAGGATGTCACAATGGGCACTGGAGACAAAGGGGGGGTCTCCACGGTGCCACGATGGGCCCTGGGGACAAGAGGGTCCCCACGGTTTCACAATGGGCCCTGGGGACAACGGGGATCCCCAGGATGTCACAATGGGCCCTGGGGACTGCGGGGGGTACTAGGATGTCACAATGGGTCTTGGGGACAAAGGGGGTACCCAGGATGTCACAATGGGCCCTGGGGACAATGGGGGGTCCCTTGAAGGTCACAATGGGCCCATGGGACAAAGAGGGTGCCCACGGTGTCACAGTGGGCCCTGGCGACAAAGGGGGATCCCCAGGATGTCACAATGGGCCCTAGGGACAAAGTAAAATCCTGGAATGTCACAATGGTCCCCAGTGACAAAGGCGCTCCCCATGGTGCCACAATGGGCCCTGGGGACAAAGTGGGTCCCCAGGATTTCACAATGAGCACTGGGGACAAAGGGGGGTCCCATGATGTCACAATGGGCCCTGGGGACAAGGGGGGGTTCCCATGGAGTCACAATGGGTCCTGGGGACAACGAGGCGTCCTGGGACGTCACAATGGGACTTGGGGACAAAGGGGGTCTTCCACAGTCTCACAATGGGCCCTAGAGACAAGGGGAGATCCCCAGGATGACACAATAGGCCCTGGGGACAAAGAGGAGTCCCCCTGAATGTCACAATGGGCCCTGGGGACAATGGGGTCCCCATGGTATCACAATAAGCCCTGGGGACAAAGTGGGTTCCTGGGATGTCACAATTGGCCCCAGTGACAAAGGGTGTCCACATGGTGCCACAATGGGCCCTGGGGACAAAGAGGGTCCCCAGGATGTCACAATGGGCTTTGGGGACAAGGCGGGGTCCCCAGGATGTCACAATGGGGTCTTGGGACAAAGGGGGTCCCCAGGATGTCACAATGGTCCCTGGGGACAACTGGGGGGTCCTGGGACGTCACAATGGGCCCTGGGGACAAAGGGGGTCCCAGGGTGTCACAATAAGCCATGAGGACAAGGGGGGTCCCCAGGATGTCACAATGGGCACTGGGGACAAAGGGGGGTCCCCACGGTGCCATGATGGGCCCTGGCGACAAGGGGGTCCCCAGAATGTCACAATGGGCCCATGGGACAAAGGCGATCCCCATGGTGTCACAGTGGGCCCTGGGGACAAGGGGGTCCCCAGGATGTCACAATGGGCTCATGGGATAAAGGGGGTACCCACGGTGTCACTATAGGCCCTGGGGACAACGGGGGGTCCCCACGGTGCCACGATGGGTCGTGTGGACAAGGGGGTCCCCAGGATGTTCACAACGGGCCCTGAGGACAAAGGGGGTCCCCACGGTGTCACAATGGTCCCTGGGGACAACTTGGGGTCCTGGGATGTCACAATGGGCCCTGGGGACAAAGGCGGTCCCCAGGATGTCACAATAAGCCCTGAGGACAAAGGAGGGTCCCCAGGATGTCGCAATGGGCCTTGGGGACAATGGGGGGTCCTAGGAGTCACAATGGGCCCGAGTGACAAATGGGGTCTCCATGGTGTCACAATGGGCCCTGAAGACAAAGGGGGTCCCCTGAATGTCACAATGGGCCCTGAGGACAATGGGGGTTCCTGGAACATCACAATGGGCCCTGGGGAAAAGGGAGGTCCCCAGGATGTCACAATGGGCCCTGGAGACAATAGGGGGTTTTGGGATGTCACGATGGGCTCTGACGACAAGGGGAGGTGCCCATGGTGTCACAATGGGTCCTCAGTGACAAGGGGGGTACTTATAGTGTAACAATGGGCTCTGCAGACAATGGAGGGTCCTGGGATGTCACAATGGGCACCAGTGACAAAGGGGGTCCTTCATGGTGCCACAATGGGCCCTGGGGAGTAAGTGGGGTCCTGGGATGTCACAATGGGTCCTGGGGACAAAGGGTGATCCTTTGATGTCACAAGGGGCCCTGGAGGCAAGGGGGTCCCCAGGATGTTACAATGGGCCCTGGGCACAAAGGGGGGTCCCCATAGTGTCACAATGGGTCCCCAGTGACAAGGGGGTCCCCACGGTGCCACGATGGTCCCTGGGGACAAGAGGGGGTCCCCATGGTGTCACAATGGACCCTGGGGTCAAAGGGGGTTCCCAGGACATCACAATGGGCTCTGGGGACAATGGGGATCCTGGGACATGAGCCATGGGGACAAGGGGGGGTCCTGGGACCTCACAATGGGTCCTGGGGACAAAGCGGTTCCCCAGGATGTCACAATGGGCCCTGGGGACAAAGGGGGTCCCCACAGTGTCACAATGGGCCCTGGGGACAAAGGAGGTCCCCACAGTGTCACAATGGGCCCAGGGGACAAAAGGGGGACCCCAGGATGTCACAATGGGCCCAGGGGAGAATGGGGGTTCCTGGGACGTTATAATGGGCCCTCGGGAAAAAGGGGGTCCACATGGTGCCACAATGGGCCCTGGGGACAACGGGGGTCCCAGGATGCCACAATGGACACTGGGGACAAGGGGGTCCCCAGGATGTCACAATGGGCCCTAGGGACACAGGTGGCTCCTGGGATGTCACAATGGGCACTGGGGACAAAGGGGGTCCCCATGGTGCCACAATGGGCCTTGAGGACAATGGGGTCTCCCCAGGATGTCACAATGGGCCTTGGGGACAAAGGGGTGTCCCCTGAATGTGCATAATGGGCCCTGGGGACAAAGGGTGGTCGCCGGGATGTCTCAGTGGGCCCTGGGGACAATGGGGTGTCCTGGGATGTCACAATGGGCCCCAGTGACAAATGGGGTCTCCACGGTGTCACTATGGGCCCTGGGGATAAAGGGGGGTCTCCAGGATGTCACAATGGGCCCAAGTGATGAGTCCCCACAGTGCCACAATGGGCCCTGGAGACAAGGGGGTCCCACGGATGTCACAATGGGCCCTGGAGACAAGGGGGTCCCACGGATGTCACAATGAGCCCTGAGGACAAGGGGGGTCCCCAGAATTTCACAATGAGCACTGGGGACAAAGTGGGGTCCTGGGATGTCAAAATGGGCCCTGGGGACAAAGGGGGTCCCTTAATTGTCACAATGGGCCCTGGGGACAAGGGGGGTCCCCACGGTGTCACAATGGGCCCTGGGGACAAAGTGGGGTCCTGGAATGTCACAATGGGCCCAGAGGACAAAGGGGGTCCCCATGGTGCCACAGTGGGCCCTGGGGACAAAGGGGGTCCTGAGACGTCACAATGGGCCCTGGGGAAAAGGCGGGGTCCCCACGGTGTCACAATGGGCCCTGGGGACAATGGGGGGTCCTGGGATGTCACAATGGGCCCCAGTGACAAAGGGGGTCCCCATGGTGCGACAACGAGCTCTGGGGATAAAGGGGGTCTCCAGGATGTCACAATGGGCCCTGGGGACAAAGGAAGTCCCCAGAATGCCACAATGGGTCCTGGAAAGAAGTGGGGTCCCCATGGTGTCACAATGGGCCTTGGGGACAAAGGGGGGACCCCAGGATGTCACAATGGGCCCCGGGGACAAAGGGGTCCCCAGGATGTCACAATGGGTACTGGGGACAAAGGCGGGGTCCCCATGGTGTCACAATGGACCCAAGTGACAGGACGAGTCCCCACGGTACCACTATGGGCCCTGGAGACCAGGGGGTTCCCCGGATTTCACAATGGGCCCTGGGGACAAGGGGGGTCCCCAGGATGTCACAATGGGCACTGGGGACAACGAGGGGTCCTGGGACGTCACAATGAGCCCTGGGGAGAAAGGGGGTCCCCACCCTGTCAGAAGGGACCCTGGGGAGAAGGTGGGGTACCCACGGTGTCACTATAGGCCCTGGGGACAACGGGGGGTCCCCACGGTGCCACGATGGGCCCTGGGGACAAGGGGGTCACCAGGATGTTCACAATGGGCCCTGGAGACAATGGGGTGTCTCCAGGATGTCACAATGGGCCCTGGGGACAAAGAGGGTCCCCAGGATGTCACAATCGGCCCTGGGCACAAAGGGGGGTGCACATGGTGTCAAAATGGGCCCTGGGGACAAAGGGCGTCCCCAGGATGTCACAGTGGGCCCTGGGGACAAAGTGGTCCCCATGGTATCAGAATGGGCCCTGGGGACAAAGAGGGGTGCCCTGAATGTCACAATGGGCCCTGGGGACAAAGGGGGTCCCTTAATTGTCACAATGGGCCCTGGGGACAAGGGGGGTTCCCACGGTGTCACAATGGGCCCTGGGGACAAAGTGGGGTCCTGGAATGTCACAATGGGCCCAGAGGACAAAGGGGGTCCCCATGGTGCCACAGTGGGCCCTGGGGACAAAGGGGGTCCTGAGAGGTCACAATGGGCCCTGGGGAAAAGGCGGGGTCCCCACGGTGTCACAATGGGCCCTGGGGACAATGGGGGGTCCTGGGATGTCACAATGGGCCCCAGTGACAAAGGGGGTCCCCATGGTGCGACAACGAGCTCTGGGGACAAAGGGGGGTCCCCAGGATGTCACAATGGGCCCCGGGGACAAAGGGGTCCCCAGGATGTCACAATGGGTACTGGGGACAAAGGCGGGGTCCCCATGGTGTCACAATGGACCCAAGTGACAGGACGAGTCCCCACGGTACCACTATGGGCCCTGGAGACCAGGGGGTTCCCCGGATTTCACAATGGGCCCTGGGGACAAGGGGGGTCCCCAGGATGTCACAATGGGCACTGGGGACAACGAGGGGTCCTGGGACGTCACAATGAGCCCTGGGGAGAAAGGGGGGTCCCCACCCTGTCAGAAGGGACCCTGGGGACAAGGTGGGGTCCTGGGATGTCACAATGGGCCCTGGGGACAAAGGGGGTGTCCATGGTGCCACAATGGGCCCTGGGGACTAGGGGGGGGGGGTCCCCTCAGTGCCACGATGGGCCCTGGGGACAAGGGGGTCCCCAGGATGTCACAATGGGCCCTGAGGACAAATTGGGGTTCTGGGATGTCACAATGGGCCCTGGGGACAAAGGGGGTCCCCATGGTGCTACAATGGGCCCTGGGGACAAAGAGGGGTCCCCAGAATGTCACAATGGGCCCTGGGGACATTTGGGGTCCCCAGAATGTCACAATGGGCCCTGGGAACAATAGGTGGTCCTGGGACGTCACAATGGGCCCTGGAGTAAAGGGGGGTCTCCAGGATGTCACAATAGGCCCTGGGGACAAAGAGGAGTCCCCTGAATGTCATAATGGGCCCTGAGGACAAGGAGGGTCTCCACGGTGTCACAATGGGCCCTGGGGACAATGGGGGGTCCTGGGATGTCACAATAGGCCCTGGGTACAAAGGGGGTCTTCAGGATGTCACAATGGGCCCGGGGGACAAAGGGGGTCCCCAGGATGTCACAATATGCCCTGGGGAAAAAGAGGGCTCCCCAGGATATCACAATGGGCCCTGGGGACAAAGAGGGGTCCACAGGATGTGCACAATGGGCCCTGGGGACAAAGGGGGCTCCCCAGGATATCACAATGGGCTCTGGTGACATAGGGGTCCCC
Organism: Patagioenas fasciata; assembly: GCF_037038585.1. Taxonomy (NCBI): domain Eukaryota; kingdom Metazoa; phylum Chordata; class Aves; order Columbiformes; family Columbidae; genus Patagioenas; species Patagioenas fasciata. The sequence continues at coordinate 282,212 of NW_027288769.1, read as the reverse complement.
AAGATGTCACAGCGGGTCCTGGGGACAAGGGGGGTCCCAAGGATGTCACAATGGGCACTGGAGACAAAGGGGGGGTCCCCACGGTGCCACGATGGGCCCTGGGGACAAGGGGGTCCCCAGGATGTAACAATGTGCCCTTGGGACAATGGGGGCTCCTGCGATGTCACAATGGGCCCTGGGGACAAAGGGAGGCCCCAGGATGTCACAATGGACCCTGGGGACAAAAGGGGTCCCCGGGATGTCGCAATGGGCCTTGGGGACAATGGGGGGTCCTAGGATGTCACAATGGGCCCGAGTGACAAATGGGGTCTCCATGGTGTTACAATGGGCCCTGAAGACAAAGGGGGTCCCCTGAATGTCACAATGGGCCCTGAGGACAATGGGGGTTCCTGGAACGTCACAATGGGCCCTGGGGAGAAAGGGAGGTCCCCAGGATGTCACAATGGGCCCTGGAGACAATTGGGGGTTTTGGGATGTCACGATGGGCTCTGACGACAAGGGGAGGTGCCCATGGTGTCACAATGGGTCCTCAGTGACAAGGGGGGTCCCTATAGTGTCACAATGGGCTCTGCAGACAATGGGGGGTCCTGGGATGTCACAATGGGCACCAGTGACAAAGGGGGTCCTCATGGTGCCACAATGGGCCCTGGGGAGTAAGTGGGGTCCTGGGATGTCACAATGGGTCCTGGGGACAAAGGGTGATCCTTTGATGTCACAAGGGGCCCTGGAGGCAAGGGGGTCCCCAGGATGTTACAATGGGCCCTGGGCACAAAGGGGGGTCCCCATAGTGTCACAATGGGTCCCCAGTGACAAGGGGGTCCCCACGGTGCCACGATGGGCCCTGGGGACAAGAGGGGGTCCCCATGGTGTCACAATGGACCCTGGGGTCAAAGGGGGTTCCCAGGACGTCACAATGGGTCCTGGGGAGAAAGCGGTTCCCCAGGATGTCACAATGGGCCCCGGGGACAAAGCAGGGTCCTGGGACGTCACAATGGGCCCTGGAGACAAAGGGATTCCCCAGGATGTCACAATGGGCCCTGGGGACAAAGGGGGTCCCCACAGTGTCACAATGGTCCCTGGGGACAAAGGAGATCCCCACAGTGTCACAATGGGCCCAGGGGACAAAAGGGGGTCCCCAGGATGTAACAATGTGCCCTTGGGACAATGGGGGCTCCTGCGATGTCACAATGGGCCCTGGGGACAAAGGGAGGCCCCAGGATGTCACAATGGACCCTGGGGACAAAAGGGGTCCCCGGGATGTCACAATGGGCCCAGGGGACAACGAAGCATCCTGGGACGCCACAATGGGCCCGGGGAAAAAGGGGGGTCCCCAGGTTGTTCACAATGGGCCCTGGGGACAATGGGGGTCCTGGGATGTCACAATGAACCCTAGGGACAAAGGGGGTCCCCAGGATGTAACAATGGGCCCTGGGCACAAACGGGATCCCCATGATGTCACAATGGGCCTTGGAGACAAGGGGTGTCCCACCCTGTCACAATGGTGCCTGGGGACAAAGGGGTCCCCAGGATGTCACAATGGGCCCTGGGGACAAGGGGGGTCATGGGATGTCACAATGGGTCCTGGGGACAAAGGGGTCCCCACGGTGTCACAATGGGCCCTGGGGACAAAGTGGAGTCCTGGTATGCCACAATGGGCCCCAGTGACAAAGGGGGTCCCCACGGTGTCACAATGGGCCCTTGAGACAACAGGGTCCCCAGGATGTCACAATGGGCCTGGGGACAAAGGGGGCTGCCCAGGATGTCACAATGGACTCTGGGGACAAGGGTGGGTCCTGGTATGTCACAATGGCCCCTGGGGACAAAGGGGGTCCCCAGGATGTCACAATGAGCCCTGGGGAAAATGGGGGGTCCTGGGATGTCACAATGGGCCCTGGGGACTAAGGGGGCTCCCCAGGATGTCACAATGGGCTCTGAGGACAAGAGGGGTCCCAAGGATGTCACAATTGGCACTGGAGAAAAAGGGGAGGGTCCCCACGGTGCCACGATGGGCCCTGGGGACAAGGGGGTTCCCAGGATGTCACAATGGGCCCTGGGTACAATGGGGGGTCCTGGGATGTCACAATGGGCCCTGGGGACAAAGTGAGTCCCCAGGATGTCACAATGGGCCCTGGGGACAAAGGGGGTTCCCCTGAACGTCACAATGGGCCCTGGAGACAAAGGGGGGTCCCCAGGATGTCACAATGGGCAATGGAGAAAAAGGGGGGGTCCCCACGGTGTCACAATGAGCCCTGGGGACAATGGGGGATTCTGGGATGTCACAATAGGCCCTGGGGACAAAGGGGGTCCCCAGGATGTCACAATGGGCCCTGGGGACAAAGGGGGTTCCCCACGGTGTCACAATGGGCCCTGGGGACAAAGGGGGTTCCCCTGAACGTCACAATGGGCCCTGGAGACAAAGGGGGGTCCCCAGGATGTCACAATGGGCAATGGAGAAAAAGGGGGGGTCCCCACGGTGTCACAATGAGCCCTGGGGACAATGGGGGATTCTGGGATGTCACAATAGGCCCTGGGGACAAAGGGGGTCCCCAGGATGTCACAATGGGCCCTGGGGACAAAGGGGGTTCCCCACGGTGTCACAATGAGCCCTGGGGACAATGGGGGATTCTGGGATGTCACAATAGGCCCTGGGGACAAAGGGGGTCCCCAGGATGTCACAATGGGTCCTGGGGACAACGGGGGTCCCCACAGTGTCAGAATGGGGCCGGGGGATAAAGGGGGACCGCAGGAAGTGCATAATGGGGCCTGGGGACAATGGGGGGTCGTGGGATGTCACAATGGGCCTTGGGGAAAAAGAGGGTGTCTCCAGGATTTCACAATGGGCCGGGGGAACAACAGGGGGTCCTGGGACGTCACAATGGGCCCTGGAGAAAAGGGGGGTCCCCAGGATGTCACAATAGGCCCTGGGGACAAAGAGGAGTCCCCTGAATGTCAGAATGGGCCCTGAGGACAAGGAGGGTCTCCACGGTGTCACAATGGGCCCTGGGGACAAAGGGAGTCCCCAGGATATCACAATGGGCCCTGGGGACAAAGGGGGTCCCCATGGTGTCAGAATGGGCCTCTGGGGACAAAGGGGGGTCCCCAGGATGTCACAATGGGCCCTGGGGACAATGGGGGGTCCTGGGATGTCACAATGGGCCCTGGGGACAAAGGGGGTCCCCATGGTGTCACAATGGTCCCTGGGGACAAAGGAGATCCCCACAGTGTCACAATGGGCCCAGGGGACAAAAGGGGGACCCCAGGATGTCACAATGGGCCCAGGGGACAATGGGGGGTCCTGGGACGTTATAATGGGCCCTCGGGAAAAAGGGGGTCCACATGGTGCCACAATGGGCCCTGGGGACAACGGGGGTCCCAGGATGCCACAATGGACACTGGGGACAAGGGGGTCCCCAGGATGTCACAATGGGCCCTGGGGACAACGGTGGCTCCTGGGATGTCACAATGGGCCCTGGGGACACAGGTGGTCCCCAGGATGTCACAATGGGCCCTGGGGACAAAGTGGGGTCCTAAGATGTCACAATGGGCACTGGGGACAAAGGGGGTCCCCATGGTGCCACAATGGGCCTTGGGGACAATGGGGTCTCCCCAGGATGTCACAATGGGCCTTGGGGACAAAGGGGTGTCCCCTGAATGTGCATAATGGGCCCTGGGGACAAAGGGTGGTCGCCGGGATGTCTCAGTGGGCCCTGGGGACAATGGGGTGTCCTGGGATGTCACAATGGGCCCCAGTGACAAATGGGGTCTCCACGGTGTCACAATGGGCCCTGGAGTAAAGGGGGGTCCCCAGGATGTCACAATAGGCCCTGGGGACAAAGAGGAGTCCCCTGAATGTCATAATGGGCCCTGAGGACAAGGAGGGTCTCCACGGTGTCACAATGGGCCCTGGGGACAATGGGGGGTCCTGGGATGTCACAATAGGCCCTGGGGACAAAGGGGGTCCCCATGATTTCACAATGGGCCCAGGGGACAATGGGGCATCCTGGGACGTCACAATGGGCCCTGGGGACAAAGGGGGTCCCCATGGTGTCACAATGGCCCTGGGGATAAAGGGGGACCCCAGGATGTGTATAATGGGGCCTGGGGACAATGGGGGGTCCTGGGATGTCACAATGGGCTCTGGGGACAATAGGGGGTCCTGGGACGTCACAATGGGCCCTGGAGAAAAGGGGGTCTTCAGGATGTCACAATGGGCCCGGGAGACAAAGGGGGTCCCCAGGATGTCACAATAGGCCCTGGGGAAAAAGAGGGCTCCCCAGGATATCACAATGGGCCCTGGGGACAAAGAGGGGTCCACAGGATGTGCACAATGGGCCCTGGGGACAAAGGGGGCTCCCCAGGATATCACAATGGGCTCTGGTGACATAGGGGTCCCCAAGATGTCACAACGGGTCCTGGGGACAAGGGGGGTCCCAAGGATATCACAATGGGCACTGGAGACAAAGGGGGGGTCCCCACGGTGCCACGATGGGCCCTGGGGACAAGGGGGTCCCCAGGATGTAACAATGTGCCCTTGGGACAATGGGGGCTCCTGCGATGTCACAATGGGCCCTGGGGACAAAGGGAGGCCCCAGGATGTCACAATGGACCCTGGGGACAAAAGGGGTCCCCGGGATGTCACAATGGGCCCTGGGGACAATGGGGTCCCCATGGTATCACAATAAGCCCTGGGGACAAAGTGGGGTCCTGGGATGTCACAATTGGCCCCAGTGACAAAGGGTGTCCACATGGTGCCACAATGGGCCCTGGGGACAAAGAGGGTCCCCAGGATGTCACAATGGGCTTTGGGGACAAGGCGGGGTCCCCAGGATGTCACAATGGGGTCTTGGGACAAAGGGGGTCCCCAGGATGTCACAATGGTCCCTGGGGACAACTGGGGGGTCCTGGGACGTCACAATGGGCCCTGGGGACAAAGGGGGTCCCAGGGTGTCACAATAAGCCATGAGGACAATGGGGGTCCCCAGGATGTCACAATGGGCACTGGGGACAAAGGGGGGTCCCCACGGTGCCATGACGGGCCCTGGCGACAAGGGGGTCCCCAGAATGTCACAATGGGCCCATGGGACAAAGGCGATCCCCATGGTGTCACAGTGGGCCCTGGGGACAAGGGGGTCCCCAGGATGTCACAATGGGCTCATGGGATAAAGGGGGTACCCACGGTGTCACTATAGGCCCTGGGGACAACGGGGGGTCCCCACGGTGCCACGATGGGTCGTGTGGACAAGGGGGTCCCCAGGATGTTCACAACGGGCCCTGAGGACAAAGGGGGTCCCCACGGTGTCACAATGGTCCCTGGGGACAACTTGGGGTCCTGGGATGTCACAATGGGCCCTGGGGACAAAGGCGGTCCCCAGGATGTCACAATAAGCCCTGAGGACAAAGGAGGGTCCCCAGGATGTCGCAATGGGCCTTGGGGACAATGGGGGGTCCTAGGAGTCACAATGGGCCCGAGTGACAAATGGGGTCTCCATGGTGTCACAATGGGCCCTGAAGACAAAGGGGGTCCCCTGAATGTCACAATGGGCCCTGAGGACAATGGGGGTTCCTGGAACATCACAATGGGCCCTGGGGAGAAAGGGAGGTCCCCAGGATGTCACAATGGGCCCTGGAGACAATAGGGGGTTTTGGGATGTCACGATGGGCTCTGACGACAAGGGGAGGTGCCCATGGTGTCACAATGGGTCCTCAGTGACAAGGGGGGTACTTATAGTGTAACAATGGGCTCTGCAGACAATGGAGGGTCCTGGGATGTCACAATGGGCACCAGTGACAAAGGGGGTCCTTCATGGTGCCACAATGGGCCCTGGGGAGTAAGTGGGGTCCTGGGATGTCACAATGGGTCCTGGGGACAAAGGGTGATCCTTTGATGTCACAAGGGGCCCTGGAGGCAAGGGGGTCCCCAGGATGTTACAATGGGCCCTGGGCACAAAGGGGGGTCCCCATAGTGTCACAATGGGTCCCCAGTGACAAGGGGGTCCCCACGGTGCCACGATGGGCCCTGGGGACAAGAGGGGGTCCCCATGGTGTCACAATGGACCCTGGGGTCAAAGGGGGTTCCCAGGACGTCACAATGGGTCCTGGGGACAAAGCGGTTCCCCAGGATGTCACAATGGGCCCCGGGGACAAAGCAGGGTCCTGGGACGTCACAATGGGCCCTGGAGACAAAGGGATTCCCCAGGATGTCACAATGGGCCCTGGGGACAAAGGGGGTCCCCACAGTGTCACAATGGTCCCTGGGGACAAAGGAGATCCCCACAGTGTCACAATGGGCCCAGGGGACAAAAGGGGGTCCCCAGGATGTAACAATGTGCCCTTGGGACAATGGGGGCTCCTGCGATGTCACAATGGGCCCTGGGGACAAAGGGAGGCCCCAGGATGTCACAATGGACCCTGGGGACAAAAGGGGTCCCCGGGATGTCACAATGGGCCCAGGGGACAACGAAGCATCCTGGGACGCCACAATGGGCCCGGGGAAAAAGGGGGGTCCCCAGGTTGTTCACAATGGGCCCTGGGGACAATGGGGGTCCTGGGATGTCACAATGAACCCTAGGGACAAAGGGGGTCCCCAGGATGTAACAATGGGCCCTGGGCACAAACGGGATCCCCATGATGTCACAATGGGCCTTGGAGACAAGGGGTGTCCCACCCTGTCACAATGGTGCCTGGGGACAAAGGGGTCCCCAGGATGTCACAATGGGCCCTGGGGACAAGGGGGGTCATGGGATGTCACAATGGGTCCTGGGGACAAAGGGGTCCCCACGGTGTCACAATGGGCCCTGGGGACAAAGTGGAGTCCTGGTATGCCACAATGGGCCCCAGTGACAAAGGGGGTCCCCACGGTGTCACAATGGGCCCTTGAGACAACAGGGTCCCCAGGATGTCACAATGGGCCTGGGGACAAAGGGGGCTGCCCAGGATGTCACAATGGACTCTGGGGACAAGGGTGGGTCCTGGTATGTCACAATGGCCCCTGGGGACAAAGGGGGTCCCCAGGATGTCACAATGCGCCCTGGGGAAAATGGGGGGTCCTGGGATGTCACAATGGGCCCTGGGGACTAAGGGGGCTCCCCAGGATGTCACAATGGGCTCTGAGGACAAGAGGGGTCCCAAGGATGTCACAATTGGCACTGGAGAAAAAGGGGAGGGTCCCCACGGTGCCACGATGGGCCCTGGGGACAAGGGGGTTCCCAGGATGTCACAATGGGCCCTGGGTACAATGGGGGGTCCTGGGATGTCACAATGGGCCCTGGGGACAAAGTGAGTCCCCAGGATGTCACAATGGGCCCTGGGGACAAAGGGGGTTCCCCTGAACGTCACAATGGGCCCTGGAGACAAAGGGGGGTCCCCAGGATGTCACAATGGGCAATGGAGAAAAAGGGGGGGTCCCCACGGTGTCACAATGAGCCCTGGGGACAATGGGGGATTCTGGGATGTCACAATAGGCCCTGGGGACAAAGGGGGTCCCCAGGATGTCACAATGGGCCCTGGGGACAAAGGGGGTTCCCCACGGTGTCACAATGAGCCCTGGGGACAATGGGGGATTCTGGGATGTCACAATAGGCCCTGGGGACAAAGGGGGTCCCCAGGATGTCACAATGGGTCCTGGGGACAACGGGGGTCCCCACAGTGTCAGAATGGGGCCGGGGGATAAAGGGGGACCGCAGGAAGTGCATAATGGGGCCTGGGGACAATGGGGGGTCGTGGGATGTCACAATGGGCCTTGGGGAAAAAGAGGGTGTCTCCAGGATTTCACAATGGGCCGGGGGAACAACAGGGGGTCCTGGGACGTCACAATGGGCCCTGGAGAAAAGGGGGGTCCCCAGGATGTCACAATAGGCCCTGGGGACAAAGAGGAGTCCCCTGAATGTCAGAATGGGCCCTGAGGACAAGGAGGGTCTCCACGGTGTCACAATGGGCCCTGGGGACAAAGGGAGTCCCCAGGATATCACAATGGGCCCTGGGGACAAAGGGGGTCCCCATGGTGTCAGAATGGGCCTCTGGGGACAAAGGGGGGTCCCCAGGATGTCACAATGGGCCCTGGGGACAATGGGGGGTCCTGGGATGTCACAATGGGCCCTGGGGACAAAGGGGGTCCCCATGGTGTCACAATGGTCCCTGGGGACAAAGGAGATCCCCACAGTGTCACAATGGGCCCAGGGGACAAAAGGGGGACCCCAGGATGTCACAATGGGCCCAGGGGACAATGGGGGGTCCTGGGACGTTATAATGGGCCCTCGGGAAAAAGGGGGTCCACATGGTGCCACAATGGGCCCTGGGGACAACGGGGGTCCCAGGATGCCACAATGGACACTGGGGACAAGGGGGTCCCCAGGATGTCACAATGGGCCCTGGGGACAACGGTGGCTCCTGGGATGTCACAATGGGCCCTGGGGACACAGGTGGTCCCCAGGATGTCACAATGGGCCCTGGGGACAAAGTGGGGTCCTAAGATGTCACAATGGGCACTGGGGACAAAGGGGGTCCCCATGGTGCCACAATGGGCCTTGGGGACAATGGGGTCTCCCCAGGATGTCACAATGGGCCTTGGGGACAAAGGGGTGTCCCCTGAATGTGCATAATGGGCCCTGGGGACAAAGGGTGGTCGCCGGGATGTCTCAGTGGGCCCTGGGGACAATGGGGTGTCCTGGGATGTCACAATGGGCCCCAGTGACAAATGGGGTCTCCACGGTGTCACAATGGGCCCTGGAGTAAAGGGGGGTCCCCAGGATGTCACAATAGTCCCTGGGGACAAAGAGGAGTCCCCTGAATGTCATAATGGGCCCTGAGGACAAGGAGGGTCTCCACGGTGTCACAATGGGCCCTGGGGACAATGGGGGGTCCTGGGATGTCACAATAGGCCCTGGGGACAAAGGGGGTCCCCATGATTTCACAATGGGCCCAGGGGACAATGGGGCATCCTGGGACGTCACAATGGGCCCTGGGGACAAAGGGGGTCCCCATGGTGTCACAATGGCCCTGGGGATAAAGGGGGACCCCAGGATGTGTATAATGGGGCCTGGGGACAATGGGGGGTCCTGGGATGTCACAATGGGCCCTGGGGACTAAGGGGGCTCCCCAGGATGTCACAATGGGCTCTGAGGACAAGAGGGGTCCCAAGGATGTCACAATTGGCACTGGAGAAAAAGGGGAGGGTCCCCACGGTGCCACGATGGGCCCTGGGGACAAGGGGTTTCCCAGGATGTCACAATGGGCCCTGGGTACAATGGGGGGTCCTGGGATGTCACAATGGGCCCTGGGGACAAAGTGAGTCCCCAGGATGTGCACAATGAGCCCTGGGGACAAAGGGGGTTCCCCTGAACGTCACAATGGGCCCTGGAGACAAAGGGGGGTCCCCAGGATGTCACAATGGGCACTGGAGAAAAAGGGGGGGTCTCCACGGTGTTACAATGAGCCCTGGGGACAATGGGGGATTCTGGGATGTCACAATAGGCCCTGGGGACAAAGGGGGTCCCCAGGATGTCACAATGGGTCCTGGGGACAACGGGGGTCCCCACAGTGTCAGAATGGGGCCGGGGGATAAAGGGGGACCGCAGGATGTGCATAATGGGGCCTGGGGACAATAGGGGGTCGTGGGATGTCACAATGGGCCTTGGGGAAAAAGAGGGGGTCTCCAGGATTTCACAATGGGCCGGGGGAACAACAGGGGGTCCTGGGACGTCACAATGGGCCCTGGGGACAAAGGGGGGTCCCCAGGATGTCACAATAGGCCCTGGGGACAAAGAGGAGTCCCCTGAATGTCATAATGGGCCCTGAGGACAAGGAGGGTCTCCACGGTGTCACAATGAGCCCTGGGGACAATGGGGGATTCTGGGATGTCACAATAGGCCCTGGGGACAAAGGGGGTCCCCAGGATGTCACAATGGGTCCTGGGGACAACGGGGGTCCCCACAGTGTCAGAATGGGGCCGGGGGATAAAGGGGGACCGCAGGATGTGCATAATGGGGCCTGGGGACAATAGGGGGTCCTGGGACGTCACAATGGGCCCTGGAGAAAAGGGGGGGTCCTGGGATGTCACAATAGGCCCTGGGGACAAACGGGGTCTTCAGGATGTCACAATGGGCCCGGGGGACAAAGGGGGTCCCCAGGATGTCACAATAGGCCCTGGGGAAAAAGAGGGCTCCCCAGGATATCACAATGGGCCCTGGGGACAAAGAGGGGTCCACAGGATGTGCATTGGGGAGATATCAGGGGGTTTTGAAGAGATATCAAGGGGTTTTGGGGAGATATCAGGGGGTTTTGGGGTGATATCGAGGGGTTTTGGGGTGATATCAGGGGATTTGGGGAGATATCAGGGGGTTTTGGGGTGATATCAAGGTGTTTTGGGGAGATATCGGGGGGTTTTGGGGAGATATCGAGGGGTTTTGGGGAGATATCAGGGGGGTTTGGGGAGATATCGGGGGTTTTGGGGAGATATCGGGGGCATGGGGGTGATATTGGGGCTTTTGGGGGTGATATCGGGTGGCTTGGGGGTGATATCGGGGGGTTCTGGGGTGATAACAAGGGGTTTTGGGGTGATATCGGGGGCTTTGGGGTGATATCAGGGGGTTTGGGGAGATATCGGGAGGTTTTGGGGTGATATCGGGGGGTTTGGGGTGATATCGGGAGATTTTGAGGTGATATCGGGGGGTTTTGGGGAGATATCATAGGGTTTTGGGGTGATATCAAGGGGTTCTGGGGTGATATCAAGGGGATTTGGGCAGATACCAGGGTGTTTTGGGGAGATATTGGGGTGTTTTGGGGAGATATCAGCGGGATTTGGGGTGATATCGGGGGGTTTTGGGGTAATATCGGGGGGCTTTGGGGAGATATCGGGGGGTTTTGGGGTGATATCAATGGGATTTGGGGAGATATCAGGGGGTTTTGGGGTGATATCTGGGGGTTCTGGGGAGATATCAGGGGGTTTTGGGGTGATATCGGGGGGTTTGGGGTGATATCGGGGGCATGGGGGTGATACTGGGGCTTTTGGGGATGATATCGGTGGGTTTGGGGGTGATATTAGGGGGTTCTGGGCTGGTATCAAGGGGTTTTGGGGAGATATCAGGAGGTTTTGGGGTGATATCAGGGGGGTTTGGGGAGATATCGGGGGTTTTGGGGAGATATCAGGGGATTTTGGGGTGATATCAGGGGGTTTTGGGGTGACATCGGGGGGTTTGGGGAGATACCGGGGGGTTTTGGGGTGATATCAGGGGGTTCTGGAGAGTTATCAAGGGGTTTTGGGGAGATATCAAGGGGGTTTGGGGTGATATCGGGGGAGTTTTGGGTGATATCGGGAGATTTTGAGGTGATATCGGGGGGTTTGGGGAGATATCGGGGGCATGGGGGTGATATTGGGGCTTTTGGGGTGATATCGGGGGGTTCTGGGGTGATATCAGGGGGTTTTGGGGAGATATCAGGGGGTTTTAGGGTGATATCGGGGGGCTTGGGGGAGATATTGGGGGGTTTGGGGTGATATCGGGGGTTTTGGAGTGATATCGAGGGCATGGGGGTGATACTGTGGCTTTTGGGGGTGATATCAGGGGGCTTTGGGGTGATATCGGGGGGCTTTGAGGTGGTATCATGGGGATTTGGGGTCATATCGGGGGGGTTTTGGGGTGATATCAGGGGTTTTGGGGAGATATCGGGGGGTTTGGGGTGATATCGGGAGGGTTTGGGGTGATATAGGGGGGTTTTGGGGAGATATCGGGGGGTTTTGGGGTAATATCAGGGGGTTCTGGGGAGATATCAAGGGGTTTTGGGGAGATATCAAGGGGGTTTGGGGTGATATCGGGAGATTTTGAGGTGATAACGGGGGGTTTTGGGGAGATATCGGGGCTTTTGGGGAGATATCGGGGGTTTGGGGGAGATATTGGGGGGTTTTGGAGTGATATCGGGGGCATGGGGGTGATATCAGGGGGTTTTGGGGAGATATCGGGGGGTTTGGGGAGATATCAGGGGGTTTTGGGGAGATACCGGGGTGGTTTGGGATGATATCAGCGGGTTCTGGGGAGATATCAAGGGGTTCTGGGGAGGTATCAAGGGGGTTTGGGGTGATATCAGGGGGTTTTGGGGTGATATCGGGGGGTTTGGGGAGATACCGGAGGGGTTTGGGGTGATATCAGCAGGTTCTGGGGAGATATCAAGGGGGTTTGGGGTGATATCAGGGGGGTTTGGGGTGATATTGGGGGGTTTTGGGGAGATATCGGGGATTTTGGGGTGATATCGGGGGGTTCTGGGGTGATATCAAGGGGTTTTGGGGAGATATCAGGGGGGTTTGGGGTGATATCGGGGGGGTTGGGGTGATATCGGGGGCTTTTGGGGTGATATCAAGGGGTTTTGGGAGATATCGGGGGTTTTGGGGAGATACCAGGGGCTTTTGGGGGTGATATCGGGGTGTTTTGGGGAGATATCGGGGTTTTGGGGTGATATCGGGGGGTTTTGGGGAGATATCAGGGGTTTTGGGGTGATATCGAGAGGTTTTGGGGATATCAGGGTTTTGGGGTGATATCGGGGGGTTTGGGGAGATATCGGGGATTTGGGGAAATACCAGGGTGTTTTGGGGAAATATCAGCGGTTTTGGGGTGATATCGGGGCTTTTGGAGTGATATCGGGGGCATGGGGGTGATATTGGGGCTTTTGGGGGTGATATCAGGGGGTTTTGGGGTGATATCGGGGGGTCTGGGGTGATATCGGGGGGTTTGGGGTGATATCGGGGGGGTTGGGGTGATATTGGGGGTTTTGGGGTCACTCACCATCAGGTCGCCGCGCGCTGCGTGCAGGCAGTGCAGGGCCAGCTCCAGGTTAAGGACGGCGCCGGGGACGGCGCTGGAGCTCCCAGGGACGGCACTGGAGCTCCCAGGGATGGCGCTGGAGTTTCCAGGGATGGCACTGGAGCTCCCAGGGATGGCACTGGAGCTCCCAGGGATGGCACTGGAGCTCCCGGGGACAGCACTGGAGCTCCCGGGGACAGCGCTGGAGCTCCCAGGGATGGCGCTGGAGCTCCCGGGGATGGAGCTGGAGCTCCCAGGGATGGCACTGGAGCTCCCAGGGATGGCACTGGAGCTCCCGAGGATGGCACTGGAGCTCCCGAGGATGGCACTGGAGCTCCCGGGGACAGCACTGGAGCTCCCGGGGATGGTGCTGGAGCTCCCGGGGATGGTGCTGGAGTTCCCGGGGACGGCGCTGGAGCTCCCGGGGACGGCGCTGGAGCTCCCGAGGATGGCACTGGAGCTCCCGAGGATGGCACTGGAGCTCCCGAGGATGGCACTGGAGCTCCCGAGGATGGCACTGGAGCTCCCGGGGACGGCGCTGGAGCTCCCGAGGATGGCACTGGAGCTCCCAGGGACGGCACTGGAGCTCCCGAGGATGGCGTTGGAGCTCCTGGGGATGGCGCTGGAGCTTCCGGGGACGGTGCTGGAGCTCCCGGGGATGGTGCTGGAGCTCGCCATGGACAGCAGGGTCAACACTGCAACCGACACGGGGTGGGGGAAACGGGCTGATGGGACATGGGGATGTTGGGGTTCGGGGGGGAAATGGGGTGATATGAGGTGGGGATGTTGGGGTTTGGGGGGGAAAGGGGGATGTGACATGGGGGTGTTGGGGGGAAAGGGGGATGTGACATGGGGGTGTTGGGGGGAAAGGGGGATGTGACATGGGGGTGTTGGGGTTTGGGGAAAGGGGGATGTGACATGGGGGTGTTGGGGGAAAGGGGGATGTGACATGGGGGTGTTGGGGTTTGGGGAAAGGGGGATGTGACATGGGGGTGTTGGGGGAAAGGGGGATGTGACATGGGGGTGTTGGGGTTTGGGGAAAGGGGGATGTGACATGGGGATGTTGGGGTTTGGGGAAAGGGGGATGTGACATGGGGGTGTTGGGGTTTGGGGAAAGGGGGATGTGACATGGGGGTGTTGGGGGAAAGGGGGATGTGACATGGGGGTGTTGGGGGAAAGGGGGATGTGACATGGGGGTGTTGGGGGGAAAGGGGGATGTGACATGGGGGTGTTGGGGTTTGGGGAAAGGGGGATGTGACATGGGGATGTTGGGGTTTGGGGAAAGGGGGATGTGACATGGGGGTGTTGGGGTTTGGGGGTGGAAATATGGGATCCAACAAGGAAAAGCTGGGGTTTTTCAAGGAAAAGCGTGATACGACAATGGGTACGATTCAAGGAAAAGTTGGAGTTGGTCAAGAAAAGATGCGATATGATAAAGGAAATGTTGGGGTTTGTCAAGAAAAGGTGCAATAGGACAAGGAAAAGTTGGGTTTTGTTGAGAAAAGACGTGATAGGACAATGGAAACGTTGGGTTTTGTCAAGAAAAGACACGATAGGACAAGCAAAAGTTGGGTTTATGTCAAGAAAAGACACGATAGGACAAGGAAAAGTTGGGTTTGGTTGAGAAAAGATGCGATAGGACAAGGAAAAGTTGGAGTTGGTCAAGATAAGACGCAATAGGACAAGGAAAAGTTGGGTTTATGTCAAGAAAAGACAATAGGACAAGGAAAAGTTGGCTTTTGTCAAGAAAAGACACGATAGGTCAAGGAAAAGTTGGAGTTGGTCAAGATAAGAACCAATAGGACAAGGAAAAGTTGGGTGTATGTCAAGAAAAGATGCAATAGGACAACAGAAACGTTGGGTTCTGTCAAGAAAAGACGTGATAAGACAAGGAAAAGTTGGGTTTTGTTGAGAAAAAATGCGATAGGACAAGGAAAAGTTGGGTTTTGTTGAGAAAAGATGCGATAGGACAATGGAAACGTCAGGGTTGGTCAAGAAAAGGTGCGATACAACAATGGGTACGATACGAGAAGGAAAAGTTGGGTTTATGTCAAGACAAGACGCGCTACAACAAGGAAAAGTTGGGTTTTGTCAAGAAAAGGTGCGATAGGACAATGGAAACGTTGGGTTTGGTCAAGAAAAGGTGCGACATGATAATGGGTACGATACGAGAAGGAAAAGTTGGGTTTTGGGGACAAAAGGCGCGATACGGGACAGCGGAAAACGAGCCAACCAGGTGGAGCGGAGAGCAAGAAAGACACGGAAAAACGTCACTATTTCTACCCAAAAGGCAGCGTTGGGAGCCCCAAGAGCAGCGACGACCCCCCCGGGGCCCAGGTGGGGTGGGCCAGGCACCCAAAGCGTGCGATACCTGGGTCGGGCGCCTGCGGGTCGGTGTCCATGTCCCCCCAGGGCTTCCAGACCAGCTCCGCGCGCTCCTCGTCCTGCTGCGCCTGCGCTGGGTCGCGCAGGGCCGGCAGCTCCGCCTGGAAGCCGCTCCCCACGTTGATCTGCCTGGAGAGGGGACGGGAGGCGGTGACGGGGACCGCGGCGGCGCGGCGGGGGGGACGGGGGCGTTCTGAGCGCTCACGGCATCATCGTGCTCCGATCGGCACCGAAACCGCGCGGTTCGGCCGAAAACCACAGGGATTCGCTCCGAGACGCGGCAGAGTGGGAGAGACGCCCTGCGAGTGCTCGGAACAACAAAGCGTTGCCGGGGTTCCGCCGCGACATCAGCGCCGCCGGTGACATCAGCGCCTCGTGTTCCGTTCGGAATGGACGTCAATGGGTCCTGGTGGGCCAAACGAGGGGCAGGAAAAGCGCGACGCACCCGTTTTGCGCCCGTTTTTGGTGGTTTGGGGACTCACGGCCGGACGCTGATTTTGGGGGCGTCCTTCACCAGGCACAATCCCAAGTCGCCGTCCATTCTGCCTGCGGGATATTGAGAAATAGAGGGGAAAAGCAACGCTCAGGATCAAAATCATCGTGCCGAGACCGTTCCTTGGCGTCACAACCACAAATTGTCCCAATTCCCATCGTTTTGGTGAAATCGGTCGCTGATGGATCATCCCAATGGGGTTTTGCAGTCGATCACAGCACTCGGGTGGTTTTTACACCCGATATCACAGCGAAACCCTGGGGGGGTTGTTTCCATCCCATATTCCACAAAATCACCCATTTTGGGGGTTTTTGGGGAGCACAAGCTCTGCGTTTGCCACCACAAACCAGCGAGGGGACGCCGAACCCAAACCGGGTTCACCGGGCGGTTTTACACCGGGATCGCTCGGCCCGGGTTGAGATAAACCCCCCGTAAACCACAACCATAAAGCGGGGTGTTCCCCCCAAAGCGCTACGTGGGGACATCCGCATCGCACCGAATTAACCCCGCGGGGCGGCCGAAAGCGCTTCAATCCCGGTGTCGGGATCACGAGGGGTTTCGGCCTCCGTCGCCTTTTTGCTGCGAGATCTTCCCATCCAGAGACTCATTTTCGGTGACCTGGGCAACATCGAACGAGAAAAGGGTTAAAGGTGGAAAACGCACAAAATCACACGGGTGTTTATCTGCTTTTCCTCCTTTTTTGGCTCAAAAGCAAGCGGCGAACCCCAAAATGAGGGGTCTGGGGACCCTCCGGTCCTGCTGATGCTTCCTCCCTTCCACCCAACTCGAGGCGATCGCCGGGTTCCGTATTTCGGATCAATAACCCAGCGGAAGCCTGGAGCCTCCCAGAGCCCGTCCCTGGGGTAGCGGCCGCCGAGCGCGTCCCCATAGCGTTATTTGGGTGTAATTTGGGGGGTTCTGGGGCACGTAGCACCCTTGGTTCAGCCAGGGACACACACACGGGTGCTCCGGCGAGCAACTCCGGCACCGCCGGTTGCCGAATCATCGCACAACCATCCAAGTACTCCTCACCCACCTCGTTCCTTGTCACTGGAACCAACACCGGGATCACCAGGGGGGTGTTTTCGGACAGCGTCGGGGGTTCGGAGGCGCCGTTTCCATCTCCCAACGATGGTTTCGCGGTGTTTGCATCGCCCGCGTCGCGCACCTGAGCACAAACGGAACCGGGAGCGTCGGTGGCGCTGGAGGATATCAAAGCGCTTTGCAAACTGCTCTTCCCAATTATTTCTCCATTATATAACGAGGATAATAAAACCCACTACGCTAAACACGACCCAAACCGGGCGGGAGCGCGCAACGCGAATCTTTACACCGCAGCGATTCCCTATTTCTCGTTTTCTCACCCCGTCATCTCCACTCAATCGGCAGCGACGTTCACAAATCATCCAGTTACGCACAATTTGGTAACGACCCCCGCAAAGGGCTTCGACGGCACCGCCAACCCCCTCGCCGCCTTCGCTCAGATCCCCGCTCAATGAGCAGCACCCATGGGTGCCCGTTACCTGCCCCCTCTCGGCGTCCACCGACCACCCGTGGTTCCGGCACATGGAGACGCCGCCATCTTCAACCGGAGCAGCCGCCAAGTGGCTAAAGTGACAAAAATCAGGATAAATAGGTAAAAAAATCAACATGATAAAGCCGCGGCGCTTTTAGAACAGATGGCGTAGTCGGCACTGAAGCTCCAGGCAGGTGGAGCTTGCCCGGTGGAATCAATCGACGTTCGGTCTCAAAGGTTTCAACCCAAAAGGGTTAAATAGCAAGGATTAATAAATACTGACCCTCATTAATAATTACTGATTGTCATTAATAAATAGTGACCGTCACTAATAAATACTGATCGTTATTAATAAATACTGACCATCATTAATAAATACTGATCATCATTAATAAATACTCACAATCATTAATCGATACTGATTGTCATTAATAAATACTGACTGTTATTAATAAATACTGATCATCATTAATAAATACTCGCCATCATTAATCAATACTGATCATCATTAATAGTGACGGTCATTAATAAATACTGATCGTCATTAATAAATACTAACCATTATTAATAAATGCCGATCACCATTAACAAATACTGATCATCATTAATAAATAATAATCATCCTTAATAAATACCATCATTAATCAATACTGATTGTCATTAAGAAATACTGACCGCCATTAATAAATACTGGCCGTTATTAATAAATACTGGTGGCTATTAATAAATACTAATTGTCATTAATAAATACTAACCATCATTAATAAATACTGGTTGTTATTAATAAATACTGATCACTATTAATAAATTATGACCATCATTGGTAAATACTGATCATTAGTAACCAGGCTCAGGTTGGGCTCCAGGTTGGGCTCAAGGCTCAGATTGGGCTCCAGGTTCAGGTTGGGCTCTAGGTTGGGTTCCAGGCTCAGGTTGGGCTCCAGGTCAGGCTCAAGGCTCAGGATGGGCTCCAGGTTCAGGTTGGGCTCCAGGTTGGGCTCCAGGCTCAGGTCAGGCTCCAGACTCAGGTTGGGCTCCAGGTCGGGCTCCAGGCTCAGACTGGGCTCCAGGTCGGGCTCCAGCGCTTCCCCGCAGAGCAGCCCGGGGCTCTGGGCAAAGCCACGCAGCTCGTCGCCCAAGGGAAACAGGTCCATGGTCACCGGGCTCCAAACACCCCGGAGCAAAAACCAGAGCGGCCCCAGGACACCCGGGCTCCCAAAGAGCCTGGAAAAGGGACACAAAGAGTTAAATTGGGGGGAGTGAAGTGGCTGCTGATGCTGAGAAACCCCCGGGGGTTCGGGGCTGGGGGGAAAGGGGGGATCTGTATGAAAACTGCTCTGGGGAAAAGGGGGGAAGGGGTTGGGCTGCACGGGAATGGGAGGAGGGACGGGAAAACGGGAGAGGGAAACGGGGGAAGAGGGAAAAGGGAGGAAAGGGGGAAAAAGGGGGGAAAGAGGGAAAAGGGGGAAAAAGGGAAAAGGGGGGAAAAGGGGGGAAAGAGGGAAAAGGGGGAAAAAGCAAGGAAAGAGGGAAAAGGGGGAAAAAGGGGGGAAAGAGGGAAAAAGGGGGGAAAGAGGGAAAAAGAGGGAAAAAGCGAGGAAAGAGGGAAAAGAGGGAAAAAGGGGGGAAAGAGGGAAAAATAGGGAAAAAGCGAGGAAAGAGGGAAAGGGGGGGAAAAGGGAAGAAACAGGGATAAAGGGGGAAAAGAGGGATAAGATGGAAAGAGGGGGGAAGAGGGAAAGGGGGGAAAGAAGGGAAAAGAGGGAAGAGGGAAAAGGGGAGAAAAGGGGGGAAAGAGGAAAAAGGGGGAAAAGGGGGGAAAAGGGAAAAAGGGGGAAGAGGGGGAAGAGGGGGTGAAGAGGAAAAAGAGGGAAAAAGGGGGCAAAGAGGGATAAAGGGGAAAGAGGGAAAAGAGGGAAAAAGGGGGGAAGAGGGAAAAGGGCGGAAAGAGGGAAAAGAGGGATAAAGGGGGAAAGAGGGAAAAGGCGGAAAAGGGGGGGAAGAAGGAAAAAGGGAGAAAAAGGGGGAAAAGAGGGGGAAGAGGGAAAAAGGGGGGAAAGGGAGAAAAAGGGGGGAAACAGGGATAAAGGGGGAAAGAGGGAAAAGAGGGAAAAAGGGGGGGAAAAGGGGGAAGAGGGAAAAGGGGGGAAAGAGGGAAAAGAGGGAAAAACGGCGGAAAGAGGGAAAAGAGGGAAAAAGGGGGGGAAGGGAAAAAGGGGGGAAAGAGGGATAAAGGGGGAAAGAGGGAAAAGAGGGAAAAGGGGGATGAAAGAGAGAAAAAGTCTGTGGGGGGATTGATGGCGGATCCGCCCCAGCCCCGGGGTCTCTCCTGGAGGGGAGGGACGGGCGGGCTCCAGTGGGGGTGCTGAGGAGATGAGGGGACACGAGGGGCCCCGAGGGACACGAGGGGACGATGAGGGGACCCGAGGGACCCGAGGGGACGCGATGGGACATGAAGAGACACGAGGGACACGAGGGGACGCGATCTCCTCACCCGGTGTTTCCCGCCCCGGCGCTTCCCGCCCGCCGGCGCCGCGGCCACGCCCCCTCGCCGCCGGCCACGCCCCCTCGCCGGCGTCACGTCCGGGAGTGTGTGGCGGGAAAAGGCGGGAGGGAGGAGAGGGAGGCGCCGCCGTTTTGGTGGAGGTTGTGAGGGAAACTGGGGGTCGGCGTGAGGGGCATTGGGGGTCGGTGTGGGGGGAGGAATTGGGGTCGGCGTGAGGGGCATTGGGGGTCGGTGTGAGGGGGGGATTTGGGGGGCAGTGTGGTGGTGGGGATTTGGGGTCGGTGTGAGGGGGGAATTGGGGGGCGGTGTGGGGGAGGAACTGAGGGTCGGTGTGAGCGGGACATTGGGGGTCGGTGTGGGGAGGAATTGAGGATCGGTGGGGGGGGCTTGGGGGGTCGGTGTGAGGGGGAATTGGGGGTCGGTGTGGGGGAAGTTGGGGGTTGGTCTGGGGAGGATTTGAGGGGTCAGTGTGGGGAGGATTTGGGGGTCGATGTGAGGGGCATTAGGGGTTGGTGTGGGGGGCAGGAACTGGGGGTCAGTGTGTGGGGGGGCATTGGGGGTCGGTGCGAGGGGGAATTAGGGTCCAGTGGGGGGGCACTGGGGGTCGGTGTTTGAGGGGGGAATTGGGGGGTCGGTGTGGGGGGGTCAGTGCAGGGGGGGCCTTGGGGGTCGGTGTGAGGGGGCATTGGGGGTCAGTCTGGGGAGGAATTGGGGGTCGGTGTGTGGGGGGGCATTGGGGATCAGTGTGGGGGGGAATTGGGGGTCGGTGTGGGGGGGAATTGGGGTCTGGTGTGGGGGGGGGACATTGGGGGTCGGTGTGAGGGGGAATTGGGGGTCGGTGTGGGGGGGAAGTTGGGGGTTGGTCTGGGGAGGATTTGAGGGGTCAGTCTGGGGAGGATTTGGGGGTCGATGTGAGGGGCATTAGGGGTTGGTGTGGGGGGCGTTGGGGGTCAGTGCGAGGGGGAATTAGGGTCCGGGGGGGGATTGGGGGTCGGTGTTTGAGGGGGGAACTGGGGGGTTGGTGTGCGGGGGCGGCCTTGGGGGTCGGTGTGAGGGGGCATTGGGGGTCAGTCTGGGGAGGAATTGGGGGTCGGGGGGGCATTTGGGGGTCGGTGGGGGGGAGCTGGGGGTCGGGGTTTGGGGGGAGCTGGGGGTCGGGTGGGGGGTGGATTGAGGGTCGGTGTGAAGGGAATGGGGGGGCATGAGGGGAACGGAGGCGCAGAAACAACTTTACAGCCTCCGGAGCCATGAACCTTCACACCCCGCAGGGTTCCAGAGCAGCTGCGTTCGTTTCGCCGTCGGGCGCAAGGGGAGCGATGGTTCCACCCCTCGTGCGCCGCTCCGAGCGGCAGGAGCTGCGTTTAAATACAGCGAGGTGCTCGTGTCCCAACGACCCCAGAGCGCCCGCACACATCCAGAACCTTTCCCGCTCATCACTGCCGTAGTCTCCGCCTGGACGCCCCCTGTTCGCCTGCGCGGCGCCACCTGGTGCTCTGGAGGAGGGGTCTTTGGATGAAGGCTCCTTCAGCTTCCTCAGGTTTGGCTCCTTGTGTTGAATGGACTGGGACCCAAGCTCCAGGTCGGTTGAACCCAGCCTGGCGCCCCCTTTTTGCTGTAAATCTCGGTTCTCTCGTCCCCTCGCGTTCACAGCTGGTGCCGTAAAACTCCTGATCCTGGCACTGCTGGGTTCTGGTTTCCTTACCATGAGTTCACCTAAAGCTCTGAACTAAGGGCTCGTGTGGCTCAGCCCTAAAGTGTTGGCTCGTTAGTGGGCACCCAATTATGTTTTGTTAACCCTTAAAATGTTCGTGCCCTCTATCAGACCCAGGAGTTCGGGCGGGGATTCAGTTCAGGAGGGACCCGGGAGTAACCCTAAGGACCCAGTAGTTGGGGGGTGTCAAGGGTTAAGATCGTGAAACCGTGGGGACCCCTAATGTCCCCAGGGGCCATTGTGACATCCTGGGGACCCTGCATTGTCCCCAGGGTGTTGTGACACCATGGGGACCCACTTTGTCCCCAGGGCCCATTGTGACGTCTCAGGATCCCCCATTGTCCCCAGGGCCCATTGTGACATTCTGGGGACCCCAAATGTCCCCAGGGCCCATTGTGACATTCTGGGGACCCCCTTTGTCCCCAGGGCCCATCGTGGCACCGAGGGGACCCCCCCCCCCAGTCCCCAGGGCCCATTGTGGCACCATGGACACCCCCTTTGTCCCCAGGGCCCATTGTGACATCCCAGGACCCCACCTTGTCCCCAGGGTCCCTTCTGACAGGGTGGGGACCCCCCTTTCTCCCCAGGGCTCATTGTGACGTCCCAGGACCCCTCGTTGTCCCCAGTGCCCATTGTGACATCCTGGGGACCCCCCTTGTCCCCAGGGCCCATTGTGAAATCCGGGGAACCCCCTGGTCTCCAGGGCCCATAGTGGTACCGTGGGGACTCGTCCTGTCACTTGGGTCCATTGTGACACCATGGGGACCCCGCCTTTGTCCCCAGTACCCATTGTGACATCCTGGGGACCCCTTTGTCCCCGGGGCCCATTGTGACATCCTGGGGACCCCCCTTTGTCCCCAAGGCCCATTGTGACACGGTGGGGACCCCACTTCTTTCCAGGACCCATTGTGGCATTCTGGGGACTTCCTTTGTCCCCAGGGCCCATTGTGACATCCTGGAGACCCCCTTTATCCCCAGAGCTCGTTGTCGCACCATGGGGACCCCCTTTGTCACTGGGGCCCATTGTGACATCCCAGGACCCCCCATTGTCCCCAGGGCCCATTGTGACACCGTGGGGACCCCGCCTTTTCCCCAGGGCCCATTGTGACGTCTCAGGACCCTCTTTGTCCCCAGGGCCCACTGTGGCACCATGGGGACCCCCTTTGTCCTCTGGGCCCATTGTGACATTCCAGGACCCCGCTTTGTCCCCAGGGCCCATTGTGACACCGTGGGGACCCCCCTTGTCCCCAGGGCCCATTGTGACAATTAAGGGACCCCCTTTGTCCCCAGGGCCCATTTTGACATCCCAGGACCCCACTTTGTCCCCAGTGCTCATTGTGAAATTCTGGGGACCCCCCCTTGTCCTCAGGGCTCATTGTGACAGCCGAGGACCTTACTTTGTCCCCAGGGCCCATTGTGACATCCCAGGACCCCCCACTGTCTCCAGTGCCCATTGTGACATCATGGGGACCACCCTTTTTCCCCAGGGCTCATTGTGACGTCCCAGGACCCCTCGTTGTCCCCAAGCCCCATCGTGACATCCTGGGGACCCCCCTTGTCTCCAGGGCCCATAGTGGCACTGTGGGGACTCATCACTTGGGCCCATTGTGACATCCTGGAGACCCCCCTTTATCCCCAGGGCCCATTGTGACACCGTGGAGACCCCATTTGTCACTGGGGCCCATTGTGACATCCCAGGACACCCCATTGTCCCCAGGGCCCACTGAGACATCCCGGCGACCACCCTTTGTCCCCAGGGCCCATTATGCACATTCAGGGGACACCCCTTTGTCCCCAAGGCCCATTGTGACATCCTGGGGAGACCCCATTGTCCCCAAGGCCCATTGTGGCACCATGGGGACCCCCTTTGTCCCCAGTGCCCATTGTGACATCTTAGGACCCCACTTTGTCCCCAGGGCCCATTGTGACATCCTGGGGACCACCTGTGTCCCCAGGGCCCATTGTGACATCCCAGGAGCCACCGTTGTCCCCAGGGCCCATTGTGACATCCTGGGGACCCCCTTGTCCCCAGTGTCCATTGTGGCATCCTGGGACCCCCGTTGTCCCCAGGGCCCATTGTGGCACCATGTGGACCCCCTTTTTCCCGAGGGCCCATTATAACGTCCCAGGACCCCCCATTGTCCCCTGGGCCCATTGTGACATCCTGGGGTCCCCCTTTTGTCCCCTGGGCCCATTGTGACACTGTGGGGATCTCCTTTGTCCCCAGGGACCATTGTGACACTGTGGGGACCCCCTTTGTCCCCAGGGCCCATTGTGACATCCTGGGGAATCCCTTTGTCTCCAGGGCCCATTGTGACGTCCCAGGACCCTGCTTTGTCCCCGGGGCCCATTGTGACATCCTGGGGAACCGCTTTGTCCCCAGGACCCATTGTGACGTCCCAGGACCCCCCCCTTGTCCCCAGGGCTCATTGTGATGTCCCAGGATCCCCATTGTCCCCAGAGCCCATTGTGATGTCCTGGGAACCCCCTTTGACCCCAGGGTCCATTGTGACACCATGGGGACCCCCTCTTGTCCCCAGGGCCCATCGTGGCACCGTGGGGACCCCCTTGTCACTGGGGACCCATTGTGACACTATGGGGACCCCCCTTTGTGCCCAGGGCCCATTGTAACATCCTGGGGACCCCCTTGCCTCCAGGGCCCCTTGTGACATCAAAGGATCACCCTTTGTCCCCAGGACCCATTGTGACATCCCAGGACCCCACTTACTCCCCAGGGCCCATTGTGGCACCATGAGGACCCCCTTTGTCACTGGTGCCCATTGTGACATCCCAGGACCCCCCATTGTCTGCAGAGCCCATTGTGACACTATAGGGACCCCCCTTGTCACTGAGGACCCATTGTGACACCATGGGCACCTCCCCTTGTCGTCAGAGCCCATCGTGACATCCCAAAACCCCCAATTGTCTCCAGGGCCCATTGTGACATCCTGGGGACCTCCCTTTCTCCCCAGGGCCCATTGTGACGTTCCAGGAACCCCCATTGTCCTCAGGGCCCATTGTGACATCCTGGGGACCTCCCTTTGTCCCCAGGGCCCATTGTGACATCCTAGGACCCCCCATTGTCCCCAAGGCCCATTGCGACATCCTGGGGACCCCCCTTTGTCCTCAGGGCCCATTGTGACATTCAGGGCACTCCTCTTTGTCCCCAGGGCCCATTCTGATACCATGGGGACCACTTTGTCCCCAGGGCCCACTGTGACATCCTGGGGACGCCCTTTGTCCCCAGGGCCCATTTTGACACCATGTGCACCCCCCTTTGTGCCCAGGGCCGATTGTGACATCCTGGGGACCCTCTTTGTCCCCAGGGCCCATTGTGACATCCTGGGGACACACCATTGTCTCCAGGGCCCATTGTGAACATCCTGGGGACCCCCTTGTCCCCAGGGCCCATCGTGGCACCGTGGGGACCCCCCGTTGTCCCCAGGGCCTATAGTGACACCGTGGGTACCCCCTTTGTCCCCAGTGCCCATTGTGACATCCTGGGGACTCCCCTTGTCCCCAGGGCTTATTGTGACATCCTGGGGACCGCCTTTGTCCCCAGGGCCCATTGTGACATCCCAGGACCCCAAGTTGTCCCCAGGGACCATTGTGACACCGTGGGGACCCCCTTTGTCCTCAGGGCCCGTTGTGAACATCCTGGGGACCCCCTTGTCCACACGACCCATCGTGGCACCGTGGGGACCCCCCGTTGTCCCCAGGGCCTATAGTGACACCGTAGGTACCCCCTTTATCCCATGAGCCCATTGTGACATCCTGGGGACCCCCTTGTCCCCAGGGCCGATTGTGACACCATGGGGATCGCCTTTGTCCCCGTGGCCCATTGTGACATCCCAGGACCCCGCGTTGTCCCCAGGGCCCATTCTGACATCCTGGGGACCCCCCTTGTCCCCAGGGCTTATTGTGACATCCTGGGGACCCCTTTGTCCCAGGGGCACATTGTGGCACCATGGGGACCCCCTTTATCCCCAGGGCCACTTGTGACATCCTGGGAACCCCCCTTGTCCCCAGTGCCCATTATGACATTCTGGGGACCCCCTTTGTCCCAGGGGCACATTGTGGCACCACGGGGACCCCCTTTGTCACCGGGGCCCATTGTGACATCCCAGGACCCCAAGTTGTCCCCAGGGCCCATTGTGACACCATGGGTACCCCCTTTGTCCCATGGGCCCATTGTGACATCCTGGGGACCCCTCTTTGTCCCCAGGGCCCATTGTGATTTCCTGGGGAGCCCTCTTTTTCCCCAGGGCCTATTGTGACATCCTGGGGACCCCCTTTGTCCCCCGGGCCCATTGTGACATCCTGAAGACCCCCTTTGTCCCCAGGGCCTATTGTGACATCCCAGGACCCCCCATTGTCCCCAGGGCCCATTGTGACACCGTGGAGACCCTCCTTGTCCTCAGGCCCATTATGACATTCAGGGGACTCCTCTTTGTCCCCAGGGCCTATTGTGACATCCTGGGGACCCCCCTTTACTCCAGGGCCCATTGTGACGTCCCAGGACCCCCTATTGTTCCCAGGGCCCATTGTGACATTCTGGGGACCCCAAATGTCCCCAGGGCCCATTGTGACATTCTGGGGACCCCTCTTTGTCCCCAGCGCCCATTGTGGCACCATGGGGAACCCCTTTGTCCCCAGGGCCCATTGTGACATCCCAGAACCCCAATTTGTCCTCAGGGCCCATTGTGACATCCTGGGGACCCCCTTGTCCCCAGGGCCCATTGTGATATCCTGGGGACCCCCTTGTCCCCAGGGCCCATTGTGACATCCTGGGGATCCCCCTTGTCCCCAGGGCCCATTGTGACATCCTGGGGATCCCCCTTTGTCGCCAGGGCCCACTGTGACACCGTGGGCACCCTCTTTGTCCCATGGGCCCATTGTGA
Organism: Patagioenas fasciata; assembly: GCF_037038585.1. Lineage (NCBI taxonomy): Eukaryota > Metazoa > Chordata > Aves > Columbiformes > Columbidae > Patagioenas > Patagioenas fasciata. The sequence goes on along the minus strand of NW_027288769.1, from coordinate 255,915 downwards.
CCTTCAAGGGACCCCCCATTGTCCCCAGGGCCCATTGTGACATCCTGGGTACCCCCTTTGTCCCCAAGACCCATTGTGACATCCTAGTACCCCCCGCAGTCCCCAGGGCCCATTGTGACATCCTGGGGATCCCTTTGGCCCCAGGGCCCATTGTGACAGGGCGGGGATCCCCCTTGTCCCCAGGGCCCATTGTGAAACCGTGGGGACCCCCCATTGTCCCCAGGGCCCATTGGGGCACCGTGGAGACCCCCCCTTTGTCTCCAGTGCCCATTGTGACATCCTGGGGACCCCCTTTGTCCCCAGTGCTCATTGTGACAGGGTGGGACCCCCCTTGTACCCAGGGCCCGTTGTGACATCCTGGGGACCCCCTTTGTCCCCAGGGCCTATTGTGACATCCTGGGGAGTCCCCTTTATCCCCAGGGCCCATTGTGACATCCTGGGGACCCCCTTTGTCCCTAGGGTTCATTGTGACATCCCAGGACCCCCATTGTCCCCAGGGCCCATTGTGAACAACCTGGGGACCCCCCTTTTTCCCTGGGCCCATTGTGGCGTCCCAGGATGCTTCGTTGTCCCCTGGGCCCATTGTGACATCCCGGGGACCCCTTTTGTCCCCAGGGTCCATTGTGACATCCTGGGGCCTCCCTTTGTCCCCAGGGCCCATTGTGACATCGCAGGAGCCCCCATTGTCCCAAGGGCACATTGTTACATCCTGGGGACCCCCTTGTCCCCAGGGCCCATCGTGGCACCGTGGGGACCCCCCCTTTGTCTCCAGTGCCCATTGTGACATCCTTGGGACCCCCCTTGTCCCCAGGACCCGTTGTGACATCTTGGGGACCCCTATGTCACCAGAGCCCATTGTGATATGCTGGGGAGCCCCCTTTGTCCCCAGGGCCCATTGTGCACATCCTGTGGACCCCTCTTTGTCCCCAGGGCCCATTGTGATATCCTGGGGAGCCCTCTTTTTCCCCAGGGCCTATTGTGACATCCTGGGGACCCCCTTTGTCCCCCGGGCCCATTGTGACATCCTGAAGACCCCCTTTGTCCCCAGGGCCTATTGTGACATGCCAGGACCCCCCCTTTTCTCCAGGGCCCATTGTGACGTCCCAGGACCCCCTATTGTCCCCAGAGCCCATTGTGACATCCCAGGACCCCCCATTGTCCCCAGGCCCCATTATACACATCCTGGGGTCCCCCTTTATCCCCAGGGCCATTGTGACACCATGGGGACCCACTTTGTCCCCAGGACCCATTGTGACGTCCCAGGATGCCCCATTGTCCCCTGGGCCCATTGTGAAATCATGGGGACCCCCTTTGTCCCCAGGGCCTATTGTGACATCCCAGGACCCCCCATTGTCCCCAGGGCCCATTGTGACACCGTGGAGACCCTCCTTGTCCTCAGGGCCCATTATGACATTCAGGGGACTCCTCTTTGTCCCCAGGGCCTATTGTGACATCCTGGGGACCCCCCTTTACTCCAGGGCCCATTGTGACGTCCCAGGATCCCCTATTGTTCCCAGGGCCCATTGTGACATCCTGGGGACCCCCTTTGTCCCTAGGGTTCATTGTGACATCCCAGGACCCCCATTGTCCCCAGGGCCCATTGTGAACAACCTGGGGACCCCCGTTTTTCCCCGGGCCCATTGTGGCGTCCCAGGATGCTTCGTTGTCCCCTGGGCCCATTGTGACATCCCGGGGACCCCTTTTGTCCCCAGGGTCCATTGTGACATCCTGGGGCCTCCCTTTGTCCCCAGGGCCCATTGTGACATCGCAGGAGCCCCCATTGTCCCAAGGGCACATTGTTACATCCTGGGGACCCCCTTGTCCCCAGGGCCCATCGTGGCACCGTGGGGACCCCCCCTTTGTCTCCAGTGCCCATTGTGACATCCTTGGGACCCCCCTTGTCCCCAGGACCCGTTGTGACATCTTGGGGACCCCTATGTCACCAGAGCCCATTGTGATATGCTGGGGAGCCCCCTTTGTCCCCAGGGCCCATTGTGCACATCCTGTGGACCCCTCTTTGTCCCCAGGGCCCATTGTGATTTCCTGGGGAGCCCTCTTTTTCCCCAGGGCCTATTGTGACATCCTGGGGACCCCCTTTGTCCCCCGGGCCCATTGTGACATCCTGAAGACCCCCTTTGTCCCCAGGGCCTATTGTGACATCCCAGGACCCCCCATTGTCCCCAGGGCCCATTGTGACACCGTGGAGACCCTCCTTGTCCTCAGGCCCATTATGACATTCAGGGGACTCCTCTTTGTCCCCAGGGCCTATTGTGACATCCTGGGGACCCCCCTTTACTCCAGGGCCCATTGTGACGTCCCAGGACCCCCTATTGTTCCCAGGGCCCATTGTGACATTCTGGGGACCCCAAATGTCCCCAGGGCCCATTGTGACATTCTGGGGACCCCTCTTTGTCCCCAGCGCCCATTGTGGCACCATGGGGAACCCCTTTGTCCCCAGGGCCCATTGTGACATCCCAGAACCCCAATTTGTCCTCAGGGCCCATTGTGACATCCTGGGGACCCCCTTGTCCCCAGGGCCCATTGTGATATCCTGGGGACCCCCTTGTCCCCAGGGCCCATCGTGGCACCATGGACACCCCCTTTGTCCCCAGGGCCCATTGTGACATCCCAGGACCCCACCTTGTCCCCAGGGTCCCTTCTGACATGGTGGGGACCCCCCTTTCTCCCCAGGGCTCATTGTGACGTCCCAGGACCCCTCGTTGTCCCCAGTGCCCATTGTGACATCCTAGGGACCCCCCTTGTCCCCAGGGCCATTGTGAAATCCGGGGAACCCCCTGGTCTCCAGGGCCCATAGTGGTACCGTGGGGACTCGTCCTGTCACTTGGGTCCATTGTGACACCATGGGGACCCCGCCTTTGTCCCCAGTACCCATTGTGACATCCTGGGGACCCCTTTGTCCCCGGGGCCCATTGTGACATCCTGGGGACCCCCCTTTGTCCCCAAGGCCCATTGTGACACAGTGGGGACCCCACTTCTTTCCAGGACCCATTGTGGCATTCTGGGGACTTCCTTTGTCCCCAGGGCCCATTGTGACATCCTGGAGACCCCCTTTATCCCCAGAGCTCGTTGTCGCACCATGGGGACCCCCTTTGTCACTGGGGCCCATTGTGACATCCCAGGACCCCCCATTGTCCCCAGGGCCCATTGTGACACCGTGGGGACCCCGCCTTTTCCCCAGGGCCCATTGTGACGTCTCAGGACCCCCTTTGTCCCCAGGGCCCACTGTGGCACCATGGGGACCCCCTTTGTCCTCTGGGCCCATTGTGACATTCCAGGACCCCACTTTGTCCCCAGGGCCCATTGTGACACCGTGGGGACCCCCCTTGTCCCCAGGGCCCATTGTGACAATTAAGGGACCCCCTTTGTCCCCAGGGCCCATTTTGAAATCCCAGGACCCCACTTTGTCCCCAGTGCTCATTGTGAAATTCTGGGGACCCCCCCTTGTCCTCCCGGCTCATTGTGACAGCCGAGGACCTTACTTTGTCCCCAGGGCCCATTGTGACATCCCATGACCCCCCACTGTCTCCAGTGCCCATTGTGACATCATGGGGACCACCCTTTTTCCCCAGGGCTCATTGTGACGTCCCAGGACCCCTCGTTGTCCCCAGGCCCCATCGTGACATCCTGGGGACCCCCCTTGTCTCCAGGGCCCATAGTGGCACTGTGGGGACTCATCACTTGGGCCCATTGTGACATCCTGGAGACCCCCCTTTATCCCCAGGGCCCATTGTGACACCGTGGAGACCCCATTTGTCACTGGGGCCCATTGTGACATCCCAGGACACCCCATTGTCCCCAGGGCCCACTGAGACATCCCGGCGACCACCCTTTGTCCCCAGGGCCCATTATGCACATTCACGGGACACCCCTTTGTCCCCAAGGCCCATTGTGACATCCTGGGGAGACCCCATTGTCCCCAAGGCCCATTGTGGCACCATGGGGACCCCCTTTGTCCCCAGTGCCCATTGTGACATCTTAGGACCCCACTTTGTCCCCAGGGCCCATTGTGACATCCTGGGGACCCCCTTGTCCCCAGTGTCCATTGTGGCATCCTGGGACCCCCGTTGTCCCCAGGGCCCATTGTGGCACCATGTGGACCCCCTTTTTCCCGAGGGCCCATTATAACGTCCCAGGACCCCCCATTGTCCCCTGGGCCCATTGTGACATCCTGGGGTCCCCCTTTTGTCCCCTGGGCCCATTGTGACACTGTGGGGATCTCCTTTGTCCCCAGGGCCCATTGTGACATCCTGGGGAATCCCTTTGTCTCCAGGGCCCATTGTGACGTCCCAGGACCCTGCTTTGTCCCCGGGGCCCATTGTGACATCCTGGGGAACCGCTTTGTCCCCAGGACCCATTGTGACGTCCCAGGACCCCCCCTTGTCCCCAGGGCTCATTGTGATGTCCCAGGATCCCCATTGTCCCCAGAGCCCATTGTGATGTCCTGGGAACCCCCTTTGACCCCAGGGTCCATTGTGACACCATGGGGACCCCCTCTTGTCCCCAGGGCCCATCGTGGCACCGTGGGGACCCCCTTGTCACTGGGGACCCATTGTGACACTATGGGGACCCCCCTTTGTGCCCAGGGCCCATTGTAACATCCTGGGGACCCCCTTGCCTCCAGGGCCCCTTGTGACATCAAAGGATCACCCTTTGTCCCCAGGACCCATTGTGACATCCCAGGACCCCACTTACTCCCCAGGGCCCATTGTGGCACCATGAGGACCCCCTTTGTCACTGGTGCCCACTGTGACATCCCAGGACCCCCCATTGTCTGCAGAGCCCATTGTGACACTATAGGGACCCCCCTTGTCACTGAGGACCCATTGTGACACCATGGGCACCTCCCCTTGTCGTCAGAGCCCATCGTGACATCCCAAAACCCCCAATTGTCTCCAGGGCCCATTGTGACATCCTGGGGACCTCCCTTTCTCCCCAGGGCCCATTGTGACGTTCCAGGAACCCCCATTGTCCTCAGGGCCCATTGTGACATTCAGGGGACCCCCTTTGTCTTCAGGTCCCATTGTGACACCATGGAGACCCCATTTGTCACTCAGGCCCATTGTGACATCCTAGGACCCCCCATTGTCCCCAAGGCCCATTGCGACATCCTGGGGACCCCCCTTTGTCCTCAGGGCCCATTGTGACATTCAGGGCACCCCTCTTTGTCCCCAGGGCCCATTCCGATACCATGGGGACCACTTTGTCCCCAGGGCCCACTGTGACATCCTGGGGACGCCCTTTGTCCCCAGGGCCCATTTTGACACCATGTGCACCCCCCTTTGTGCCCAGGGCCGATTGTGACATCCTGGGGACCCTCTTTGTCCCCAGGGCCCATTGTGACATCCTGGGGACACCCCATTGTCTCCAGGGTACATTGTGAACATCCTGGGGACCCCCTTGTCCCCAGGGCCCATCGTGGCACCGTGGGGACCCCCCGTTGTCCCCAGGGCCTATAGTGACACTGTGGGTACCCCCTTTGTCCCCAGTGCCCATTGTGACATCCTGGGGACCCCCCTTGTCCCCAGGGCTTATTGTGACATCCTGGGGACCGCCTTTGTCCCCAGGGCCCATTGTGACATCCCAGGACCCCAAGTTGTCCCCAGGGACCATTGTGACACCGTGGGGACCCCCTTTGTCCTCAGAGCCCGTTGTGAACATCCTGGGGACCCCCTTGTCCACACGACCCATCGTGGCACCGTGGGGACCCCCCGTTGTCCCCAGGGCCTATAGTGACACCGTGGGTACCCCCTTTATCCCATGAGCCCATTGTGACATCCTGGGGACCCCCTTGTCCCCAGGGCCCATTGTGACACCATGGGGATCGCCTTTGTCCCCGTGGCCCATTGTGACATCCCAGGACCCCGCGTTGTCCCCAGGGCCCACTGTGACATCCTGGGGACGCCCTTTGTCCCCAGGGCCCATTTTGACACCATGTGCACCCCCCTTTGTGCCCAGGGCCGATTGTGACATCCTGGGGACCCTCTTTGTCCCCAGGGCGCATTGTGACATTCAGGGGGACTCCTCTTTGTCCCCAGGGCCTATTGTGTCATCCTGGGGATCTCCCCTTGTCTCTAGGGCCCATTGTGAGACTATGGAAGACCCCCTTTGTCCCCAGGTCCCATTGTGACGTCCCAGGACGCCTCGTTGTCCCCAGGACCCATTGTGACTCCATGGGAACCCCCCCTTGTCCCCAGGGCCCATTGTGACATCCTGGGACCCCCCTTTGTCCCCAGTGCCCATTGTGAAATCCTGGGGACCCACTTTGTCCCCAGGGCCCATTGTGGCACCATGGGGAGCGCCTTTGTCACTGGGGACCATTGTGACTTTCCAGGATTTTACTTTGTCCCCGGGGCCCATTGTGACATCCTGGGGATCCCCCTTTGTCGCCAGGGCCCACTGTGACACCGTGGGCACCCTCTTTGTCCCATGGGCCCATTGTGACCTTCAAGGGACCCCCCATTGTCCCCAGGGCCCATTGTGACATCCTGAGTACCCGCTTTGTCCCCAAGACCCATTGTGACATCCTAGTACCCCCCGCAGTCCCCAGGGCCCATTGTGACACCATGGGGATCGCCTTTGTCCCCGTGGCCCATTGTGACATCCCAGGACCCCGCGTTGTCCCCAGGGCCCATTCTGACATCCTGGGGACCCCCCTTCTCCCCAGGGCTTATTGTGACATCCTGGGGACCCCTTTGTCCCAGGGGCACATTGTGGCACCATGGGGACCCCCTTTATCCCCAGGGCCACTTGTGACATCCTGGGGACCCCCCTTGTCCCCAGTGCCCATTGTGACACCATGGGTACCCCCTTTGTCCCATGGGCCCATTGTGACATCTTGGGGACCCCCTTGTCGCCAGGGCCTATCATGGCACCGTGGGGACCCCCCTTTGTCCCCAGTGCCCATTGTGACATCCTGGGGACCCCCCTTGTCCCCATGGCTTATTGTGACACCCTGGGACCGCCTTTGTCCCCAGGGCCCATTGTGACGACCCAGGACCCCCCATTGTCCCCAGGGACCATTGTGACATCCTGGGGACCCCCTTTGTCCCAAGACCCCATTGTGACATCCTGGGGACCCCGCCTTGTCCCCAAAGCCCATTGTGACATCCTGGGGACCCTCTTTGTCCCCAGGGCCCATTGTGGCACCATGGGGACACCCTTTGTCACTGGGGCCAGTTGTGACATCCCAGGACCCCACTTTGTCCCCAGGGCTTATTGTGATACCATGGGGACCCCCCTTGTCCCCAGGGCCCATTGTGACATTCAGGGGGACTCCTCTTTGTCCCCAGGGCCTATTGTGTGATCCTGGGGATCTCCCCTTGTCTCTAGGGCCCATTGTGAGACTGTGGAAGACCCCCTTTGTCCCCAAGTCCCATTGTGACGTCCCAGGACGCCTCGTTGTCCCCAGGACCCATTGTGACTCCATGGGAACCCCCCCTTGTCCCCAGGGCCCATTGTGACATCCTGGGACCCCCCTTTGTCCCCAGTGCTCATTGTGAAATCCTGGGGACCCACTTTGTCCCCAGGGCCCATTGTGGCACCATGGGGAGCGCCTTTGTCACTGGGGACCATGGTGACATTCCAGGATTTTACTTTGTCCCCGGGTCCCATTGTGACATCCTGGGGATCCCCCTTTGTCGCCAGGGCCCACTGTGACACCGTGGGCACCCTCTTTGTCCCATGGGCCCATTGTGACCTTCAAGGGACCCCCCATTGTCCCCAGGGCCCATTGTGACATCCTGGGTACCCCCTTTGTCCCCAAGACCCATTGTGACATCCTAGTACCCCCCGCAGTCCCCAGGGCCCATTGTGACATCCTGGGGATCCCTTTGGCCCCAGGGCCCATTGTGACAGGGCGGGGATCCCCCTTGTCCCCAGGGCCCATTGTGAAACCGTGGGGACCCTCTTGTCCCCAGGGCCCATTGTGGCGCCGTGGAGACCCCCCCTTTGTCTCCAGTGCCCATTGTGACATCCTGGGGACCCCCTTTGTCCCCAGTGCTCATTGTGACAGGGTGGGACCCCCCTTGTACCCAGGGCCCGTTGTGACATCCTGGGGACCCCCTTTGTCCCCAGGGCCTATTGTGACATCCTGGGGAGTCCCCTTTATCCCCAGGGCCCATTGTGACATCCTGGGGACCCCCTTTGTCCCTAGGGTTCATTGTGACATCCCAGGACCCCCATTGTCCCCAGGGCCCATTGTGAACAACCTGGGGACCCCCCTTTTTCCCCGGGCCCATTGTGGCGTCCCAGGATGCTTCGTTGTCCCCTGGGCCCATTGTGACATCCCGGGGACCCCTTTTGTCCCCAGGGTCCATTGTGACATCCTGGGGCCTCCCTTTGTCCCCAGGGCCCATTGTGACATCGCAGGAGCCCCCATTGTCCCAAGGGCACATTGTTACATCCTGGGGACCCCCTTGTCCCCAGGGCCCATCGTGGCACCGTGGGGACCCCCCCTTTGTCTCCAGTGCCCATTGTGACATCCTTGGGACCCCCCTTGTCCCCAGGACCCGTTGTGACATCTTGGGGACCCCTATGTCACCAGAGCCCATTGTGATATGCTGGGGAGCCCCCTTTGTCCCCAGGGCCCATTGTGCACATCCTGTGGACCCCTCTTTGTCCCCAGGGCCCATTGTGATATCCTGGGGAGCCCTCTTTTTCCCCAGGGCCTATTGTGACATCCTGGGGACCCCCTTTGTCCCCCGGGCCCATTGTGACATCCTGAAGACCCCCTTTGTCCCCAGGGCCTATTGTGACATGCCAGGACCCCCCCTTTTCTCCAGGGCCCATTGTGACGTCCCAGGACCCCCTATTGTCCCCAGAGCCCATTGTGACATCCCAGGACCCCCCATTGTCCCCAGGCCCCATTATACACATCCTGGGGTCCCCCTTTATCCCCAGGGCCATTGTGACACCATGGAGACCCCCTTTGTCCCCAGGGCCCATTGTGACGTCCCAGGATGCCCCATTGTCCCCTGGGCCCATTGTGAAATCATGGGGACCCCCTTTGTCCCCAGGGCCTATTGTGACATCCCAGGACCCCCCATTGTCCCCAGGGCCCATTGTGACACCGTGGAGACCCTCCTTGTCCTCAGGGCCCATTATGACATTCAGGGGACTCCTCTTTGTCCCCAGGGACTATTGTGACATCCTGGGGACGCCCCTTTACTCCAGGGCCCATTGTGACACCGTGGAGACCCCATTTGTCACTGGGGCCCATTGTGACATCCCAGGACACCCCATTGTCCCCAGGGCCCACTGAGACATCCCGGCGACCACCCTTTGTCTTCAGGGCCCATTATGCACATTCAGGGGACACCCCTTTGTCCCCAAGGCCCATTGTGACATCCTGGGGAGACCCCATTGTCCCCAAGGCCCATTGTGGCACCATGGGGACCCCCTTTGTCCCCAGTGCCCATTGTGACATCTTAGGACCCCACTTTGTCCCCAGGGCCCATTGTGACATCCTGGGGACCATCTGTGTCCCCAGGGCCCATTGTGACATCCCAGGAGCCACCGTTGTCCCCAGGGCCCATTGTGACATCCTGGGGACCCCCTTGTCCCCAGTGTCCATTGTGGCATCCTGGGACCCCCGTTGTCCCCAGGGCCCATTGTGGCACCATGTGGACCCCCTTTTTCCCGAGGGCCCATTATAACGTCCCAGGACCCCCTTTTGTCCCCTGGGCCCATTGTGACACTGTGGGGATCTCCTTTGTCCCCAGGGACCATTGTGACACTGTGGGGACCCCCTTTGTCCCCAGGGCCCATTGTGACATCCTGGGGAATCCCTTTGTCTCCAGGGCCCATTGTGACGTCCCAGGACCCTGCTTTGTCCCCGGGGCCCATTGTGACATCCTGGGGAACCGCTTTGTCCCCAGGACCCATTGTGACGTCCCAGGACCCCCCCTTGTCCCCAGGGCTCATTGTGATGTCCCAGGATCCCCATTGTCCCCAGAGCCCATTGTGATGTCCTGGGAACCCCCTTTGACCCCAGGGTCCATTGTGACACCATGGGGACCCCCTCTTGTCCCCAGGGCCCATCGTGGCACCGTGGGGACCCCCTTGTCACTGGGGACCCATTGTGACACTATGGGGACCCCCCTTTGTGCCCAGGGCCCATTGTAACATCCTGGGGACCCCCTTGCCTCCAGGGCCCCTTGTGACATCAAAGGATCACCCTTTGTCCCCAGGACCCATTGTGACATCCCAGGACCCCACTTACTCCCCAGGGCCCATTGTGGCACCATGAGGATCCCCTTTGTCACTGGTGCCCATTGTGACATCCCAGGACCCCCCATTGTCTGCAGAGCCCATTGTGACACTATAGGGACCCCCCTTGTCACTGAGGACCCATTGTGACACCATGGGCACCTCCCCTTGTCGTCAGAGCCCATCGTGACATCCCAAAACCCCCAATTGTCTCCAGGGCCCATTGTGACATCCTGGGGACCTCCCTTTCTCCCCAGGGCCCATTGTGACGTTCCAGGAACCCCCATTGTCCTCAGGGCCCATTGTGACATTCAGGGGACCCCCTTTGTCTTCAGGTCCCATTGTGACACCATGGAGACCCCTTTTGTCACTCGGGCGCATTGTGACATCCTAGGACCCCCCATTGTCCCCAAGGCCCATTGCGACATCCTGGGGACCCCCCTTTGTCCTCAGGGCCCATTGTGACATTCAGGGCACCCCTCTTTGTCCCCAGGGCCCATTCTGATACCATGGGGACCACTTTGTCCCCAGGGCCCACTGTGACATCCTGGGGACGCCCTTTGTCCCCAGGGCCCATTTTGACACCATGTGCACCCCCCTTTGTGCCCAGGGCCGATTGTGACATCCTGGGGACCCTCTTTGTCCCCAGGGCCCATTGTGACATCCTGGGGACACCCCATTGTCTCCAGGGCCCATTGTGAACATCCTGGGGACCCCCTTGTCCCCAGGGCCCATCGTGGCACCGTGGGGACCCCCCGTTGTCCCCAGGGCCTATAGTGACACCGTGGGTACCCCCTTTGTCCCCAGTGCCCATTGTGACATCCTGGGGACCCCCCTTGTCCCCAGGGCTTATTGTGACATCCTGGGGACCGCCTTTGTCCCCAGGGCCCATTGTGACATCCCAGGACCCCAAGTTGTCCCCAGGGAACCATTGTGACACCGTGGGGACCCCCTTTGTCCTCAGGGCCCGTTGTGAACATCCTGGGGACCCCCTTGTCCACACGACCCATCGTGGCACCGTGGGGACCCCCCATTGTCCCCAGGGCCTATAGTGACACCGTGGGTACCCCCTTTATCCCATGAGCCCATTGTGACATCCTGGGGACCCCCTTGTCCCCAGGGCCCATTGTGACACCATGGGGATCGCCTTTGTCCCCGTGGCCCATTGTGACATCCCAGGACCCCGCGTTGTCCCCAGGGCCCATTCTGACATCCTGGGGACCCCCCTTGTCTCCATGGCTTATTGTGACACCCTGGGACCGCCTTTGTCCCCAGGGCCCACTGTGATGTCCCAGGAACCCCCATTGTCCCCAGGGACCATTGTGACATCCTGGGGACCCCCTTTGTCCCAAGACCCCATTGTGACATCCTGGGGACCCCGCCTTGTCCCCAAAGCCCATTGTGACATCCTGGGGACCCTCTTTGTCCCGAGGGCCCATTGTGGCACCATGGGGACACCCTTTGTCACTGGGGCCAGTTGTGACATCCCAGGACCCCACTTTGTCCCCAGGGCTTATTGTGATACCATGGGGACCCCCCTTGTCCCCAGGGCCCATTGTGACATTCAGGGGGACTCCTCTTTGTCCCCAGGGCCTATTGTGTGATCCTGGGGATCTCCCCTTGTCTCTAGGGCCCATTGTGAGACTGTGGAAGACCCCCTTTGTCCCCAAGTCCCATTGTGACGTCCCAGGACGCCTCGTTGTCCCCAGGACCCATTGTGACTCCATGGGAACCCCCCCTTGTCCCCAGGGCCCATTGTGACATCCTGGGACCCCCCTTTGTCCCCAGTGCTCATTGTGAAATCCTGGGGACCCACTTTGTCCCCAGGGCCCATTGTGGCACCATGGGGAGCGCCTTTGTCACTGGGGACCATGGTGACATTCCAGGATTTTACTTTGTCCCCGGGGCCCATTGTGACATCCTGGGGATCCCCCTTTGTCGCCAGGGCCCACTGTGACACCGTGGGCACCCTCTTTGTCCCATGGGCCCATTGTGACCTTCAAGGGACCCCCCATTGTCCCCAGGGCCCATTGTGACATCCTGGGTACCCCCTTTGTCCCCAAGACCCATTGTGACATCCTAGTACCCCCCGCAGTCCCCAGGGCCCATTGTGACATCCTGGGGATCCCTTTGGCCCCAGGGCCCATTGTGACAGGGCGGGGATCCCCCTTGTCCCCAGGGCCCATTGTGAAACCGTGGGGACCCTCTTGTCCCCAGGGCCCATTGTGGCACCGTGGAGACCCCCCCTTTGTCTCCAGTGCCCATTGTGACATCCTGGGGACCCCCTTTGTCCCCAGTGCTCATTGTGACAGGGTGGGACCCCCCTTGTACCCAGGGCCCGTTGTGACATCCTGGGGACCCCCTTTGTCCCCAGGGCCTATTGTGACATCCTGGGGAGTCCCCTTTATCCCCAGGGCCCATTGTGACATCCTGGGGACCCCCTTTGTCCCTAGGGTTCATTGTGACATCCCAGGACCCCCATTGTCCCCAGGGCCCATTGTGAACAACCTGGGGACCCCCCTTTTTCCCCCGGCCCATTGTGGCGTCCCAGGATGCTTCGTTGTCCCCTGGGCCCATTGTGACATCCCGGGGACCCCTTTTGTCCCCAGGGTCCATTGTGACATCCTGGGGCCTCCCTTTGTCCCCAGGGCCCATTGTGACATCGCAGGAGCCCCCATTCTCCCAAGGGCACATTGTTACATCCTGGGGACCCCCTTGTCCCCAGGGCCCATCGTGGCACCGTGGGGACCCCCCCTTTGTCTCCAGTGCCCATTGTGACATCCTTGGGACCCCCCTTGTCCCCAGGACCCGTTGTGACATCTTGGGGACCCCTATGTCACCAGAGCCCATTGTGATATGCTGGGGAGCCCCCTTTGTCCCCAGGGCCCATTGTGCACATCCTGTGGACCCCTCTTTGTCCCCAGGGCCCATTGTGATATCCTGGGGAGCCCTCTTTTTCCCCAGGGCCTATTGTGACATCCTGGGGACCCCCTTTGTCCCCCGGGCCCATTGTGACATCCTGAAGACCCCCTTTGTCCCCAGGGCCTATTGTGACATGCCAGGACCCCCCCTTTTCTCCAGGGCCCATTGTGACGTCCCAGGACCCCCTATTGTCCCCAGAGCCCATTGTGACATCCCAGGACCCCCCATTGTCCCCAGGCCCCATTATACACATCCTGGGGTCCCCCTTTATCCCCAGGGCCGTTGTGACACCATGGAGACCCCCTTTGTCCCCAGGGCCCATTGTGACGTCCCAGGATGCCCCATTGTCCCCTGGGCCCATTGTGAAATCATGGGGACCCCCTTTGTCCCCAGGGCCTATTGTGACATCCCAGGACCCCCCATTGTCCCCAGGGCCCATTGTGACACCGTGGAGACCCTCCTTGTCCTCAGGGCCCATTATGACATTCAGGGGACTCCTCTTTGTCCCCAGGGCCTATTGTGACATCCTGGGGACCCCCCTTTACTCCAGGGCCCATTGTGACGTCCCAGGACCCCCTATTGTTCCCACGGCCCATTGTGACATTCTGAGGACCCCAAATGTCCCCAGGGCCCATTGTGACATTCTGGGGACCCCTCTTTGTCCCCAGGGCCCATTGTGGCACCATGGACACCCCCTTTGTCCCCAGGGCCCATTGTGACATCCCAGAACCCCAATTTGTCCTCAGGGCCCATTGTGACATCCTGGGGACCCCCTTGTCCCCAGGGCCCATCGTGGCACCGAGGGAACCCCCCCCCCCCCTAGTCCCCAGGGCCCATTGTGAAATCCGGGGAACCCCCTGGTCTCCAGGGCCCATAGTGGTACCGTGGGGACTCGTCCTGTCACTTGGGTCCATTGTGATACCATGGGGACCCCACCTTTGTCCCCAGTACCCATTGTGACATCCTGGGGACCCCTTTGTCCCCGGGGCCCATTGTGACATCCTGGGGACCCCCCTTTGTCCCCAAGGCCCATTGTGACACAGTGGGGACCCCACTTCTTTCCAGGACCCATTGTGGCATTCTGGGGACTTCCTTTGTCCCCAGGGCCCATTGTGACGTCTCAGGACCCCCTTTGTCCCCAGGGCCCACTGTGGCACCATGGGGACCCCCTTTGTCCTCTGGGCCCATTGTGACATTCCAGGACCCCACTTTGTCCCCAGGGCCCATTGTGACAATTAAGGGACCCCCCTTGTCCCCAGGGCCCATTGTGACAATTAAGGGACCCCCTTTGTCCCCAGGGCCCATTTTGACATCCCAGGACCCCACTTTGTCCCCAGTGCTCATTGTGAAATTCTGGGAACCCCCCTTGTCCTCAGGGCTCATTGTGACAGCCGAGGACCTTACTTTGTCCCCAGGGCCCATTGTGACATCCCAGGACCCCCCACTGTCTCCAGTGCCCATTGTGACATCCGTGGGACCCCCTTGTCTCCAGGGCCCATAGTGGCACTGTGGGGACTCATCACTTGGGCCCATTGTGACATCCTGGAGAACCCCCTTTATCCCCAGGGCCCATTGTGACACCGTGGAGACCCCATTTGTCACTGGGGCCCATTGTGACATACCAGGACACCCCATTGTCCCCGGGGCCCACTGAGACATCCTGGCGACCACCCTTTGTCCCCAGGGCCCATTATGCACATTCAGGGGACACCCCTTTGTCCCCAAGGCCCATTGTGACATCCTGGGGAGACCCCATTGTCCTCAAGGCCCATTGTGACACCATGGGGACCCCCTTTGTCCCCAGTGCCCATTGTGACATCTTAGGACCCCACTTTGTCCCCAGGGCCCATTGTGACATCCTGGGGACCACCTGTGTCCCCAGGGCCCATTGTGACATCCCAGGACCCCACTTTGTCCCCAGGGCTTATTGTGACACCATGGGGATCTCCCTTGTCCCCAGGGCCCATTGTGACATCCTCGGCACCCCCTTGTCCCCAGGGCCCATTGTGACATTCAGGGGACGCCTCTTTGTCCCCAGGGCCCATTGTGACATCCTGGGGATCCCTCCTTGTCCCCAGGGCCCATTGTGACGTCCCAGGACCCCCCATTGTCCCCAGGGCCCATTGTGACATTCAGGGGCCCCCGTTTGTCACTGGGGCCCATTGTGACATCCCAGGACCCCACATTGTCCCCAGGGCCCATTGTGACTTTCAGGGGACCCCACTTGTCCCCAGGACCCATTGTGATACTATAGGGACCCCTCCTTGTGCCCAGTGCCCATTGTGACACCGTGGGTACCACCCTTGTCCCCAGGGCCCATTGTGACATCCTGGGGACACCCCCTTGTCCCCAGGGCCCATTGTGACATCCTGGGAATCCCTCCTTATCCCCAGGGCCCATTGTGACATCCAGGGGACCCCCCCTTGTCCCCAGGGCCCATTGTGACATCCTGGGGACACCCCCTTTGTCCCCAGTGCCCATTGTGACATCCTGCGGACCCCCCTTTGTCCCCAGGGCCCATTTTGACATTCACGGGACCCACCATTGTCCTCAGGGCCCACTGTGAGGTCCCAGGACCCCCCATTGTCCCCAGGGCCCATTGTGACATCCTCGGCACCCCCTTGTCCCCAGGGCCCATTGTGACATTCAGGGGACCCCACATTGTCCCCAGGGCCCATTGTGACATCCTGGGGACCCCACTTGTCCCCAGGACCCATTGTGACACTATGGGGACCCCCCCTTGTGCCCAGGGCCCATTGTGACACCGTGGGTACCACCCTTGTCCGCAGGGCCCATTGTGACATCCTGGGGACACCCCCTTGTCCCCAGGGCCCATTGTGACATCCTGGGGACCCTCCTTGTCCCCAGGGCCCATTCTGATACCGTGGGGACCCCCTTTGTCCCCAGGGCCCATTGTGACATCCTGGGGACCCTCCTTGTCCCCAGAGTCCATTGTGACATCCAGGGGACCCCCTTTGTCCCCAGGGCCCATTGTGGCACCATAGGGACCCCTTTTGTCACTGGGGCCCATTGTGACATCCCAGGACCCCCCCTGGTTTCCAGGCCCCATTGTGACATCCTGGGGACCCCACATTGTCCCCAGGGCCCATTGTGTCATCCCAGGACCCCCCATTGTCCCCAGGGCCCATTGTGACATCCTCGGGACCCCCTTGTCCCCAAGGCCCATTGTGACATCCTGGGGACCCACCCTTGTCCCCAGGGCCCATTGTGACGTCCCAGGACCCCCCATTGTCTCCAGGGCCCATTGTGACATCCTGGGGATCCCTCCTTGTCCCCAGGGCCTATTGTGATGTCCCAGGACCCCCCATTGTCCCCAGGGCCCATTGTGACATCCTCTGCACCCCCTTGTCCCCAGGGCCCATTGTGACATTCAGGGGCCCCCGTTTGTCACGGGGGCCCATTGTGACATCCCAGGACCCCACATTGTCCCCAGGGCCCATTGTGACTTTCAGGGGACCCCACTTGTCCCCAGGACCCATTCTGACACTATGGGGAACCCCCCTTGTACCCAGGGCCCATTGTGACACCGTGGGTACCACCCTTGTCCGCAGGGCCCATTGTGACATCCTGGGGACACCCCCTTGTCCCCAGGGCCCATTCTGATACCGTGGGGACCCCCTTTGTCCCCAGGGCCCATTGTGATATCCTGGGGACCCCCTTTGTCCCCAGGGCCCATTGTGGCACCATAGGGACCCCTTTTGTCACTGGGGCCCATTGTGACATCCCAGGACCCCCCCTGGTTTCCAGGCCCCATTGTGACATCCTGGGGACCCCCTTTGTCCCAAGACTTCATTGTGACATCCTGGGGACCCCACATTGTCCCCAGGGCCCATTGTGACATCCCAGGACCCCCCATTGTCCCCAGGGCCCATTGTGACATCCTGGGGACCCCCTTGTCCCCAAGGCCCATTGTGACATCCTGGGGACCCCCCCTTGTCCCCAGGGCCCATTGTGACGTCCCAGGACCCCCCATTGTCTCCAGGGCCCATTGTGACATCCTGGGGATCCCTCCTTGTCCCCAGGGCCTATTGTGATGTCCCAGGACCCCCCATTGTCCCCAGGGCCCATTGTGACATCCTCTGCACCCCCTTGTCCCCAGGGCCCATTGTGACATTCAGGGGACCCCTCTTTGTCCCCAGGGCCCATTGTGAGATCCTGGGGACCCCCCCTTGTCCCCAGGGCCCATTGTGACGTCCCAGGACCCCCCATTGTCCCCAGGGCCCATTGTGACATCCTCGGCACCCCCTTGTCCCCAGGGCCCATTGTGACATCCTGGGACCCCCCCCCCTTGTCCCCAGGGCCCATTGTGACGTCCCAGGACCCCCCATTGTCCCCAGGGCCCATTGTGACATCCTGGGGATCCCTCCTTGTCCTCAGGGCCCATTGTGATGTCCCAGGACCCCCCATTGTCCCCAGGGCCCATTGTGACATCCTCTGCACCCCCTTGTCCCCAGGGCCCATTGTGACATTCAGGGGACCCCTCTTTGTCCCCAGGGCCCATTGTGACATCCTGGGGATCCCTCCTTGTCCTCAGGGCCCATTGTGATGTCCCAGGACCCCCCATTGTCCCCAGGGCCCATTGTGACATCCTCTGCACCCCCTTGTCCCCAGGGCTCATTGTGACATTCAGGGGACCCCCCTTTGTCCCCAGGGCCCATTCTGATACCGTGGGGACCCCCTTTGTCCCCAGGGCCCATTGTGACATGCTGGGGACGCTCTTTGTCCCCAGGGCCCATTGTGACATCCTGGGGACCCTCCTTGTCCCCAGAGCCCATTGTGACATCCAGGGGACCCCCTTTGTCCCCAGGGCCCATTGTGGCACCATGAGGACCCTCTTTGTCACTGGAGCCCATTGTGACATCCCAGGACCCCCCTTTGTCCCCAGGGCCCATTGTGACATCCTGGGGAACCTCCTTGTCCCCAGAGCCCATTGTGACATCCCAGGACCCCACTTTGTCCCCAGGGCTTATTGTGACACCATGGGGATCTCCCTTGTCCCCAGGGCCCATTGTGACATCCCATGACCCCCCTTTGTCCCCAGTGCTATTGTGAAATCCTGGGGACCCCTTTTGCCCCCAGGGCCCATTGTGGCACCATTGGCAACCTCTTTGTCACTGGGGGCCATTGTGACATTCCAGGATTCCACTTTGACCCCAGGGCTCGTTCTGACACCTTGGGGACTCCCATTGTCCCCAGGGCCCATTGTGACATCCCGGGCAACCCCATTGTCCCCAGGGCCCATTGTGACATCTGGGGGACGCCCTTGTCCCCAGGACCCATCGTGGCACCGTGGGGACCCTCCTTGTCACTTGGGCCCATTGTGACACTATGGGGACCCCCCCTTTGTCCCCAGTGCCCATTGTGACATTCTGCGGACCCCCCTTTGTCCCCAGGGCCCATTGTGACCTTCAGGGGACCCACCATTGTCCTCAGGGCCCATTGTGAGGTCCCAGGACCCCCCATTGTCCCCAGGACCGATTGTGACATTCAGGGGATCGCCTTTGTCACTGGGGCCCATTGTGACACCATGGAGACCCCCGCTTGTCCTCAGGGTCCATTGTGACATCCTGGGCACCCCCCATTTTCCCCAGGACCCATTGTGACATCCTGGGGACACCCCCTTTGTCCCCAGTGCCCATTGTGACATCCTGCGGACCCCCCTTTGTCCCCAGGGCCCATTTTGACATTCAGGGGACCCACCATTGTCCTCAGGGCCCACTGTGAGGTCCCAGGACCCCCCATTGTCCCCAGGGCCCATTGTGACATCCTCGGCACCCCCTTGTCCCCAGGGCCCATTTTGACATTCAGGGGACCCCACATTGTCCCCAGGACCCATTGTGACACTATGGGGACCCCCCCTTGTGCCCAGGGCCTATTGTGACACCGTGGGTACCACCCTTGTGCCCACGGCCCATTGTGACATCCTGGGGACACCCCCTTGTCCCCAGGGCCCATTCTGATACCGTGGGGACCCCCTTTGTCCCCAGGGCCCATTGTGACATCCTGGGGACCCTCCTTGTCCCCAGAGTCCATTGTGACATCCTGGGGACCCCCTTTGTCCCCAGGGCCCATTGTGGCACCATAGGGACCCCTTTTGTCACTGGGGCCCATTGTGACATCCCAGGACCCCCCCTGGTTTCCAGGCCCCATTGTGACATCCTGGGGACCCCCTTTGTCCCAAGACTTCATTGTGACATCCTGGGGACCCCACATTGTCCCTAGGGCCCATTGTGACATCCCAGGACCCCCCATTGTCCCCAGGGCCCATTGTGACATCCTCGGGACCCCCTTGTCCCCAAGGCCCATTATGACATCCTGGGGACCCACCCTTGTCCCCAGGGCCCATTGTGACGTCCCAGGACCCCCCATTGTCTCCAGGGCCCATTGTGACATCCTGGGGATCCCTCCTTGTCCCCAGGGCCTATTGTGATGTCCCAGGACCCCCCATTGTCCCCAGGGCCCATTGTGACATCCTCTGCACCCCCTTGTCCCCAGGGCCCATTGTGACATTCAGGGGACCCCTCTTTGTCCCCAGGGCCCATTGTGAGATCCTGGGGACCCCCCCTTGTCCCCAGGGCCCATTGTGACGTCCCAGGACCCCCCATTGTCCCCAGGGCCCATTGTGACATCCTCGGCACCCCCTTGTCCCCAGGGCCCATTGTGACATCCTGGGGATCCCTCCTTGTCCTCAGGGCCCATTGTGATGTCCCAGGACCCCCCATTGTCCCCAGGGCCCATTGTGACATCCTCTGCACCCCCTTGTCCCCAGGGCCCACTGTGACATTCAGGGGACCCCTCTTTGTCCCCAGGGCCCATTGTGACATCCTGGGGATCCCTCCTTGTCCTCAGGGCCCATTGTGATGTCCCAGGACCCCCCATTGTCCCCAGGGTCCATTGTGACATCCTCTGCACCCCCTTGTCCCCAGGGCCCATTGTGACATTCAGGGGACCCCTCTTTTTCCCCAGGGCCCATTGTGACATCCTGGGGAGCCCCCCTTGTCCCCAGGGCCCATTGTGACGTCCCAGGGCCCCCCATTGTCCCCAGGGCCCATTGTGACATTCAGGGGACCCCCCTTTGTCCCCAGGGCCCATTCTGATACCGTGGGGACCCCCTTTGTCCCCAGGGCCCATTGTGACATGCTGGGGACGCTCTTTGTCCCCAGGGCCCATTGTGACATCCTGGGGACCCTCCTTGTCCCCAGAGCCCATTGTGACATCCAGGGGACCCCCTTTGTCCCCAGGGCCCATTGTGGCACCATGAGGACCCTCTTTGTCACTGGAGCCCATTGTGACATCCCAGGACCCCCCTTTGTCCCCAGGGCCCATTGTGACATCCTGGGGACCCTCCTTGTCCCCAGAGCCCATTGTGACATCCCAGGACCCCACTTTGTCCCCAGGGCTTATTGTGACACCATGGGGATCTCCCTTGTCCCCAGGGCCCATTGTGACATCCCATGACCCCCCTTTGTCCCCAGTGCTATTGTGAAATCCTGGGGACCCCTTTTGTCCCCAGGGCCCATTGTGGCACCATTGGCAACCTCTTTGTCACTGGGGGCCATCGTGACATTCCAGGATTCCACTTTGTCCCCAGGGCTCGTTCTGACACCTTGGGGACTCCCATTGTCCCCAGGGCTATTGTGACATCCTGGGCAACCCCATTGTCCCCAGGACCCATTGTGACATCTGGGGGACGCCCTTGTCCCCAGGACCCATCCTGGCACCGTGGGGACCCTCCTTGTCCCCAGGGCCCATTGTGACACCATGGGGACGCCCCCCTTTGTCCCCAGTGCCCATTGTGACATCCTGCGGACCCCTCTTTGTCCCCAGGGCCCATTGTGACATTCAGGGGACCCACCATTGTCCTCAGGGCCCATTGTAAGGTCCCAGGACCCTCCATTGTCCCCAGGGCCCATTGTGACATCCTCGGCACCCCCTTGTGCCCAGGGCCCATTGTGACATTCAGGGGACCCCTCTTTGTCCCCAGGGCCCATTGTGACATCCTGGGGACCCACCCTTGTCCCCAGGGCCCATTGTGACGTCCCAGGACCCGCCATTGTCCCCAGGGCCCATTGTGACATCCTGGGGATCCCTCCTTGTCCCCAGGACCCATTGTGACGTCCCAGGACCCCCCATTGTCCCCAGGGCCCATTGTGACATTCAGGGGCCCCCGTTTGTCACGGGGGCCCATTGTGACATCCCAGGACCCCACATTGTCCCCAGGGCCCATTGTGACATTCAGGGGACCCCACATTGTCCCCAGGACCTATTGTGACATCCTGGGGACCCCACTTGTCCCCAGGACCCATTGTGACACTATGCGGACCCCCCCTTGTGTCCAGGGCCCATTGTGACACCGTGGGTACCCCCCTTGTCCGCAGGGCTCATTGTGACATCCCAGGACCCCCTGTTGTCCCCAGGGCCCATTGTGGCACCATGAGGACCCTCCTTGTCCCCAGAGCCCATTGTGACATCCTGGGGACCCTCCTTGTCCCCAGAGCCCATTGTGACATCCAGGGGACCCCCTTTGTCCCCAGGGCCCATTGTGGCACCATGAGGACCCTCTTTGTCACCGGGGCCCATTGTGACATCCCAGGACCCACCCTGGTCCCGAGGGCCCGTTGAAATGTCCCAGGACCACCCTTTGTCCCCAGGGTTCATTGTGACATCCTGGGGACCCCATTTGTCCCCACGGCCCATTGTGGCACCATGGAGACCCCGTTTGTCACTGGGGCCCATTGTGACATCCCAGGACCCCACTTTGTCCCCAGGGCTTATTGTGACACCATGGGGATCTCCCTTGTCCCCAGGGCCCATTGTGACATCCCATGACCCCCCTTTATCCCCAGTGCTATTGTGAAATCCTGGGGACCCCTTTTGTCCCCAGGGCCCATTGTGGCACCATGGGGAACCCCTTTGTCACTGGGGGCCATTGTGACATCCCAGGATTCCACTTTGTCCCCAGGGCTCGTTCTGACACCTTGGGGACTCCCATTGTCCCCAGGGCCCATTGTGACATCCTGGGCAACCCCATTGTCCCCAGGGCCCATTGTGACATCTGGGGGACGCCCTTGTCCCCAGGACCCATCGTGGCACCGTGGGGACCCTCCTTGTCACTTGGGCCCATTGTGACACCTTGGGGACCCCCCCTTTATCCCCAGTGCCCATTGTGACATCCTGCGGACCCCCCTTTGTCCCCAGGGCCCATTTTGACATTCAGGGGACCCACCATTGTCCTCAGGGCCCATTGTGAGGTCCCAGGACCCCCCATTGTCCCCAGGGCCCATTGTGACATACTCGGCACCCCCTTGTCCCCAGGGTCCATTGTGACACTATGGGGACCCCCCCTTTTGCCCAGGGCCCATTGTGACACCGTGGGTACCACCCTTGTCCCCAGGGCTCATTGTGACATCCCAGGACCCCCCATTGTCCCCATGGCCCATTGTGATATTCAGGGGACCCCCCTTGTCCCCAGGGCCCATTCTGACACCGTGGGGACCCCCTTTGTCCACAGGGCCCATTGTGACATCCTGGGGACCCCCTTTGTCCCAAGACTTCATTGTGACATCCTGGGGTCCCCCCTTGTCCTCAGGGTCCATTGTGACAGGCCAGGACCTTACATTGTCCCCAGGGCCCATTGTGATATCTGGGGGAACCCCTTGTTCCCAAGGCCCATTGTGACTTCCTGGGGACCCCCCCTTGTCCCCAGGGCCCATTGTGACATCCCAGGACCCCCCATTGTCTCCAGGGCCCATTGTGACATCCTCGGCACGCCCTTGTCCCCAGGGCCCATTGTGACATCCTGGGGACCCCCCCTTGTCCCCAGGGCCCATTGTGACGTCCCAGGACCCCCCATTGTCCCCAGGGCCCATTGTGACATCCTGGGGATCCCTCCTTCTCCCCAGGGCCCATTGTGATGTCCCAGGACCCCCCATTGTCCCCAGGGCCCATTGTGACATCCTCTGCACCCCCTTGTCCCCAGGGCCCATTGTGACATTCAGGGGACCCCTCTTTGTCCCCAGGGCCCATTGTGACATCCTGGGGACCCCCCCTTGTCCCCAGGGCCCATTGTGACGTCCCAGGACCCCCCATTGTCCCCAGGGCCCATTGTGACATCCTGGGGATCCCTCCTTTTCCCCAGGGCCCATTGTTGCGTCCCAGGACCCCCCATTGTCCCCAGGACCTATTGTGACATTCAGGGGACCCCCTTTGTCACTGGGGCCCATTGTGACACCATGGAGACCCCCGCTTGTCCTCAGGGTCCATTGTGACATCCTGGCCACCCCCTTGCTCCCAGGGCCCATTGTGGCACCATGGGGACACCGCCTTTGTTCCCAGGGCCCATTGTGAGATCCCAGGACCCCCCTTTGTCCTTAGGGCCCATTGTGACTTTCAGGGGACTCCACTTGTCCCCAGGACCCATTCTGATACCGTGGGGACCCCCTTTGTCCCCAGGGCCCATTGTGACATGCTGGGGACTCTCTTTGTCCCCAGCGCACATTGTGACATCCTGGGGACCCCCCCTTTGTCCCCAGGGCCCATTGTGACATGCTGGGGACCCTCCTTGTCCCCAGAGCCCATTGTGACATCCTGGGGACCCCAACTTGTCCCCAGGGCCCATTGTGACGTCCCAGGACCCCCCATTGTCCCCAGGGCCCATTGTGATATGCTGGGGAGCCCTCTTTGTCCCCAGGGCCCATTGTGAAATTCAGGGGACCCCAACTTGTCCCCAGGGCCCATTGTGACAACCTGGGGACCCCATTGTCACCAGAGCCCATTGTGATATCCTGGCGACCACCCTTTGTCCCCAGGGCCCATTGTGATATCCTGAGGACCGCCCTTTGTCCCCAGGGCCGATTTTGACATTCCGGGGACGCCTCTTTGTACCCAGGGCACACTGTGACATCCTGGGGACCCCCCCTTGTCACTGGGGACCATTGTGACGTCCCAGGACCCCCCATTGTCCCCAGGGCCCATTGTGACATCCTGGGGATCCCTCCTTGTCCCCAGGGCCCATTGTGACGTCCCAGGACCCCCGATTGTTCCCAGGACCCATTGTGACATTCAGGGGGCCCCTTTGTCACTGGGGCCCATTGTGACATCCCAGGACCCCACATTGTCCCCAGGACACATTGTCACATCCTGGGGACACCACTTGTCCCCAGGACCCATTGTGACACTATGGGGACCCCCCCTTGTGCCCAGGGCCCATTGTGACACCGTGGGTACCACCCTTGTCCGCAGGGCTCATTGTGACATCCCAGGACCCCCCTTTTTCCCCAGGGCCCATTCTGATACCGTGGGGATCCCCTTTGTCCCCAGAGTCCATTGTGACATCCAGGGGACCCCCTTTGTCCCCAGGGCCCATTGTGACATCGCAGGACCCCCCTGGGCCCCAGGGCGCATTTTGACATCCTGGGGATGCCCCCTTGTCAACGGGGCCCATTGTGACATCCCAGGACCCCCCATTGTGTCCAGGGCCCATTGTGACATCCTGGGGATCCCTGCTTGGCCCCAGGGCCCATTGTGACGTCTTAGGACCCCCCGTTGTCCCCAGGGCCCATTGTGACATCCTGGGGACCCCCCCTTGTCCCCAGGGCCCATTGTGACATCCTGGGGATCCCTGCTTGGCCCCAGGGCCCATTGTGACGTCTTAGGACCCCCCGTTGTCCCCAGGGCCCATTGTGACATCCTGGGGACCCCCCCTTGTCCCCAGGGCCCATTGTGACATCCTGGGGATCCCTCCTTGTCCCCAGGGCCCATTGTGACGTCCCAGGACCCCCCACTGTCCTCAGGACCCATTGTAACATTCAGGGGACCACCTTTGTCACTGGGGCCCATTGTGACATCCCAGGACCCCACTTTGTCCCCAGGGCTTATTGTGACACCATGGGGATCTCCCTTGTCCCCAGGGCCCATTGTGACATCCCATGACCCCCCTTTATCCCCAGTGCTATTGTGAAATCCTGGGGACCCCTTTTGTCCCCAGGGCCCACTGTGACATCTGGGGAACGCCCTTGTCCCCAGGACCCATCGTGGCACTGTGGGGACCCTCCTTGTCACTTGGGCCCATAGTGACACCATGGGGACCCCCTCTTTGTCTCCAGTACCCATTGTGACATCCTGGGGACCCCACATTGTCCCCAGGACCCATTGTGACATCCCAGGACCCCCCATTGTCCCCAGGGCCCATTGTGACATCCTCGGGACCCCCTTGTCCCCAAGGCCCATTGTGACATCCTGGGGACCCACCCTTGTCCCCAGGGCCCATTGTGACGTCCCAGGACCCCCCATTGTCTCCAGGGCCCATTGTGACATCCTGGGGATCCCTCCTTGTCCCCAGGGCCTATTGTGATGTCCCAGGACCCCCCATTGTCCCCAGGGCCCATTGTGACATCCTCTGCACCCCCTTGTCCCCAGGGCCCATTGTGACATTCAGGGGCCCCCGTTTGTCACTGGGGCCCATTGTGACATCCCAGGACCCCACATTGTCCCCAGGGCCCATTGTGACTTTCAGGGTACCCCACTTGTCCCCAGGACCCATTGTGATACTATAGGGACCCCTCCTTGTCCCCAGGGCCCATTTTGACACCGTCGACACCCCCCTTTGTCCCCAGAGCCCATTGTGACATCCAGGGGACCCCCTTTGTCCCCAGGGCCCATTGTGGCACCATGAGGACCCTCTTTGTCACTGGGGCCCATTGTGACATCCCAGGACCCACCCTGGTCCCAAGGGCCCATTGTGACATCCGGGGGACCCACCTTGTACTCATGGTCCACTGTGACAGCCCAGGAACTTACTTTGTCCCCAGGGCCCATTGCGATATCTGGGGGACCCCCTTGTCCCCAGGGCCCATTGTGAAACCATGGGGACCCCCCTTTGTCCCCAGGGCCCATTGTGACATCCTGGGGTCCCCCCCTTGTCCCCAGGGCCCGTTGAAATGTCCCAGGACCACCCTTTGTCCCCAGGGTTCATTGTGACATCCTGGGGACCCCATTTGTCCCCACGGCCCATTGTGGCACCATGGAGACCCCGTTTGTCACTGGGGCCCATTGTGACATCCCAGGACCCCACTTTGTCCCCAGGGCTTATTGTGACACCATGGGGATCTCCCTTGTCCCCAGGGCCCATTGTGACATCCCATGACCCCCCTTTATCCCCAGTGCTATTGTGAAATCCTGGGGCCCCCTTTTGTCCCCAGGGCCCATTGTGGCACCATGGGGAACCCCTTTGTCACTGGGGGCCATTGTGACATTCCAGGATTCCACTTTGTCCCCAGGGCTCGTTCTGACACCTTGGGGACTCCCATTGTCCCCAGGGCCCATTGTGACATCCTGGGCAACCCCATTGTCCCCAGGGCCCATTGTGACATCTGGGGGACGCCCTTGTCCCCAGGATCCATCGTGGCACCGTGGGGACCCTCCTTGTCACTTGGGCCCATTGTGACACCTTGGGGACCCCCCCTTTATCCCCAGTGCCCATTGTGACATCCTGCGGACCCCCCTTTGTCCCCAGGGCCCATTTTGACATTCAGGGGACCCACCATTGTCCTCAGGGCCCATTGTGAGGTCCCAGGACCCCCCATTGTCCCCAGGGCCCATTGTGACATACTCGGCACCCCCTTGTCCCCAGGGTCCATTGTGACACTATGGGGACCCCCCCTTTTGCCCAGGGCCCATTGTGACACCGTGGGTACCACCCTTATCTGCAGGGCTCATTGTGACATCCCAGGACCCCCCATTGTCCCCATGGCCCATTGTGATATTCAGGGGACCCCCCTTGTCCCCAGGGCCCATTCTGACACCGTGGGGACCCCCTTTGTCCCCAGGGCCCATTGTGACATCCTGGGGACCCCCTTTGTCCCAAGACTTCATTGTGACATCCTGGGGTCCCCCCTTGTCCTCAGGGTCCATTGTGACAGGCCAGGACCTTACATTGTCCCCAGGGCCCATTGTGATATCTGGGGGACCCCCTTGTTCCCAAGGCCCATTGTGACTTCCTGGGGACCCCCCCTTGTCCCCAGGGCCCATTGTGACATCCCAGGACCCCCCATTGTCTCCAGGGCCCATTGTGACACCCTCAGCACGCCCTTGTCCCCAGGGCCCATTGTGACATCCTGGGGACCCCCCCTTGTCCCCAGGGCCCATTGTGACGTCCCAGGACCCCCCATTGTCCCCAGGGCCCATTGTGACATCCTGGGGATCCCTCCTTGTCCCCAGGGCCCATTGTTATGTCCCAGGACCCCCCATTGTCCCCAGGGCCCATTGTGACATCCTCTGCACCCCCTTGTCCCCAGGGCCCATTGTGACATTCAGGGGACCCCTCTTTGTCCCCAGGGCCCATTGTGACATCCTGGGGACCCCCCCTTGTCCCCAGGGCCCATTGTGACATCCTGGGGACCCCCCCTTGTCCCCAGGGCCCATTGTGACGTCCCAGGACCCCCCATTGTCCCCAGGGCCCATTGTGACATCCTGGGGATCCCTCCTTTTCCCCAGGGCCCATTGTTGCGTCCCAGGACCCCCCATTGTCCCCAGGACCTATTGTGACACCGTGGAGACCCTCTTTGTCCTCAGGGCCCATTATGACATTCAGGGGACTCCTCTTTGTCCCCAGGGCCTATTGTGACATCCTGGGGACCCCCCTTTACTCCAGGGCCCATTGTGACATCCCAGGACCCCCTATTGTTCCCACGGCCCATTGTGACATTCTGAGGACCCCAAATGTCCCCAGCGCCCATTGTGACATTCTGGGGACCCCTCTTTGTCCCCAGGGCCCATTGTGACATCCCAGAACCCCAATTTGTCCTCAGGGCCCATTGTGACATCCTGGGGACCCCCTTGTCCCCAGGGCCCATCGTGGCACCGAGGGGACCCCCCCCCCCCAGTCCCCAGGGCCCATTGTGGCACCATGGACACCCCCTTTGTCCCCAGGGCCCATTGTGACATCCTAGGACCCCACCTTGTCCCCAGGGTCCCTTCTGACAGGGTGGGGACCCCCCTTTCTCCCCAGGGCTCATTGTGACGTCCCAGGACCCCTCGTTGTCCCCAGTGCCCATTGTGACATCCTGGGGACCCCACTTGTCCCCAGGGCCCATTGTGAAATCCGGGGAACCCCCTGGTCTCCAGGGCCCATAGTGGTACCGTGGGGACTCGTCCTGTCACTTGGGTCCATTGTGACACCATGGGGACCCCGCCTTTGTCCCCAGTACCCATTGTGACATCCTGGGGACCCCTTTGTCCCCGGGGCCCATTGTGACATCCTGGGGACCCCCCTTTGTCCCCAAGGCCCATTGTGACACGGTGGGGACCCCACTTCTTTCCAGGACCCATTGTGGCATTCTGGGGACTTCCTTTGTCCCCAGGGCCCATTGTGACATCCTGGAGACCCCCTTTATCCCCAGAGCTCGTTGTCGCACCATGGGGACCCCCTTTGTCACTGGGGCCCATTGTGACATCCCAGGACCCCCCATTGTCCCCAGGGCCCATTGTGACACCGTGGGGACCCCGCCTTTTCCCCAGGGCCCATTGTGACGTCTCAGGACCCCCTTTGTCCCCAGGGCCCACTGTGGCACCATGGGGACCCCCTTTGTCCTCTGGGCCCATTGTGACATCCAGGGGACCCCACTTTGTCCCCAGGGCCCATTGTGACAATTAAGGGACCCCCCTTGTCCCCAGGGCCCATTGTGACAATTAAGGGACCCCCTTTGTCCCCAGGGCCCATTTTGACATCCCAGGACCCCACTTTGTCCCCAGTGCTCATTGTGAAATTCTGGGAACCCCCCTTGTCCTCAGGGCTCATTGTGACAGCCGAGGACCTTACTTTGTCCCCAGGGCCCATTGTGACATCCCAGGACCCCCCACTGTCTCCAGTGCCCATTGTGACATCATGGGGACCACCCTTTTTCCCCAGGGCTCATTGTGACGTCCCAGGACCCCTCGTTGTCCCCAGGCCCCATCGTGACATCCTGGGGACCCCCCTTGTCCCCAGGGCCCATTGTGACATCCGTGGGACCCCCTTGTCTCCAGGGCCCATAGTGGCACTGTGGGGACTCATCACTTGGGCCCATTGTGACATCCTGGAGAACCCCCTTTATCCCCAGGGCCCATTGTGACACCGTGGAGACCCCATTTGTCACTGGGGCCCATTGTGACATCCCAGGACACCCCATTGTCCCCAGGGCCCACTGAGACATCCTGGCGACCACCCTTTGTCCCCAGGGCCCATTATGCACATTCAGGGGACACCCCTTTGTCCCCAAGGCCCATTGTGACATCCTGGGGAGACCCCATTGTCCTCAAGGCCCATTGTGACACCATGGGGACGCCCTTTGTCCCCAGTGCCCATTGTGACATCTTAGGACCCCACTTTGTCCCCAGGGCCCATTGTGACATCCTGGGGACCCCCGTTGTCCCCAGGGCCCATTGTGACATCCCAGGACCCCACTTTGTCCCCAGGGCTTATTGTGACACCATGGGGATCTCCCTTGTCCCCAGGGCCCATTGTGACATCCTCGGCACCCCCTTGTCCCCAGGGCCCATTGTGACATTCAGGGGACGCCTCTTTGTCCCCAGGGCCCATTGTGACATCCTGGGGATCCCTCCTTGTCCCCAGGGCCCATTGTGACGTCCCAGGACCCCCCATTGTCCCCAGGGCCCATTGTGACATTCAGGGGCCCCCGTTTGTCACTGGGGCCCATTGTGACATCCCAGGACCCCACATTGTCCCCAGGGCCCATTGTGACTTTCAGGGGACCCCACTTGTCCCCAGGACCCATTGTGATACTATAGGGACCCCCCCTTGTGCCCAGTGCCCATTGTGACACCGTGGGTACCACCCTTGTCCGCAGGGCCCATTGTGACATCCTGGGGACACCCCCTTGTCCCCAGGGCCCATTGTGACATCCTGGGAATCCCCCCTTGTCCCCAGGGCCCATTGTGACATCCTGGGAATCCCTCCTTATCCCCAGGGCCCATTGTGACATCCAGGGGACCCCCCCTTGTCCCCAGGGCCCATTGTGACGTCCCAGGACCCGCCATTGTCCCCAGGGCCCACTGTGACATCCTGGGGACACCCCCCTTGTCCCCAGTGCCCATTGTGACATCCTGCGGACCCCCCTTTGTCCCCAGGGCCCATTTTGACATTCAGGGGACCCACCATTGTCCTCAGGGCCCACTGTGAGGTCCCAGGACCCCCCATTGTCCCCAGGGCCCATTGTGACTTTCAGGGGGTCCCACTTGTCCCCAGGACCCATTGTGATACTATAGGGACCCCCCCTTGTGCCCAGTGCCCATTGTGACATCCTGGGGACCCCCTTTGTCCCAAGACTTCATTGTGACATCCTGGGGACACCCCCTTTGTCCCCAGTGCCCATTGTGACATCCTGCGGACCCCCCTTTGTCCCCAGGGCCCATTTTGACATTCAGGGGACCCATCATTGTCCTCAGGGCCCACTGTGAGGTCCCAGGACCCCCCATTGTCCCCAGGGCCCATTGTGACATTCAGGGGACCCCACATTGTCCCCAGGGCCCATTGTGACATCCTGGGGACCCCACTTGTCCCCAGGACCCGTTGTGACACTATGGGGACCCCCCCTTGTGCCCAGGGCCCATTGTGACACCGTGGGTACCACCCTTGTCCGCAGGGCCCATTGTGACATCCTGGGGACACCCCCTTGTCCCCAGGGCCCATTGTGACATCCTGGGGACCCCCCTTGTCCCCAGGGCCCATTCTGATACCGTGGGGATCCCCTTTGTCCCCAGGGCCCATTGTGACATCCTGGGGACCCTCCTTGTCCCCAGAGTCCATTGTGACATCCAGGGGACCCCCTTTGTCCCCAGGGCCCATTGTGGCACCATAGGGACCCCTTTTGTCACTGGGGCCCATTGTGACATCCCAGGACCCCCCCTGGTTTCCAGGCCCCATTGTGACATCCTGGGGACCCCATTTGTCCCAAGACTTCATTGTGACATCCTGGGGACCCCACATTGTCCCCAGGGCCCATTGTGACATCCCAGGACCCCCCATTGTCCCCAGGGCCCATTGTGACATCCTCGGGACCCCCTTGTCCCCAAGGCCCATTGTGACATCCTGGGGACCCACCCTTGTCCCCAGGGCCCATTGTGACGTCCCAGGACCCCCCATTGTCTCCAGGGCCCATTGTGACATCCTGGGGATCCCTCCTTGTCCCCAGGGCCTATTGTGATGTCCCAGGACCCCCCATTGTCCCCAGGGCCCATTGTGACATCCTCTGCACCCCCTTGTCCCCAGGGCCCATTGTGACATTCAGGGGCCCCCGTTTCTCACTGGGGCCCATTGTGACATCCCAGGACCCCACATTGTCCCCAGGGCCCATTGTGACTTTCAGGGGACCCCACTTGTCCCCAGGACCCATTGTGACATCCTGGGGACCCCACTTGTCCCCAGGACCCATTGTGACACTATGGGGACCCCCCCTTGTGCCCAGGGCCCATTGTGACACCATGGGTACCACCCTTGTCCGCAGGGCCCATTGTGACATCCTGGGGACACCCCCTTGTCCCCAGGGCCCATTCTGATACCGTGGGGACCCCCTTTGTCCCCAGGGCCCATTGTGATATCCTTGGGACCCCCTTTGTCCCCAGGGCCCATTGTGGCACCATAGGGACCCCTTTTGTCACTGGGGCCCATTGTGACATCCCAGGAACCCCCCTGGTTTCCAGGCCCCATTGTGACATCCTGGGACCCCCTTTGTCCCAAGACTTCATTGTGACATCCTGGGGACCCCACATTGTGCCCAGGGCCCATTGTGACATCCCAGGACCCCCCATTGTCCCCAGGGCCCATTGTGACGTCCCAGGACCCCCCATTGTCTCCAGGGCCCATTGTGACATCCTGGGGATCCCTCCTTGTCCCCAGGGCCTATTGTGATGTCCCAGGACCCCCCATTGTCCCCAGGGCCCATTGTGACATCCTCTGCACCCCCTTGTCCCCAGGGCCCATTGTGATATTCAGGGGACCCCTCTTTGTCCCCAGGGCCCATTGTGAGATCCTGGGGACCCCCCCTTGTCTCCAGGGCCCATTGTGACGTCCCAGGACCCCCCATTGTCCCCAGGGCCCATTGTGACATCCTCGGCACCCCCTTGTCCCCAGGGCCCATTGTGACATCCTGGGGACCCCCCCTTGTCCCCAGGGCCCATTGTGACGTCCCAGGACCCCCCATTGTCCCCAGGGCCCATTGTGACATCCTGGGGATCCCTCCTTGTCCTCAGGGCCCATTGTGATGTCCCAGGACCCCCCATTGTCCCCAGGGCCCATTGTGACATCCTCTGCACCCCCTTGTCCCCAGGGCCCATTGTGACATTCAGGGGACTCCTCTTTGTCCCCAGGGCCCATTGTGACATCCTGGGGATCCCTCCTTGTCCTCAGGGCCCATTGTGATGTCCCAGGACCCCCCATTGTCCCCAGGGCCCATTGTGACATCCTCTGCACCCCCTTGTCCCCAGGGCCCATTGTGACATTCAGGGGACCCCTCTTTTTCCTCAGGGCCCATTGTGACATCCTGGGGACCCCCCCTTGTCCCCAGGGCCCATTGTGACGTCCCAGGACCCCCCATTGTCCCCAGGGCCCATTGTGACATTCAGGGGACCCCCCTTTGTCCCCAGGGCCCATTCTGATACCGTGGGGACCCCCTTTGTCCCCAGGGCCCATTGTGACATGCTGGGGACACTCTTTGTCCCCAGGGCCCATTGTGACATCCTGGGGACCCTCCTTGTCCCCAGAGCCCATTGTGACATCCAGGGGACCCCCTTTGTCCCCAGGGCCCATTGTGGCACCATGAGGACCCTCTTTGTCACTGGAGCCCATTGTGACATCCCAGGACCCCCCTTTGTCCCCAGGGCTTATTGTGACACCATGGGGATCTCCCTTGTCCCCAGGGCCCATTGTGACATCCCATGACCCCCCTTTGTCCCCAGTGCTATTGTGAAATCCTGGGGACCCCTTTTGTCCCCAGGGCCCATTGTGGCACCATTGGCAACCTCTTTGTCACTGGGGGCCATTGTGACATTCCAGGATTCCACTTTGACCCCAGGGCTCGTTCTGACACCTTGGGGACTCCCATTGTCCCCAGGGCCCATTGTGACATCCTGGGCAACCCCATTGTCCCCAGGGCCCATTGTGACATCTGGGGGACGCCCTTGTCCCCAGGACCCATCGTGGCACCGTGGGGACCCTCCTTGTCACTTGGGCCCATTGTGACACTATGGGGACCCCCCCTTTGTCCCCAGTGCCCATTGTGACATTCTGCGGACCCCCCTTTGTCCCCAGGGCCCATTGTGACCTTCAGGGGACCCACCATTGTCCTCAGGGCCCATTGTGAGGTCCCAGGACCCCCCATTGTCCCCAGGACCGATTGTGACATTCAGGGGATCGCCTTTGTCACTGGGGCCCATTGTGACACCATGGAGACCCCCGCTTGTCCTCAGGGTCCATTGTGACATCCTGGGCACCCCCCATTTTCCCCAGGACCCATTGTGACATCCTGGCCATCCCCTTGCTCCCAGGGCCTGTTGTGGCACCATGGGGACCCCCCTTTGTCCCCAGGGCCCATTGTGACATCCCAGGACCCCCCTTTGTCCCCAGGGCCCATTGTAGCACCATGGGGACCCCCTTTGACCCCAGGGCCCATTGTGGCACCATGGCAACCCCTTTTGTCCCCAGGGCCCATTGTGACATTCTTGGACCCCACTTTGTCCCCAGGGCCTATTGTGACACCATGGGGACCCCCCCTTGTCCTCAGGACTCATTCTCACATCCTGGACACCCCCCATTGACCCCAGGGCCCATTGTGACATCCACTGCACTACCTTGTCCCCAGGGCCCATTGTGACATTCAGGGGACCCCTCTTTGTCCCCAGGGCCCATTGTGACATCCTAGGGACCCCCCCTTGTCCCCAGGGCCCATTGTGACGTCCCAGGACCCCCCATTGTCCCCAGGGCCCATTGTGACATTCAGGGGACCCCCCTTTGTCCCCAGGGCCCATTCTGATACCGTGGGGACCCCCTTTGTCCCCAGGGCCCATTATGACACCATGGGGAACCCCTTTGTCACTGGGGGCCATTGTGACATTCCAGGATTCCACTTTGTCCCCAGGGCTCGTTCTGACACCTTGGGGACTCCCATTGTCCCCAGGGCCTATTGTGACATCCTGGGCAACCCCATTGTCCCCAGGGCCCATTGTGACATCTGGGGGACGCCCTTGTCCCCAGGACCCATCGTGGCACCGTGGGGACCCTCCTTGTCACTTGAGCCCATTGTGACACCATGGGGACGCCCCCCTTTGTCCCCAGTGCCCATTGTGACATCCTGCGGACCCCTCTTTGTCCCCAGGGCCCATTGTGACAGTCAGGGGACCCACCATTGTCCCCAGGGCCCATTGTGACATGCTGGGGACCCCTCTTTGTCCCCAGGGCCCATTGTGACATCCTGGGGACCCCCCCTTGTCCCCAGGGCCCATTGTGACGTCCCAGGACCCGCCATTGTCCCCAGGGCCCATTGTGACATCCTGGGGATCCCTCCTTGTCCCCAGGACCCATTGTGACGTCCCAGGACCCCCCATTGTCCCCAGGGCCCATTGTGACATTCAGGGGCCCCCGTTTGTCACGGGGGTCCATTGTGACATCCCAGGACCCCACATTGTCCCCAGGGCCCATTGTGACATTCAGGGGACCTCACATTGTCCCCAGGACCTATTGTGACATCCTGGGGACCCCACTTGTCCCCAGGACTCATTGTGACACTATGCGGACCCCCCCTTGTGTCCAGGGCCCATTGTGACACCGTGGGTACCCCCCTTGTCCGCAGGGCTCATTGTGACATCCCAGGACCCCCTATTGTCCCCAGGGCCCATGGTGACATCCTGGGGACGCCCTTTGTCCCCAGGGCCCATTTTGACACCGTCGACACCCCCCTTTGTCCCCAGAGCCCATTGTGATATCCAGGGGACCCCCTTTGTCCCCAGGGCCCATTGTGGCACCATGAGGACCCTCTTTGTCACCGGGGCCCATTGTGACATCCCAGGACCCACCCTGGTCCCGAGGGCCCGTTGAAATGTCCCAGGACCACCCTTTGTCCCCAGGGTTCATTGTGACATCCTGGGGACCCCATTTGTCCCCACGGCCCATTGTGGCACCATGGAGACCCCGTTTGTCACTGGGGCCCATTGTGACATCCCAGGACCCCACTTTGTCCCCAGGGCTTATTGTGACACCATGGGGATCTCCCTTGTCCCCAGGGCCCATTGTGACATCCCATGACCCCCCTTTATCCCCAGTACTATTGTGAAATCCTGGGGACCCCTTTTGTCCCCAGGGCCCATTGTGGCACCATGGGGAACCCCTTTGTCACTGGGGGTCATTGTGACATCCCAGGATTCCACTTTGTCCCCAGGGCTCGTTCTGACACCTTGGGGACTCCCATTGTCCCCAGGGCCCATTGTGACATCCTGGGCAACCCCATTGTCCCCAGGGCCCATTGTGACATCTGGGGGATGCCCTTGTCCCCAGGACCCATCGTGGCACCGTGGGGACCCTCCTTGTCACTTGGGCCCATTGTGACACCTTGGGGACCCCCCCTTTATCCCCAGTACCCATTGTGACATCCTGCGGACCCCCCTTTGTCCCCAGGGCCCATTTTGACATTCAGGGGACCCACCATTGTCCTCAGGGCCCATTGTGAGGTCCCAGGACCCCCCATTGTCCCCAGGGCCCATTGTGACATACTCGGCACCCCCTTGTCCCCAGGGTCCATTGTGACACTATGGGGACCCCCCCTTTTGCCCAGGGCCCATTGTGACACCGTGGGTACCACCCTTGTCCCCAGGGCTCATTGTGACATCCCAGGACCCCCCATTGTCCCCATGGCCCATTGTGATATTCAGGGGACCCCCCTTGTCCCCAGGGCCCATTCTGACACCGTGGGGACCCCCTTTGTCCCCAGGGCCCATTGTGACATCCTGGGGACCCCCTTTGTCCCAAGACTTCATTGTGACATCCTGGGGTCCCCCCTTGTCCTCAGGGTCCATTGTGACAGGCCAGGACCTTACATTGTCCCCAGGGCCCATTGTGATATCTGGGGGACCCCCTTGTTCCCAAGGCCCATTGTGACTTCCTGGGGACCCCCCCTTGTCCCCAGGGCCCATTGTGACATCCCAGGACCCCCCATTGTCTCCAGGGCCCATTGTGACGTCCCAGGACCCCCCATTGTCCCCAGGGCCCATTGTGACATCCTGGGGATCCCTCCTTGTCCCCAGGGCCCATTGTGATGTCCCAGGACCCCCCATTGTCCCCAGGGCCCATTGTGACATCCTCTGCACCCCCTTGTCCCCAGGGCCCATTGTGACATCCTGGGGACCCTCCTTGTCCCCAGAGCCCATTGTGACATCCCAGGACCCCACTTTGTCCCCAGGGCTTATTGTGACACCATGGGGATCTCCCTTGTCCCCAGGGCCCATTGTGACATCCCATGACCCCCCTTTATCCCCAGTGCTATTGTGAAATCCTGGGGACCCCTTTTGTCCCCAGGGCCCACTGTGACATCTGGGGAACGCCCTTGTCCCCAGGACCCATCGTGGCACTGTGGGGACCCTCCTTGTCACTTGGGCCCATTGTGACACCATGGGGACCCCCTCTTTGTCTCCAGTACCCATTGTGACATCCTGGGGACCCCACATTGTCCCCAGGACCCATTGTGACATCCCAGGACCCCCCAATGTCCCCAGGGCCCATTGTGACATCCTCGGGACCACCTTGTCCCCAAGGCCCATTGTGACATCCTGGGGACCCACCCTTGTCCCCAGGGCCCATTGTGACGTCCCATGACCCCCCATTGTCTCCAGGGCCCATTGTGACATCCTGGGGATCCCTCCTTGTCCCCAGGGCCTATTGTGATGTCCCAGGACCCCCCATTGTCCCCAGGGCCCATTGTGACATCCTCTGCACCCCCTTGTCCCCAGGGCCCATTGTGACATTCAGGGGCCCCCGTTTGTCACTGGGGCCCATTGTGACATCCCAGGACCCCACATTGTCCCCAGGGCCCATTGTGACTTTCAGGGGACCCCACTTGTCCCCAGGACCCATTGTGATACTATAGGGACCCCCCCTTGTGCCCAGTGCCCATTGTGACACCATGGGTACCACCCTTGTCCGCAGGGCCCATTGTGACATCCTGGGGACACCCCCTTGTCCCCAGGGCCCATTGTGACATCCTGGGAATCCCCCCTTGTCCCCAGGGCCCATTGTGACATCCTGGGAATCCCTCCTTATCCCCAGGGCCCATTGTGACATCCAGGGGACCCCCCCTTGTCCCCAGGGCCCATTGTGACGTCCCAGGACCCGCCATTGTCCCCAGGGCCCACTGTGACATCCTGGGGACACCCCCTTTGTCCCCAGTGCTCATTGTGACATCCTGCGGACCCCCCTTTGTCCCCAGGGCCCATTTTGATATTCAGGGGACCCACCATTGTCCTCAGGGCCCACTGTGAGGTCCAAGGACCCCCCATTGTCCCCAGGGCCCATTGTGACATCCTCGGCAACCCCTTGTCCCCAGGGCCCATTGTGACATTCAGGGGACCCCACATTGTCCCCAGGGCCCATTGTGACATCCTGGGGACCCCACTTGTCCCCAGGACCCATTGTGACACTATGGGGACCCCCCCTTGTGCCCAGGGCCCATTGTGACACCGTGGGTACCACCCTTGTCCGCAGGGCCCATTGTGACATCCTGGGGACACCCCCTTGTCCCCAGGGCCCATTCTGATACCGTGGGGACCCCCTTTGTCCCCAGGGCTCATTGTGACATCCTGGGGACCCTCCTTGTCCCCAGAGTCCATTGTGACATCCAGGCGACCCCCTTTGTCCCCAGGGCCCATTGTGGCACCATAGGGACCCGTTTTGTCACTGGGACCCATTGTGACATCCCAGGACCCCCCCTGGTTTCCAGGCCCCATTGTGACATCCTGGGGACCCCCTTTGTCCCTAGGGCCCATTGTGACATCCCAGGACCCCCCATTGTCCCCAGGGCCCATTGTGACATCCTCGGGACCCCCTTGTCCCCAAGGCCCATTGTGACATCCTGGGGACCCACCCTTGTCCCCAGGGCCCATTGTGACGTCCCAGGACCCCCCATTGTCTCCAGGGCCCATTGTGACATCCTGGTGATCCCTCCTTGTCCCCAGGGCCTATTGTGATGTCCCAGGACCCCCTATTGTCCCCAGGACCCATTGTGACATCCTCTGCACCCCCTTGTCCCCAGGGCCCATTGTGACATTCAGGGGACCCCTCTTTGTCCCCAGGGCCCATTGTGAGATCCTGGGGACGCCCCCTTGTCCCCAGGGCCCATTGTGACGTCCCAGGACCCCCCATTGTCCCCAGGGCCCATTGTGATATCCTCGGCACCCCCTTGTCCCCAGGGCCCATTGTGACATCCTGGGGACCCCCCCTTGTCCCCAGGGCCCATTGTGACGTCCCAGGACCCCCCATTGTCCCCAGGGCCCATTGTGACATCCTGGGCATCCCTCCTTGTCCTCAGGCCCCATTGTGATGTCCCAGGACCCCCCATTGTCCCCAGGA
This sequence comes from Patagioenas fasciata, assembly GCF_037038585.1. Taxonomy (NCBI): domain Eukaryota; kingdom Metazoa; phylum Chordata; class Aves; order Columbiformes; family Columbidae; genus Patagioenas; species Patagioenas fasciata. Next base: position 217,142 of record NW_027288769.1, on the reverse strand, counting down.
CCTATTGTGACACCGTGGAGACCCTCTTTGTCCTCAGGGCCCATTATGACATTCAGGGGACTCCTCTTTGTCCCCAGGGCCTATTGTGACATCCTGGGGACCCCCCTTTACTCCAGGGCCCATTGTGACATCCCAGGACCCCCTATTGTTCCCACGGCCCATTGTGACATTCTGAGGACCCCAAATGTCCCCAGCGCCCATTGTGACATTCTGGGGACCCCTCTTTGTCCCCAGGGCCCATTGTGACATCCCAGAACCCCAATTTGTCCTCAGGGCCCATTGTGACATCCTGGGGACCCCCTTGTCCCCAGGGCCCATCGTGGCACCGAGGGGACCCCCCCCCCCAGTCCCCAGGGCCCATTGTGGCACCATGGACACCCCCTTTGTCCCCAGGGCCCATTGTGACATCCTAGGACCCCACCTTGTCCCCAGGGTCCCTTCTGACAGGGTGGGGACCCCCCTTTCTCCCCAGGGCTCATTGTGACGTCCCAGGACCCCTCGTTGTCCCCAGTGCCCATTGTGACATCCTGGGGACCCCACTTGTCCCCAGGGCCCATTGTGAAATCCGGGGAACCCCCTGGTCTCCAGGGCCCATAGTGGTACCGTGGGGACTCGTCCTGTCACTTGGGTCCATTGTGACACCATGGGGACCCCGCCTTTGTCCCCAGTACCCATTGTGACATCCTGGGGACCCCTTTGTCCCCGGGGCCCATTGTGACATCCTGGGGACCCCCCTTTGTCCCCAAGGCCCATTGTGACACGGTGGGGACCCCACTTCTTTCCAGGACCCATTGTGGCATTCTGGGGACTTCCTTTGTCCCCAGGGCCCATTGTGACATCCTGGAGACCCCCTTTATCCCCAGAGCTCGTTGTCGCACCATGGGGACCCCCTTTGTCACTGGGGCCCATTGTGACATCCCAGGACCCCCCATTGTCCCCAGGGCCCATTGTGACACCGTGGGGACCCCGCCTTTTCCCCAGGGCCCATTGTGACGTCTCAGGACCCCCTTTGTCCCCAGGGCCCACTGTGGCACCATGGGGACCCCCTTTGTCCTCTGGGCCCATTGTGACATCCAGGGGACCCCACTTTGTCCCCAGGGCCCATTGTGACAATTAAGGGACCCCCCTTGTCCCCAGGGCCCATTGTGACAATTAAGGGACCCCCTTTGTCCCCAGGGCCCATTTTGACATCCCAGGACCCCACTTTGTCCCCAGTGCTCATTGTGAAATTCTGGGAACCCCCCTTGTCCTCAGGGCTCATTGTGACAGCCGAGGACCTTACTTTGTCCCCAGGGCCCATTGTGACATCCCAGGACCCCCCACTGTCTCCAGTGCCCATTGTGACATCATGGGGACCACCCTTTTTCCCCAGGGCTCATTGTGACGTCCCAGGACCCCTCGTTGTCCCCAGGCCCCATCGTGACATCCTGGGGACCCCCCTTGTCCCCAGGGCCCATTGTGACATCCGTGGGACCCCCTTGTCTCCAGGGCCCATAGTGGCACTGTGGGGACTCATCACTTGGGCCCATTGTGACATCCTGGAGAACCCCCTTTATCCCCAGGGCCCATTGTGACACCGTGGAGACCCCATTTGTCACTGGGGCCCATTGTGACATCCCAGGACACCCCATTGTCCCCAGGGCCCACTGAGACATCCTGGCGACCACCCTTTGTCCCCAGGGCCCATTATGCACATTCAGGGGACACCCCTTTGTCCCCAAGGCCCATTGTGACATCCTGGGGAGACCCCATTGTCCTCAAGGCCCATTGTGACACCATGGGGACGCCCTTTGTCCCCAGTGCCCATTGTGACATCTTAGGACCCCACTTTGTCCCCAGGGCCCATTGTGACATCCTGGGGACCCCCGTTGTCCCCAGGGCCCATTGTGACATCCCAGGACCCCACTTTGTCCCCAGGGCTTATTGTGACACCATGGGGATCTCCCTTGTCCCCAGGGCCCATTGTGACATCCTCGGCACCCCCTTGTCCCCAGGGCCCATTGTGACATTCAGGGGACGCCTCTTTGTCCCCAGGGCCCATTGTGACATCCTGGGGATCCCTCCTTGTCCCCAGGGCCCATTGTGACGTCCCAGGACCCCCCATTGTCCCCAGGGCCCATTGTGACATTCAGGGGCCCCCGTTTGTCACTGGGGCCCATTGTGACATCCCAGGACCCCACATTGTCCCCAGGGCCCATTGTGACTTTCAGGGGACCCCACTTGTCCCCAGGACCCATTGTGATGCTATAGGGACCCCCCCTTGTGCCCAGTGCCCATTGTGACACCGTGGGTACCACCCTTGTCCGCAGGGCCCATTGTGACATCCTGGGGACACCCCCTTGTCCCCAGGGCCCATTGTGACATCCTGGGAATCCCCCCTTGTCCCCAGGGCCCATTGTGACATCCTGGGAATCCCTCCTTATCCCCAGGGCCCATTGTGACATCCAGGGGACCCCCCCTTGTCCCCAGGGCCCATTGTGACGTCCCAGGACCCGCCATTGTCCCCAGGGCCCACTGTGACATCCTGGGGACACCCCCCTTGTCCCCAGTGCCCATTGTGACATCCTGCGGACCCCCCTTTGTCCCCAGGGCCCATTTTGACATTCAGGGGACCCACCATTGTCCTCAGGGCCCACTGTGAGGTCCCAGGACCCCCCATTGTCCCCAGGGCCCATTGTGACTTTCAGGGGGCCCCACTTGTCCCCAGGACCCATTGTGATACTATAGGGACCCCCCCTTGTGCCCAGTGCCCATTGTGAGATCCTGGGGACCCCCTTTGTCCCAAGACTTCATTGTGACATCCTGGGGACACCCCCTTTGTCCCCAGGGCCCATTGTGACATCCTGCGGACCCCCCTTTGTCCCCAGGGCCCATTTTGACATTCAGGGGACCCATCATTGTCCTCAGGGCCCACTGTGAGGTCCCAGGACCCCCCATTGTCCCCAGGGCCCATTGTGACATTCAGGGGACCCCACATTGTCCCCAGGGCCCATTGTGACATCCTGGGGACCCCACTTGTCCCCAGGACCCGTTGTGACACTATGGGGACCCCCCCTTGTGCCCAGGGCCCATTGTGACACCGTGGGTACCACCCTTGTCCGCAGGGCCCATTGTGACATCCTGGGGACACCCCCTTGTCCCCAGGGCCCATTGTGACATCCTGGGGACCCCCCTTGTCCCCAGGGCCCATTCTGATACCGTGGGGATCCCCTTTGTCCCCAGGGCCCATTGTGACATCCTGGGGACCCTCCTTGTCCCCAGAGTCCATTGTGACATCCAGGGGACCCCCTTTGTCCCCAGGGCCCATTGTGGCACCATAGGGACCCCTTTTGTCACTGGGGCCCATTGTGACATCCCAGGACCCCCCCTGGTTTCCAGGCCCCATTGTGACATCCTGGGGACCCCATTTGTCCCAAGACTTCATTGTGACATCCTGGGGACCCCACATTGTCCCCAGGGCCCATTGTGACATCCCAGGACCCCCCATTGTCCCCAGGGCCCATTGTGACATCCTCGGGACCCCCTTGTCCCCAAGGCCCATTGTGACATCCTGGGGACCCACCCTTGTCCCCAGGGCCCATTGTGACGTCCCAGGACCCCCCATTGTCTCCAGGGCCCATTGTGACATCCTGGGGATCCCTCCTTGTCCCCAGGGCCTATTGTGATGTCCCAGGACCCCCCATTGTCCCCAGGGCCCATTGTGACATCCTCTGCACCCCCTTGTCCCCAGGGCCCATTGTGACATTCAGGGGCCCCCGTTTGTCACTGGGGCCCATTGTGACATCCCAGGACCCCACATTGTCCCCAGGGCCCATTGTGACTTTCAGGGGACCCCACTTGTCCCCAGGACCCATTGTGATACTATAGGGACCCCCCCTTGTGCCCAGTGCCCATTGTGACACCATGGGTACCACCCTTGTCCGCAGGGCCCATTGTGACATCCTGGGGACACCCCCTTGTCCCCAGGGCCCATTGTGACATCCTGGGAATCCCCCCTTGTCCCCAGGGCCCATTGTGACATCCTGGGAATCCCTCCTTATCCCCAGGGCCCATTGTGACATCCAGGGGACCCCCCCTTGTCCCCAGGGCCCATTGTGACGTCCCAGGACCCGCCATTGTCCCCAGGGCCCACTGTGACATCCTGGGGACACCCCCTTTGTCCCCAGTGCTCATTGTGACATCCTGCGGACCCCCCTTTGTCCCCAGGGCCCATTTTGATATTCAGGGGACCCACCATTGTCCTCAGGGCCCACTGTGAGGTCCAAGGACCCCCCATTGTCCCCAGGGCCCATTGTGACATCCTCGGCAACCCCTTGTCCCCAGGGCCCATTGTGACATTCAGGGGACCCCACATTGTCCCCAGGGCCCATTGTGACATCCTGGGGACCCCACTTGTCCCCAGGACCCATTGTGACACTATGGGGACCCCCCCTTGTGCCCAGGGCCCATTGTGACACCGTGGGTACCACCCTTGTCCGCAGGGCCCATTGTGACATCCTGGGGACACCCCCTTGTCCCCAGGGCCCATTCTGATACCGTGGGGACCCCCTTTGTCCCCAGGGCTCATTGTGACATCCTGGGGACCCTCCTTGTCCCCAGAGTCCATTGTGACATCCAGGCGACCCCCTTTGTCCCCAGGGCCCATTGTGGCACCATAGGGACCCGTTTTGTCACTGGGACCCATTGTGACATCCCAGGACCCCCCCTGGTTTCCAGGCCCCATTGTGACATCCTGGGGACCCCCTTTGTCCCTAGGGCCCATTGTGACATCCCAGGACCCCCCATTGTCCCCAGGGCCCATTGTGACATCCTCGGGACCCCCTTGTCCCCAAGGCCCATTGTGACATCCTGGGGACCCACCCTTGTCCCCAGGGCCCATTGTGACGTCCCAGGACCCCCCATTGTCTCCAGGGCCCATTGTGACATCCTGGTGATCCCTCCTTGTCCCCAGGGCCTATTGTGATGTCCCAGGACCCCCTATTGTCCCCAGGACCCATTGTGACATCCTCTGCACCCCCTTGTCCCCAGGGCCCATTGTGACATTCAGGGGACCCCTCTTTGTCCCCAGGGCCCATTGTGAGATCCTGGGGACCCCCCCTTGTCCCCAGGGCCCATTGTGACGTCCCAGGACCCCCCATTGTCCCCAGGGCCCATTGTGATATCCTCGGCACCCCCTTGTCCCCAGGGCCCATTGTGACATCCTCTGCACCCCCTTGTCCCCAGGGCCCATTGTGACGTCCCAGGACCCCCCATTGTCCCCAGGGCCCATTGTGACATCCTGGGGATCCCTCCTTGTCCTCAGGGCCCATTGTGATGTCCCAGGACCCCCCATTGTCCCCAGGGCCCATTGTGACATCCTCTGCACCCCCTTGTCCCCAGGGCCCATTGTGACATTCAGGGGACCCCTCTTTTTCCCCAGGGCCCATTGTGACATCCTGGGGACCCCCCCTTGTCCCCAGGGCCCATTGTGACGTCCCAGGACCCCCCATTGTCCCCAGAGCCCATTGTGACATTCAGGGGACCCCCCTTTGTCCCCAGGGCCCATTCTGATACCGTGGGGACCCCCTTTGTCCCCAGGGCCCATTGTGACATGCTGGGGACGCTCTTTGTCCCCAGGGCCCATTGTGACATCCTGGGGACCCTCCTTGTCCCCAGAGCCCATTGTGACATCCAGGGGACCTCCTTTGTCCCCAGGGCCCATTGTGGCACCATGAGGACCCTCTTTGTCACTGGAGCCCATTGTGACATCCCAGGACCCCCCTTTGTCCCCAGGGCTTATTGTGACACCATGGGGATCTCCCTTGTCCCCAGGGCCCATTGTGACATCCCATGACCCCCCTTTGTCCCCAGTGCTATTGTGAAATCCTGGGGACCCCTTTTGTCCCCAGGGCCCATTGTGGCACCATTGGCAACCTCTTTGTCACTGGGGGCCATTGTGACATTCCAGGATTCCACTTTGACCCCAGGGCTCGTTCTGACATTTTGGGGACTCCCATTGTCCCCAGGGCCCATTGTGACATCCTGGGCAACCCCATTGTCCCCAGGGCCCATTGTGACATCTGGGGGTCGCCCTTGTCCCCAGGACCCATCGTGGCACCGTGGGGACCCTCCTTGTCACTTGGGCCCATTGTGACACTATGGGGACCCCCCCTTTGTCCCCAGTGCCCATTGTGACATTCTGCGGACCCCCCTTTGTCCCCAGGGCCCATTGTGACCTTCAGGGGACCCACCATTGTCCTCAGGGCCCATTGTGAGGTCCCAGGACCCCCCATTGTCCCCAGGACCGATTGTGACATTCAGGGGATCCCCTTTGTCACTGGGGCCCATTGTGACACCATGGAGACCCCCGCTTGTCCTCAGGGTCCATTGTGACATCCTGGGCACCCCCCATTTTCCCCAGGACCCATTGTGACATCCTGGCCATCCCCTTGCTCCCAGGGCCTGTTGTGGCACCATGGGGACACCCCCTTTGTCCCCAGGGCCCATTGTGACATCCCAGGACCCCCCTTTGTCCCCAGGGCCCATTGTAGCACCATGGGGACCCCCTTTGACCCCAGGGCCCATTGTGGCACCATGGCAACCCCTTTTGTCCCCAGGGCCCATTGTGACATTCTTGGACCCCACTTTGTCCCCAGGGCCTATTGTGACACCATGGGGACCCCTCCTTGTCACTTGGGGACCCATTGTGACACCATGGGGACCCCCCCTTGTCCTCAGGACTCATTCTCACATCCGGGACACCCCCCATTGTCCCCAGGGCCCATTGTGACATCCACTGCACTACCTTGTCCCCAGGGCCCATTGTGACATTCAGGGGACCCGTCATTGTCCCCAGGGCCCATTGTGACATCCTAGGGACCCCCCCTTGTCCCAAGGGCCCATTGTGACGTCCCAGGACCCCCCATTGTCCCCAGGGCCCATTGTGACATGCTGGGGACGCTCTTTGTCCCCAGGGCCCATTGTGACATCCTGGGGACCCTCCTTGTCCCCAGAGCCCATTGTGACATCCAGGGGACCCCCTTTGTCCCGGGGCCCATTGTGGCACCATGAGGACCCTCTTTGTCACTGGAGCCCATTGTGACATCCCAGGACCCCCCTTTGTCCCCAGGGCCCATTGTGACATCCTGGGGACCCTCCTTGTCCCCAGAGCCCATTGTGACATCCCAGGACCCCACTTTGTCCCCAGGGCTTATTGTGACACCATGGGCAACCCCATTGTCCCCAGGGCCCATTGTGACATCTGGGGGACCCCCTTGTCCCCAGGGCCCATTGTGAAACCATGGGGACCCCCCTTTGTCCCCAGGGCCCATTGTGACATCCTGGGGTCCCCCCCTTGTCCCCAGGGCCCGTTGAAATGTCCCAGGACCACCCTTTGTCCCCAGGGTTCATTGTGACATCCTGGGGACCCCATTTGTCCCCACGGCCCATTGTGGCACCATGGAGACCCCGTTTGTCACTGGGGCCCATTGTGACATCCCAGGACCCCACTTTGTCCCCAGGGCTTATTGTGACACCATGGGGATCTCCCTTGTCCCCAGGGCCCATTGTGACATCCCATGACCCCCCTTTATCCCCAGTGCTATTGTGAAATCCTGGGGACCCCTTTTGTCCCCAGGGCCCATTGTGGCACCATGGGGAACCCCTTTGTCACTGGGGGTCATTGTGACATCCCAGGATTCCACTTTGTCCCCAGGGCTCGTTCTGACACCTTGGGGACTCCCATTGTCCCCAGGGCCCATTGTGACATCCTGGGCAACCCCATTGTCCCCAGGGCCCATTGTGACATCTGGGGGACGCCCTTGTCCCCAGGACCCATCGTGGCACCGTGGGGACCCTCCTTGTCACTTGGGCCCATTGTGACACCTTGGGGACCCCCCCTTTATCCCCAGTGCCCATTGTGACATCCTGCGGACCCCCCTTTGTCCCCAGGGCCCATTTTGACATTCAGGGGACCCACCATTGTCCTCAGGGCCCATTGTGAGGTCCCAGGACCCCCTATTGTCCCCAGGGCCCATTGTGACATACTCGGCACCCCCTTGTCCCCAGGGTCCATTGTGACACTATGGGGACCCCCCTTTTGCCCAGGGCCCATTGTGGCACCGTGGGTACCACCCTTGTCCCCAGGGCTCATTGTGACATCCCAGGACCCCCCATTGTCCCCATGGCCCATTGTGATATTCAGGGGACCCCCCTTGTCCCCAGGGCCCATTCTGACACCGTGGGGACCCCCTTTGTCCCCAGGGCCCATTGTGACATCCTGGGGACCCCCTTTGTCCCAAGACTTCATTGTGACATCCTGGGGTCCCCCCTTGTCCTCAGGGTCCATTGTGACAGGCCAGGACCTTACATTGTCCCCAGGGCCCATTGTGATATCTGGGGGACCCCCTTGTTCCCAAGGCCCATTGTGACTTCCTGGGGACCCCCCCTTGTCCCCAGGGCCCATTGTGACATCCCAGGACCCCCCATTGTCTCCAGGGCCCATTGTGACATCCTCGGCACGCCCTTGTCCCCAGGGCCCATTGTGACATCCTGGGGACCCCCCCTTGTCCCCAGGGCCCATTGTGACGTCCCAGGACCCCCCATTGTCCCCAGGGCCCGTTGTGACATCCTGGGGATCCCTCCTTGTCCCCAGGGCCCATTGTGATGTCCCAGGACCCCCCATTGTCCCCAGGGCCCATTGTGACATCCTCTGCACCCCCTTGTCCCCAGGGCCCATTGTGACATTCAGGGGACCCCCCCTTGTCCCCAGGGCCCATTGTGACATCCTGGGGACCCCCCCTTGTCCCCAGGGCCCATTGTGACGTCCCAGGACCCCCCATTGTCCCCAGGGCCCGTTGTGACATCCTGGGGATCCCTCCTTGTCCCCAGGGCCCATTGTGATGTCCCAGGACCCCCCATTGTCCCCAGGGCCCATTGTGACATCCTCTGCACCCCCTTGTCCCCAGGGCCCATTGTGACATTCAGGGGACCCCCCCTTGTCCCCAGGGCCCATTGTGACATCCTGGGGACCCCCCCTTGTCCCCAGGGCCCATTGTGACGTCCCAGGACCCCCCATTGTCCCCAGGGCCCATTGTGACATCCTGGGGATCCCTCCTTTTCCCCAGGGCCCATTGTTGCGTCCCAGGACCCCCCATTGTCCCCAGGACCTATTGTGACATTCAGGGGACCCCCTTTGTCACTGGGGCCCATTGTGACACCATGGAGACCCCCGCTTGTCCTCAGGGTCCATTGTGACATCCTGGCCACCCCCTTGCTCCCAGGGCCCATTGTGGCACCATGGGGACACCGCCTTTGTCCCCAGGGCCCATTGTGAGATCCCAGGACCCCCCTTTGTCCCCAGGGCCCATTGTGACTTTCAGGGGACTCCACTTGTCCCCAGGACCCATTCTGATACCGTGGGGACCCCCTTTGTCCCCAGGGCCCATTGTGACATGCTGGGGACTCTCTTTGTCCCCAGCGCACATTGTGACATCCTGGGGACCCCCCCTTTGTCCCCAGGGCCCATTGTGACATGCTGGGGACCCTCCTTGTCCCCAGAGCCCATTGTGACATCCTGGGGACCCCCCCTTGTCCCCAGGGCCCATTGTGACGTCCCAGGACCCCCCATTGTCCCCAGGGCCCATTGTGATATGCTGGGGAGCCCTCTTTGTCCCCAGGGCCCATTGTGAAATTCAGGGGACCCCAACTTGTCCCCAGGGCCCATTGTGACATCCTGGGGACCCCATTGTCACCAGAGCCCATTGTGATATCCTGGCGACCACCCTTTGTCCCCAGGGCCCATTGTGATATCCTGAGGACCGCCCTTTGTCCCCAGGGCCGATTTTGACATTCCGGGGACGCCTCTTTGTACCCAGGGCACACTGTGACATCCTGGGGACCCCCCGTTGTCACTGGGGCCCATTGTGACGTCCCAGGACCCCCCATTGTCCCCAGGGCCCATTGTGACATCCTGGGGATCCCTCCTTGTCCCCAGGGCCCATTGTGACGTCCCAGGACCCCCGATTGTTCCCAGGACCCATTGTGACATTCAGGGGGCCCCTTTGTCACTGGGGCCCATTGTGACATCCCAGGACCCCACATTGTCCCCAGGACACATTGTCACATCCTGGGGACCCCACTTGTCCCCAGGACCCATTGTGACGTCCTGGGGACCCCCCCTTGTCCCCAGGGCCCATTGTGACACCGTGGGTACCACCCTTGTCCGCAGGGCTCATTGTGACATCCCAGGACCCCCCTTTTTCCCCAGGGCCCATTCTGATACCGTGGGGATCCCCTTTGTCCCCAGAGTCCATTCTGACATCCAGGGGACCCCCTTTGTCCCCAGGGCCCATTGTGACATCGCAGGACCCCCCTGGGCCCCAGGGCGCATTTTGACATCCTGGGGATGCCCCCTTGTCAACGGGGCCCATTGTGACATCCCAGGACCCCCCATTGTGTCCAGGGCCCATTGTGACATCCTGGGGATCCCTGCTTGGCCCCAGGGCCCATTGTGACGTCTTAGGACCCCCCGTTGTCCCCAGGGCCCATTGTGACATCCTGGGGACCCCCCCTTGTCCCCAGGGCCCATTGTGACATCCTGGGGATCCCTGCTTGGCCCCAGGGCCCATTGTGACGTCTTAGGACCCCCTGTTGTCCCCAGGACCCATTGTGGCATCCTGGGGACCCCCCCTTGTCCCCAGGGCGCATTGTGACATCCTGGGGATCCCTCCTTGTCCCCAGGGCCCATTGTGACATCCCAGGACCCCCCACTGTCCTCAGGACCCATTGTAACATTCAGGGGACCACCTTTGTCACTGGGGCCCATTGTGACATCCCAGGACCCCACATTGTCCCCAGGGCCCATTGTGACATCCTGGGGACCCCATTTTCCCCAGGACCCATTGTGACACTATGGGTACCCCCCCTTGTTCCCAGGGCCCATTGTGACATCCTGGAGACCCGCCCTTGTCTCCAGGGCCACTTGTGACGTCCCAGGACCCCCCATTGTCCCCAGGGCCCATTGTGGCACCATAGGGACCCCTTTTGTCACTGGGGCCCATTGTGACATCCCAGGACCCCCCCTGGTTTCCAGGCCCCATTGTGACATCCTGGGGACCCCCTTTGTCCCAAGACTTCATTGTGACATCCTGGGGACCCCACATTGTCCCTAGGGCCCATTGTGACATCCCAGGACCCCCCATTGTCCCCAGGGCCCATTGTGACATCCTCGGGACCCCCTTGTCCCCAAGGCCCATTGTGACATCCTGGGGACCCACCCTTGTCCCCAGGGCCCATTGTGACGTCCCAGGACCCCCCATTGTCTCCAGGGCCCATTGTGACATCCTGGGGATCCCTCCTTGTCCCCAGGGCCTATTGTGATGTCCCAGGACCCCCCATTGTCCCCAGGGCCCATTGTGACATCCTCCGCACCCCCTTGTCCCCAGGGCCCATTGTGACATTCAGGGGACCCCTCTTTGTCCCCAGGGCCCATTGTGAGATCCTGGGGACCCCCCCTTGTCCCCAGGGCCCATTGTGACGTCCCAGGACCCCCCATTGTCCCCAGGGCCCATTGTGACATCCTCGGCACCCCCTTGTCCCCAGGGCCCATTGTGACATCCTGGGGACCCCCCCTTGTCCCCAGGGCCCATTGTGACATCCCAGGACCCCCCATTGTCCCCAGGGCCCATTGTGACATCCTGGGGATCCCTCCTTGTCCTCAGGGCCCATTGTGATTTCCCAGGACCCCCCATTGTCCCCAGGGCCCATTGTGACATCCTCTGCACCCCCTTGTCCCCAGGGCCCATTGTGACATTCAGGGGACCCCTCTTTTTCCCCAGGGCCCATTGTGACATCCTGGGGACCCCCCCTTGTCCCCAGGGCCCATTGTGACATCCCAGGACCCCCCATTGTCCCCAGGGCCCATTGTGACATTCAGGGCACCCCCCTTTGTCCCCAGGGCCCATTCTGATACCGTGGGGACCCCCTTTGTCCCCAGGACCCATTGTGACATGCTGGGGACGCTCTTTGTCCCCAGGGCCCATTGTGACATCCTGGGGACCCTCCTTGTCCCCAGGGCCCATTGTGACATCCTCGGCACCCCCTTTGTCCCCAGGTCCCATTGTGACATCCTGGGGACCCCACTTGTCCCCAGGACCCATTGTGACACTATGGGGACCCCCCCTTGTGCCCAGGGTCCATTGTGACACCGTGGGTACCACCCTTGTCCGCAGGGCCCATTGTGACATCCTGGGGACACCCCCTTGTCCCCAGGGCCCATTCTGATACCGTGGGGACCCCCTTTGTCCCCAGGGCCCATTGTGACATCCTGGGGACCCTCCTTGTCCCCAGAGTCCATTGTGACATCCAGGGGACCCCCTTTGTCCCCAGGGCCCATTGTGGCACCATAGGGACCCCTTTTGTCACTGGGGCCCATTGTGACATCCCAGGACCCCCCCTGGTTTCCAGGCCCCATTGTGACATCCTGGGGACCCCCTTTGTCCCAAGACTTCATTGTGACATCCTGGGGACCCCACATTGTCCCTAGGGCCCATTGTGACATCCCAGGACCCCCCATTGTCCCCAGGGCCCATTGTGACATCCTCGGGACCCCCTTGTCCCCAAGGCCCATTGTGACATCCTGGGGACCCACCCTTGTCCCCAGGGCCCATTGTGACGTCCCAGGACCCCCCATTGTCTCCAGGGCCCATTGTGACGTCCTGGGGATCCCTCCTTCTCCCCAGGGCCTATTGTGATGTCCCAGGACCCCCCATTGTCCCCAGGGCCCATTGTGACATCCTCCGCACCCCCTTGTCCCCAGGGCCCATTGTGACATTCAGGGGACCCCTCTTTGTCCCCAGGGCCCATTGTGAGATCCTGGGGACCCCCCCTTGTCCCCAGGGCCCATTGTGACGTCCCAGGACCCCCCATTGTCCCCAGGGCCCATTGTGACATCCTCGGCACCCCCTTGTCCCCAGGGCCCATTGTGACATCCTGGGGACCCCCCCTTGTCCCCAGGGCCCATTGTGACGTCCCAGGACCCCCCATTGTCCCCAGGGCCCATTGTGACATCCTGGGGATCCCTCCTTGTCCTCAGGGCCCATTGTGATGTCCCAGGACCCCCCATTGTCCCCAGGGCCCATTGTGACATCCTCTGCACCCCCTTGTCCCCAGGGCCCATTGTGACATTCAGGGGACCCCTCTTTTTCCCCAGGGCCCATTGTGACATCCTGGGGACCCCCCCTTGTCCCCAGGGCCCATTGTGACGTCCCAGGACCCCCCATTGTCCCCAGGGCCCGTTGTGACATCCTGGGGATCCCTCCTTGTCCCCAGGGCCCATTGTGATGTCCCAGGACCCCCCATTGTCCCCAGGGCCCATTGTGACATCCTCTGCACCCCCTTGTCCCCAGGGCCCATTGTGACATTCAGGGGACCCCCCCTTGTCCCCAGGGCCCATTGTGACATCCTGGGGACCCCCCCTTGTCCCCAGGGCCCATTGTGACGTCCCAGGACCCCCCATTGTCCCCAGGGCCCATTGTGACATCCTGGGGATCCCTCCTTTTCCCCAGGGCCCATTGTTGCGTCCCAGGACCCCCCATTGTCCCCAGGACCTATTGTGACATTCAGGGGACCCCCTTTGTCACTGGGGCCCATTGTGACACCATGGAGACCCCCGCTTGTCCTCAGGGTCCATTGTGACATCCTGGCCACCCCCTTGCTCCCAGGGCCCATTGTGGCACCATGGGGACACCGCCTTTGTCCCCAGGGCCCATTGTGAGATCCCAGGACCCCCCTTTGTCCCCAGGGCCCATTGTGACTTTCAGGGGACTCCACTTGTCCCCAGGACCCATTCTGATACCGTGGGGACCCCCTTTGTCCCCAGGGCCCATTGTGACATGCTGGGGACTCTCTTTGTCCCCAGCGCACATTGTGACATCCTGGGGACCCCCCCTTTGTCCCCAGGGCCCATTGTGACATGCTGGGGACCCTCCTTGTCCCCAGAGCCCATTGTGACATCCTGGGGACCCCCCCTTGTCCCCAGGGCCCATTGTGACGTCCCAGGACCCCCCATTGTCCCCAGGGCCCATTGTGATATGCTGGGGAGCCCTCTTTGTCCCCAGGGCCCATTGTGAAATTCAGGGGACCCCAACTTGTCCCCAGGGCCCATTGTGACATCCTGGGGACCCCATTGTCACCAGAGCCCATTGTGATATCCTGGCGACCACCCTTTGTCCCCAGGGCCCATTGTGATATCCTGAGGACCGCCCTTTGTCCCCAGGGCCGATTTTGACATTCCGGGGACGCCTCTTTGTACCCAGGGCACACTGTGACATCCTGGGGACCCCCCGTTGTCACTGGGGCCCATTGTGACGTCCCAGGACCCCCCATTGTCCCCAGGGCCCATTGTGACATCCTGGGGATCCCTCCTTGTCCCCAGGGCCCATTGTGACGTCCCAGGACCCCCGATTGTTCCCAGGACCCATTGTGACATTCAGGGGGCCCCTTTGTCACTGGGGCCCATTGTGACATCCCAGGACCCCACATTGTCCCCAGGACACATTGTCACATCCTGGGGACCCCACTTGTCCCCAGGACCCATTGTGACGTCCTGGGGACCCCCCCTTGTCCCCAGGGCCCATTGTGACACCGTGGGTACCACCCTTGTCCGCAGGGCTCATTGTGACATCCCAGGACCCCCCTTTTTCCCCAGGGCCCATTCTGATACCGTGGGGATCCCCTTTGTCCCCAGAGTCCATTCTGACATCCAGGGGACCCCCTTTGTCCCCAGGGCCCATTGTGACATCGCAGGACCCCCCTGGGCCCCAGGGCGCATTTTGACATCCTGGGGATGCCCCCTTGTCAACGGGGCCCATTGTGACATCCCAGGACCCCCCATTGTGTCCAGGGCCCATTGTGACATCCTGGGGATCCCTGCTTGGCCCCAGGGCCCATTGTGACGTCTTAGGACCCCCCGTTGTCCCCAGGGCCCATTGTGACATCCTGGGGACCCCCCCTTGTCCCCAGGGCCCATTGTGACATCCTGGGGATCCCTGCTTGGCCCCAGGGCCCATTGTGACGTCTTAGGACCCCCTGTTGTCCCCAGGACCCATTGTGACATCCTGGGGACCCCCCCTTGTCCCCAGGGCGCATTGTGACATCCTGGGGATCCCTCCTTGTCCCCAGGGCCCATTGTGACATCCCAGGACCCCCCACTGTCCTCAGGACCCATTGTAACATTCAGGGGACCACCTTTGTCACTGGGGCCCATTGTGACATCCCAGGACCCCACATTGTCCCCAGGGCCCATTGTGACATCCTGGGGACCCCATTTTCCCCAGGACCCATTGTGACACTATGGGTACCCCCCCTTGTTCCCAGGGCCCATTGTGACATCCTGGAGACCCGCCCTTGTCTCCAGGGCCACTTGTGACGTCCCAGGACCCCCCATTGTCCCCAGGGCCCATTGTGGCACCATAGGGACCCCTTTTGTCACTGGGGCCCATTGTGACATCCCAGGACCCCCCCTGGTTTCCAGGCCCCATTGTGACATCCTGGGGACCCCCTTTGTCCCAAGACTTCATTGTGACATCCTGGGGACCCCACATTGTCCCTAGGGCCCATTGTGACATCCCAGGACCCCCCATTGTCCCCAGGGCCCATTGTGACATCCTCGGGACCCCCTTGTCCCCAAGGCCCATTGTGACATCCTGGGGACCCACCCTTGTCCCCAGGGCCCATTGTGACGTCCCAGGACCCCCCATTGTCTCCAGGGCCCATTGTGACATCCTGGGGATCCCTCCTTGTCCCCAGGGCCTATTGTGATGTCCCAGGACCCCCCATTGTCCCCAGGGCCCATTGTGACATCCTCCGCACCCCCTTGTCCCCAGGGCCCATTGTGACATTCAGGGGACCCCTCTTTGTCCCCAGGGCCCATTGTGAGATCCTGGGGACCCCCCCTTGTCCCCAGGGCCCATTGTGACGTCCCAGGACCCCCCATTGTCCCCAGGGCCCATTGTGACATCCTCGGCACCCCCTTGTCCCCAGGGCCCATTGTGACATCCTGGGGACCCCCCCTTGTCCCCAGGGCCCATTGTGACGTCCCAGGACCCCCCATTGTCCCCAGGGCCCATTGTGACATCCTGGGGATCCCTCCTTGTCCTCAGGGCCCATTGTGATTTCCCAGGACCCCCCATTGTCCCCAGGGCCCATTGTGACATCCTCTGCACCCCCTTGTCCCCAGGGCCCATTGTGACATTCAGGGGACCCCTCTTTTTCCCCAGGGCCCATTGTGACATCCTGGGGACCCCCCCTTGTCCCCAGGGCCCATTGTGACATCCCAGGACCCCCCATTGTCCCCAGGGCCCATTGTGACATTCAGGGCACCCCCCTTTGTCCCCAGGGCCCATTCTGATACCGTGGGGACCCCCTTTGTCCCCAGGACCCATTGTGACATGCTGGGGACGCTCTTTGTCCCCAGGGCCCATTGTGACATCCTGGGGACCCTCCTTGTCCCCAGGGCCCATTGTGACATCCTCGGCACCCCCTTTGTCCCCAGGGCCCATTGTGACATCCTGGGGACCCCACTTGTCCCCAGGACCCATTGTGACACTATGGGGACCCCCCCTTGTGCCCAGGGTCCATTGTGACACCGTGGGTACCACCCTTGTCCGCAGGGCCCATTGTGACATCCTGGGGACACCCCCTTGTCCCCAGGGCCCATTCTGATACCGTGGGGACCCCCTTTGTCCCCAGGGCCCATTGTGACATCCTGGGGACCCTCCTTGTCCCCAGAGTCCATTGTGACATCCAGGGGACCCCCTTTGTCCCCAGGGCCCATTGTGGCACCATAGGGACCCCTTTTGTCACTGGGGCCCATTGTGACATCCCAGGACCCCCCCTGGTTTCCAGGCCCCATTGTGACATCCTGGGGACCCCCTTTGTCCCAAGACTTCATTGTGACATCCTGGGGACCCCACATTGTCCCTAGGGCCCATTGTGACATCCCAGGACCCCCCATTGTCCCCAGGGCCCATTGTGACATCCTCGGGACCCCCTTGTCCCCAAGGCCCATTGTGACATCCTGGGGACCCACCCTTGTCCCCAGGGCCCATTGTGACGTCCCAGGACCCCCCATTGTCTCCAGGGCCCATTGTGACGTCCTGGGGATCCCTCCTTGTCCCCAGGGCCTATTGTGATGTCCCAGGACCCCCCATTGTCCCCAGGGCCCATTGTGACATCCTCCGCACCCCCTTGTCCCCAGGGCCCATTGTGACATTCAGGGGACCCCTCTTTGTCCCCAGGGCCCATTGTGAGATCCTGGGGACCCCCCCTTGTCCCCAGGGCCCATTGTGACGTCCCAGGACCCCCCATTGTCCCCAGGGCCCATTGTGACATCCTCGGCACCCCCTTGTCCCCAGGGCCCATTGTGACATCCTGGGGACCCCCCTTGTCCCCAGGGCCCATTGTGACGTCCCAGGACCCCCCATTGTCCCCAGGGCCCATTGTGACATCCTGGGGATCCCTCCTTGTCCTCAGGGCCCATTGTGATGTCCCAGGACCCCCCATTGTCCCCAGGGCCCATTGTGACATCCTCTGCACCCCCTTGTCCCCAGGGCCCATTGTGACATTCAGGGGACCCCTCTTTTTCCCCAGGGCCCATTGTGACATCCTGGGGACCCCCCCTTGTCCCCAGGGCCCATTGTGACATCCCAGGACCCCCCATTGTCCCCAGGGCCCATTGTGACATTCAGGGCACCCCCCTTTGTCCCCAGGGCCCATTCTGATACCGTGGGGACCCCCTTTGTCCCCAGGGCCCATTGTGACATGCTGGGGACGCTCTTTGTCCCCAGGGCCCATTGTGACATCCTGGGGACCCTCCTTGTCCCCAGAGCCCATTGTGACATCCAGGGGACCCCCTTTGTCCCCAGGGCCCATTGTGGCACCATGAGGACCCTCTTTGTCACTGGAGCCCATTGTGACATCCCAGGACCCCCCTTTGTCCCCAGGGCCCATTGTGACATCCTGGGGACCCTCCTTGTCCCCAGAGCCCATTGTGACATCCCAGGACCCCACTTTGTCCCCAGGGCTTATTGTGACACCATGGGGATCTCCCTTGTCCCCAGGGCCCATTGTGACATCCCATGACCCCCCTTTGTCCCCAGTGCTATTGTGAAATCCTGGGGACCCCTTTTGTCCCCAGGGCCCATTGTGGCACCATTGGCAACCTCTTTGTCACTGGGGGCCATTGTGACATTCCAGGATTCCACTTTGACCCCAGGGCTCGTTCTGACACCTTGGGGACTCCCATTGTCCCCAGGGCCCATTGTGACATCCTGGGCAACCCCATTGTCCCCAGGGCCCATTGTGACATCTGGGGGACAGCCTTGTCCCCAGGACCCATCGTGGCACCGTTGGGACCCTCCTTGTCACTTGGGCCCATTGTGACACTATGGGGACCCCCGCTTTGTCCCCAGTGCCCATTGTGACATTCTGCGGACCCCCCTTTGTCCCCAGGGCCCATTGTGACCTTCAGGGGACCCACCATTGTCCTCAGGGCCCATTGTGAGGTCCCAGGACCCCCCATTGTCCCCAGGACCGATTGTGACATTCAGGGGATCGCCTTTGTCACTGGGGCCCATTGTGACACCATGGAGACCCCCGCTTGTCCTCAGGGTCCATTGTGACATCCTGGGCACCCCCCATTTTCCCCAGGACCCATTGTGACATCCTGGCCATCCCCTTGCTCCCAGGGCCTGTTGTGGCACCATGGGGACACCCCCTTTGTCCCCAGGGCCCATTGTGACATCCCAGGACCCCCCTTTGTCCCCAGGGCCCATTGTAGCACCATGGGGACCCCCTTTGACCCCAGGGCCCATTGTGGCACCATGGCAACCCCTTTTGTCCCCAGGGCCCATTGTGACATTCTTGGACCCCACTTTGTCCCCAGGGCCTATTGTGACACCATGGGGACCCCTCCTTGTCACTGGGGACCCATTGTGACACCACGGGGACCCCCCCTTGTCCTCAGGACTCATTCTCACATCCTGGACACCCCCCATTGTCCCCAGGGCCCATTGTGACATCCACTGCACTACCTTGTCCCCAGGGCCCATTGTGACATTCAGGGGACCCCTCTTTGTCCCCAGGGCCCATTGTGACATCCTAGGGACCCCCCCTTGTCCCCAGGGCCCATTGTGACGTCCCAGGACCCCCCATTGTCCCCAGAACCCATTGTGACATTCAGGGGACCCCCCTTTGTCCCCAGGGCCCATTCTGATACCGTGGGGACCCCCTTTGTCCCCAGGGCCCATTGTGACATGCTGGGGACGCTCTTTGTCCCCAGGGCCCATTGTGACATCCTGGGGACCCTCCTTGTCCCCAGAGCCCATTGTGACATCCAGGGGACCCCCTTTGTCCCCAGGGCCCATTGTGGCACCATGAGGACCCTCTTTGTCACTGGAGCCCATTGTGACATCCCAGGACCCCCCTTTGTCCCCAGGGCCCATTGTGACATCCTGGGGACCCTCCTTGTCCCCAGAGCCCATTGTGACATCCCAGGACCCCACTTTGTCCCCAGGGCTTATTGTGACACCATGGGGATCTCCCTTGTCCCCAGGGCCCATTGTGACATCCCATGACCCCCCTTTGTCCCCAGTGCTATTGTGAAATCCTGGGGACCCCTTTTGTCCCCAGGGCCCATTGTGGCACCATTGGCAACCTCTTTGTCACTGGGGGCCATTGTGACATTCCAGGATTCCACTTTGACCCCAGGGCTCGTTCTGACACCTTGGGGACTCCCATTGTCCCCAGGGCCCATTGTGACATCTGGGGGACGCCCTTGTCCCCAGGACCCATCGTGGCACTGTTGGGACCCTCCTTGTCACTTGGGCCCATTGTGACACTATGGGGACCCCCACTTTGTCCCCAGTGCCCATTGTGACATTCTGCGGACCCCCCTTTGTCCCCAGGGCCCATTGTGACCTTCAGGGGACCCACCATTGTCCTCAGGGCCCATTGTGATGTCCCAGGACCCCCCATTGTCCCCAGGACCTATTGTGACATTCAGGGGATCCCCTTTGTCACTGGGGCCCATTGTGGCACCATGGCAACCCCTTTTGTCCCCAGGGCCCATTGTGACATTCTTGGACCCCACTTTGTCCCCAGGGCCTATTGTGACACCATGGGGACCCCTCCTTGTCACTGGGGACCCATTGTGACACCATGGGGACCCCCCCTTGTCCTCAGGACTCATTCTCACATCCTGGACACCCCCCATTGTCCCCAGGGCCCATTGTGACATCCAATGCACCCCCTTGTCCCCAGGGCCCATTGTGACATTCAGGGGACCCCTCTTTGTCCCCAGGGCCCATTGTGACATCCTGGGGACCCCCCCTTGTCCCCAGGGCCCATTGTGACGTCCCAGGACCCGACATTGTCCCCAGGGCCCATTGTGACATCCTCTGCACCCCCTTGTCCCCAGGGCCCATTGTGACGTCCCAGGACCCCCCATTGTCCCCAGGGCCCATTGTGACATTCAGGGGACCCCCCTTTGTCCCCAGGGCCCATTCTGATACCGTGGGGACCCCCTTTGTCCCCAGGGCCCATTGTGACATGCTGGGGACGCTCTTTGTCCCCAGGGCCCATTGTGACATCCTGGGGACCCTCCTTGTCCCCAGAGCCCATTGTGACATCCAGGGGACCCCCTTTGTCCCCAGGGCCCATTGTGGAACCATGAGGACCCTCTTTGTCACTGGAGCCCATTGTGACATCCCATGACCCCCCTTTGTCCCCAGTGCTATTGTGAAATCCTGGGGACCCCTTTTGTCCCCAGGGCCCATTGTGACATCTGGGGGACGCCCTTGTCCCCAGGACCCATCGTGGCACCGTGGTGACCCTCCTTGTCACTTGGGCCCATTGTGACACCATGGGGACGCCCCCCTTTGTCTCCAGTACCCATTGTGACATCCTGCGGACCCCCCTTTGTCCCCAGGGCCCATTGTGACATTCAGGGGACCCACCATTGTCCTCAGGGCCCATTGTGAGGTCCCAGGACCCCCCATTGTCCCCAGGGCCCATTGTGACATCCTCGGCACCCCCTTGTGCCCAGGGCCCATTGTGACATTCAGGGGACCCCTCTTTGTCCCCAGGGCCCATTGTGACATCCTGGGGACCCCCCCTTGTCCCCAGGGCCCATTGTGACGTCCCAGGACCCGCCATTGTCCCCAGGGCCCATTGTGACATCCTTGGGATCCCTCCTTGTCCCCAGGGCCCATTGTGACGTCCCAGGACCCCCCATTGTCCCCCGGGCCCGTTGTGACATTCAGGGGCCCCCGTTTGTCACGGGGGCCCATTGTGACATCCCAGGACCCCACTTGTCCCCAGGACCCATTGTGACACTATAGGGACCCCCCCTTGTGCCCAGTGACCATTGTGACACCTTGGGTACCACCCTTGTCCCCAGGGCCCATTGTGACATCCTGGGAATCCCTCCTTGTCCCCAGGGCCCATCGTGACGTCCCAGGTCCCCCGTTTTCCCCAGGGCCCATTGTGACATCCTCGGCACCCCCTTGTCCCCAAGGCCCATTGTGACGTTCAGGGGACCCCTCTTTGTCCCCAGGGCCCATTGTGACATCCTGGGGACCCGCCCTTGTTCCCAGGGCCCACTGTGACGTCCCACGACCCGCCATTGTCCCCAGGGCCCTGTGTGACATCCTGGGGTGCCCTCCTTGTCCCCAGGGCCCATTGTGACGTCCCAGGACCCCCCATTGTCCCCGGGGCCCATTGTGACATTCAGGGGCCCCCGTTTGTCACTGGGGCCCATTGTGACATCCCAGGACCCCACATTGTCCCCAGGGCCCATTGTGACTTTCAGGGGACCCCACTTGTCCCCAGGACCCATTGTGACACTATAGGGACCCCCCCTTGTGCCCAGTGACCATTGTGACACCGTGAGTACCACCCTTGTCCCCAGGGCCCATTGTGACATCCTGGGAATCCCTCCTTGTCCCCAGGGCCCATTGTGACGTCCCAGGACCCCCCAGTGTCCCCGGGGCCCATTGTGACATTCAGGGGACCCCCTTTGTCACTGGGGCCCTTTGTGACATCCCAGGACCCCACATTGTCCCCAGGACCTATTGTGACATCCTGGGGACCCCACTTGTCCCCAGGACCCATTGTGACACTATGGGGACCCCCCCTTGTGCCCAGGGCCCATTTTGACACCGTCGACACCTGCCTTTGTCCCCAGAGCCCATTGTGACATCCAGGGGACCCCCTTTGTCCCCAGAGCCCATTGTGGCACCATGAGGACCCTCTTTGTCACTGGGGCCCATTGTGACATCCCAGGACCCCCCCTGGTCCCCAGGGCCCATTGTGACATCCGGGGGACCCCCTTGTCCCCAGGGCCCATTGTGACACCATGGGGTCCCACTTTGTCCCCAGGGCCCATTGAAATGTCCCAGGACCACCCTTTGTCCCCAGGGCTTATTGTGACACCATGGGGATCTCCCTTGTCCCCAGGGCCCATTGTGACATCCTTGGCACCCCCTTGTCCCCAGTGCTATTGTGAAATCCTGGGGACCCCTTTTGTCCCCAGGGCCCATTGTGGCACCATGGGGAACCCCTTTGTCACTGGGGGCCATTGTGACATTCCAGGATTCCACTTTGTCCCCAGGGTTCGTTCTGACACCTTGGGGACTCCCATTGTCCCCAGGGCCCATTGTGACATCCTGGGCAACCCCATTGTCCCCAGGGCCCATTGTGACATCTGGGGGACGCCCTTGTCCCCAGGACCCATCGTGGCACCACGGGGACCCTCCTTGTCACTTGGGCCCATTGTGACACCATGGGGACGCCCCCCTTTCTCCCCAGTGCCCATTGTGACATGCTGCGGACCCCCCTTTGTCCCCAGGGCCCATTGTGACCTTCAGGGGACCACCATTGTCCTCAGGGCCCATTGTGAGGTCCCAGGACCCCCCATTGTCCCCAGGGTCCATTGTGACATCCTCGGCACCCCCTTGTCCACAGGGTCCATTGTGACACTATGGGGACCCCCCCTTGTGCCCAGGGCGCATTGTGACACCGTGGGTACCACCCTTGTCCCCAGGGCTCATTGTGACATCCCAGGACCCCCCATTGTCCCCAGGGCCCATTGTGACATCCCAGGACCCCCCTTTGTCCCCATGGCCCATTGTGATATTCAGGGGACCCCCCTTGTCCCCAGGGCCCATTCTGACACCGTGGGGACCCCCTTTGTCCCCAGGGCCCATTGTGACATCCTGGGGACCCCCTTTGTCCCAAGACTTCATTGTGACATCCTGGGGTCCCCCCTTGTCCTCAGGGTCCATTTTGACAGCCCAGGACCTGACATTGTCCCCGGGGCCCATTGTGATATCTGGGGGACCCCCTTGTTCCCAAGGCCCATTGTGACATCCTGGGGACCCCCCCTTGTCCCCAGGGCCCATTGTGACATCCCAGGACCTTACTTTGTCCCTAGGGCCCATTGTGACATCCTGGGGACCCCCCCTTCTCCCCAGGGCCCATTGTGACGTCCCAGGACCCCCCATTGTCCCCAGGGCCCATTGTGGCATCCTGGGGATCCCTCCTTGTCCCCACGGCCCATTGTGATGTCCCAGGACCCCCCATTGTCCCCAGGGCCCATTGTGACATCCTCGGCACCCCCTTGTCCCCAGGGCCCATTGTGACATTCAGGGGACCCCTCTTTGTCCCCAGGGCCCATTGTGACATCCTGGGGACCCCCCCTTGTCCCCAGGGCCCATTGTGACGTCCCAGGACCCCCCATTGTCCCCAGGGCCCATTGTGACATCCTGGGGATCCCTCCTTGTCCGCAGGGCCCATTGTGACGTCCCAGGACCCCCCATTGTCCCCAGGACCTATTGTGACATTCAGGGGACCCCGTTTGTCACTGGGGCCCATTGTGACACCATGGAGACCCCCGCTTGTCCTCAGGGTCCATTGTGACATCCTGGGCACCCCCCATTTTCCCCAGGACCCATTGTGACATCCTGGCCATCCCCTTCCTCCCAGGGCCCATTGTGGCACCATGGGGACACCCCCTTTGTCCCCAGGGCCCATTGTGACATCCCAGGACCCCCCTTTGTCCCCAGGGCCCATTGTAGCACCATGGGGACCCCCTTTGACCCCAGGGCCCATTGTGGCACTATGGCAACCCCTTTTGTCCCCAGGGCCCATTGTGACATTCTTGGACCCCACTTTGTCCCCAGGGCCTATTGTGACACCATGGGGATCCCTCCTTGTCACTGGGGACCCATTATGACACCATGGGGACCCCCCTTGTCCTCAGGACTCATTCTCACATCCTGGACACCCCGCATTGTCCCCAGGGCCCATTGTGACATCCACTACACCCCCTTGTCCCCAGGGCCCATTTTGACATTCAGGGGACCCCTCTTTGTCCCCAGGGCCCATTGTGACATCCTGGGGACTCCCCCTTGTCCCCAGGGCCCATTGTGACGTCCCAGGACCCCCCATTGTCCCCAGGACCCATTGTGACATCCTGTGGATCCCTCCTTGTCCCCAGGGCCCATTGTGACGTCCCAGGACCCCCCATTGTCCCCAGGGCCCATTGTGATATGCTGGGGAGCCCTCTTTGTCCCCAGGGCCCATTTTGAAATTCAGGGGACCCCAACTTGTCCTCAGGGCCCATTCTGATATCCTGGGGACACTCTTTGTCCCCAGGGCCCATTGTGACATCCCAGGACCGCCTGTTGTCCCCAGGGCCCATTGTGACATCCTGGGGACCCCATTGCCACCAGAGCCCATTGTGATATCCTGGTGACCACCCTTTGTCCCCAGGGCCCATTGTGATATCCTGAGGACCGCCCTTTGTCCCCAGGGCCCATTGTGACGTCCCAGGACCCCCCATTGTCCCCAGGGCCCATTATGACATTCAGGGGCCCCCGTTTGTCATTGGGGCCCATTGTGAGATCCCAGGACCCCACATTGTCCCAAGGGCCCATTGTGACTTTCAGGAGACTCTACTTGTCCCCAGGGCCCATTGTGACACTATAGGGACCCCCCCTTGTACCCAGTGCCCATTGTGACACCGTGGGTACCACCCTTGTCCGCAGGGCCCATTGTGACATCCTGGGGACCCCCCCTTGTCCCCAGGGCCCATTGTGACGTCCCAGGACCCGACATTGTCCCCAGGGCCCATTGAGACATCCTCTGCACCCCCTTGTCCCCAGGGCCCATTGTGACGTCCCAGGACCCCCCATTGTCCCCAGGGCCCATTGTGACATTCAGGGGACCCCCCTTTGTCCCCAGGGCCCATTCTGATACCGTGGGGACCCCCTTGTTCCCAGGGCCCATTGTGACATGCTGGGGACGCTCTTTGTCCCCAGGGCCCATTGTGACATCCTGGGGACCCTCCTTGTCCCCAGAGCCCATTGTGACATCCAGGGGACCCCCTTTGTCCCCAGGGCCCATTGTGGAACCATGAGGACCCTCTTTGTCACTGGAGCCCATTGTGACATCCCATGACCCCCCTTTGTCCCCAGTGCTATTGTGAAATCCTGGGGACCCCTTTTGTCCCCAGGGCCCATTGTGACATCTGGGGGACGCCCTTGTCCCCAGGACCCATCGTGGCACCGTGGTGACCCTCCTTGTCACTTGGGCCCATTGTGACACCATGGGGACGCCCCCCTTTGTCTCCAGTACCCATTGTGACATCCTGCGGACCCCCCTTTGTCCCCAGGGCCCATTGTGACATTCAGGGGACCCACCATTGTCCTCAGGGCCCATTGTGAGGTCCCAGGACCCCCCATTGTCCCCAGGGCCCATTGTGACATCCTCGGCACCCCCTTGTGCCCAGGGCCCATTGTGACATTCAGGGGACCCCTCTTTGTCCCCAGGGCCCATTGTGACATCCTGGGGACCCCCCCTTGTCCCCAGGGCCCATTGTGACGTCCCAGGACCCGCCATTGTCCCCAGGGCCCATTGTGACATCCTTGGGATCCCTCCTTGTCCCCAGGGCCCATTGTGACGTCCCAGGACCCCCCATTGTCCCCCGGGCCCGTTGTGACATTCAGGGGCCCCCGTTTGTCACGGGGGCCCATTGTGACATCCCAGGACCCCACTTGTCCCCAGGACCCATTGTGACACTATAGGGACCCCCCCTTGTGCCCAGTGACCATTGTGACACCGTGGGTACCACCCTTGTCCCCAGGGCCCATTGTGACATCCTGGGAATCCCTCCTTGTCCCCAGGGCCCATCGTGACGTCCCAGGTCCCCCGTTTTCCCCAGGGCCCATTGTGACATCCTCGGCACCCCCTTGTCCCCAAGGCCCATTGTGACATTTAGGGGACCCCTCTTTGTCCCCAGGGCCCATTGTGACATCCTGGGGACCCCCCCTTGTTCCCAGGGCCCACTGTGACGTCCCACGACCCGCCATTGTCCCCAGGGCCCTGTGTGACATCCTGGGGTGCCCTCCTTGTCCCCAGGGCCCATTGTGACGTCCCAGGACCCCCCATTGTCCCCGGGGCCCATTGTGACATTCAGGGGCCCCCGTTTGTCACTGGGGCCCATTGTGACATCCCAGGACCCCACATTGTCCCCAGGGCCCATTGTGACTTTCAGGGGACCCCACTTGTCCCCAGGACCCATTGTGACACTATAGGGACCCCCCCTTGTGCCCAGTGACCATTGTGACACCGTGAGTACCACCCTTGTCCCCAGGGCCCATTGTGACATCCTGGGAATCCCTCCTTGTCCCCAGGGCCCATTGTGACGTCCCAGGACCCCCCAGTGTCCCCGGGGCCCATTGTGACATTCAGGGGACCCCCTTTGTCACTGGGGCCCTTTGTGACATCCCAGGACCCCACATTGTCCCCAGGACCTATTGTGACATCCTGGGGACCCCACTTGTCCCCAGGACCCATTGTGACACTATGGGGACCCCCCCTTGTGCCCAGGGCCCATTTTGACACCGTCGACACCTGCCTTTGTCCCCAGAGCCCATTGTGACATCCAGGGGACCCCCTTTGTCCCCAGGGCCCATTGTGGCACCATGAGGACCCTCTTTGTCACTGGGGCCCATTGTGACATCCCAGGACCCCCCCTGGTCCCCAGGGCCCATTGTGACATCCGGGGGACCCCCTTGTCCCCAGGGCCCATTGTGACACCATGGGGTCCCACTTTGTCCCCAGGGCCCATTGAAATGTCCCAGGACCACCCTTTGTCCCCAGGGCTTATTGTGACACCATGGGGATGTCCCTTGTCCCCAGGGCCCATTGTGACATCCTTGGCACCCCCTTGTCCCCAGTGCTATTGTGAAATCCTGGGGACCCCTTTTGTCCCCAGGGCCCATTGTGGCACCATGGGGAACCCCTTTGTCACTGGGGGCCATTGTGACATTCCAGGATTCCACTTTGTCCCCAGGGTTCGTTCTGACACCTTGGGGACTCCCATTGTCCCCAGGGCCCATTGTGACATCCTGGGCAACCCCATTGTCCCCAGGGCCCATTGTGACATCTGGGGGACGCCCTTGTCCCCAGGACCCATCGTGGCACCACGGGGACCCTCCTTGTCACTTGGGCCCATTGTGACACCATGGGGACGCCCCCCTTTCTCCCCAGTGCCCATTGTGACATGCTGCGGACCCCCCTTTGTCCCCAGGGCCCATTGTGACCTTCAGGGGACCACCATTGTCCTCAGGGCCCATTGTGAGGTCCCAGGACCCCCCATTGTCCCCAGGGTCCATTGTGACATCCTCGGCACCCCCTTGTCCACAGGGTCCATTGTGACACTATGGGGACCCCCCCTTGTGCCCAGGGCGCATTGTGACACCGTGGGTACCACCCTTGTCCCCAGGGCTCATTGTGACATCCCAGGACCCCCCATTGTCCCCAGGGCCCATTGTGACATCCCAGGACCCCCCTTTGTCCCCATGGCCCATTGTGATATTCAGGGGACCCCCCTTGTCCCCAGGGCCCATTCTGACACTGTGGGGACCCCCTTTGTCCCCAGGGCCCATTGTGACATCCTGGGGACCCCCTTTGTCCCAAGACTTCATTGTGACATCCTGGGGTCCCCCCTTGTCCTCAGGGTCCATTGTGACAGCCCAGGACCTTACATTGTCCCCGGGGCCCATTGTGATATCTGGGGGACCCCCTTGTTCCCAAGGCCCATTGTGACATCCTGGGGACCCCCCCTTGTCCCCAGGGCCCATTGTGACATCCCAGGACCTTACTTTGTCCCTAGGGCCCATTGTGACATCCTGGGGACCCCCCCTTCTCCCCAGGGCCCATTGTGACGTCCCAGGACCCCCCATTGTCCCCAGGGCCCATTGTGGCATCCTGGGGATCCCTCCTTGTCCCCAGGGCCCATTGTGATGTCCCAGGACCCCCCATTGTCCCCAGGGCCCATTGTGACATCCTCGGCACCCCCTTGTCCCCAGGGCCCATTGTGATATTCAGGGGACCCCTCTTTGTCCCCAGGGCCCATTGTGACATCCTGGGGACCCCCCCTTGTCCCCAGGGCCCATTGTGACGTCCCAGGACCCCCCATTGTCCCCAGGGCCCATTGTGACATCCTGGGGATCCCTCCTTGTCCGCAGGGCCCATTGTGAGGTCCCAGGACCCCCCATTGTCCCCAGGACCTATTGTGACATTCAGGGGACCCCGTTTGTCACTGGGGCCCATTGTGACACCATGGAGACCCCCGCTTGTCCTCAGGGTCCATTGTGACATCCTGGGCACCCCCCATTTTCCCCAGGACCCATTGTGACATCCTGGCCATCCCCTTCCTCCCAGGGCCCATTGTGGCACCATGGGGACACCCCCTTTGTCCCCAGGGCCCATTGTGACATCCCAGGACCCCCCTTTGTCCCCAGGGCCCATTGTAGCACCATGGGGACCCCCTTTGACCCCAGGGCCCATTGTGGCACTATGGCAACCCCTTTTGTCCCCAGGGCCCATTGTGACATTCTTGGACCCCACTTTGTCCCCAGGGCCTATTGTGACACCATGGGGATCCCTCCTTGTCACTGGGGACCCATTATGACACCATGGGGACCCCCCTTGTCCTCAGGACTCATTCTCACATCCTGGACACCCCGCATTGTCCCCAGGGCCCATTGTGACATCCACTACACCCCCTTGTCCCCAGGGCCCATTTTGACATTCAGGGGACCCCTCTTTGTCCCCAGGGCCCATTGTGACATCCTGGGGACTCCCCCTTGTCCCCAGGGCCCATTGTGACGTCCCAGGACCCCCCATTGTCCCCAGGACCCATTGTGACATCCTGTGGATCCCTCCTTGTCCCCAGGGCCCATTGTGACGTCCCAGGACCCCCCATTGTCCCCAGGGCCCATTGTGATATGCTGGGGAGCCCTCTTTGTCCCCAGGGCCCATTTTGAAATTCAGGGGACCCCAACTTGTCCTCAGGGCCCATTCTGATATCCTGGGGACACTCTTTGTCCCCAGGGCCCATTGTGACATCCCAGGACCGCCTGTTGTCCCCAGGGCCCATTGTGACATCCTGGGGACCCCATTGCCACCAGAGCCCATTGTGATATCCTGGTGACCACCCTTTGTCCCCAGGGCCCATTGTGATATCCTGAGGACCGCCCTTTGTCCCCAGGGCCCATTGTGACGTCCCAGGACCCCCCATTGTCCCCAGGGCCCATTATGACATTCAGGGGCCCCCGTTTGTCATTGGGGCCCATTGTGAGATCCCAGGACCCCACATTGTCCCAAGGGCCCATTGTGACTTTCAGGAGACTCTACTTGTCCCCAGGGCCCATTGTGACACTATAGGGACCCCCCCTTGTACCCAGTGCCCATTGTGACACCGTGGGTACCACCCTTGTCCGCAGGGCCCATTGTGACATCCTGGGGACACCCCCTTGTCCCCAGGGCCCATTGTGACATCCTGGGGATCCCTCCTTGTCCCCAGGGCCCATTGTCAAGTCCCAGGACCCCCCATTGTCCCCAGGACCCATTGTGACATTCAGGGGACCCCCTTTGTCACTGGGGCCCATTGTGAAATCCCAGGACCCCACATTGTCCCCAGGGCCCATTGTGACATCCTGGGGACCCCCCCTTTGTCCCCAGTGCCCATTGTGACATCCTGCGGACCCCCCTTTGTCCCCAGGGCCCATTTTGACATTCAGGGGACCCACCATTGTCCTCAGGGCCCATTGTGAGGTCCCAGGACCCCCCATTGTCCCCAGGGCCCATTGTGACATCCTCGGCACCCCCTTGTCCCCAGGGTCCATTGTGACACTATGGGGACCCCCCCTTGTGCCCAGGGCCCATTGTGACACCGTGGGTACCACCCTTGTCTGCAGGGCTCATTGTGACATCCCAGGACCCCCCATTGTCCCCAGGGCCCATTGTGACATTCAGGAGACCCCCCTTGTCCCCAGGGCCCACTCTGATACCGTGGGGACCCCCTTTGTCCCCAGAGCCCATTGTGACATGCTGGGGACGCTCTTTGTCCCCAGGGCCCATTGTGACATCCTGGGGACCCTCCTTGTCCCCAGAGCCCATTGTGACATCCAGGGGACCCCCTTTGTCCCCAGGGCCCATTGTGGCACCATAGGGACCCCCTTTGTCACTGGGGCCCATTGTGACATCCCAGGACCCCCCCTGGTCCCCAGGGCCCATTGTGACATCCTGGGGACCCCCTTTGTCCCAAGACTTCATAGTGACATCCTGGGGACCCCCCTTGTCCTCAGGGTCCATTGTGACAGCCCAGGACCTTACATTGTCCCCAGGGCCCATTGTGATATCTGGGGGACCCCCTTGTTCCCAAGGCCCATTGTGACATCCTGGGGACCCCCCCTTGTCCCCAGGGCCCATTGTGACATCCCAGGACCTTACTTTGTCCCCAGGGCCCATTGTGACATCCTGGGGACCCCCCCTTGTCCCCAGGGCCCATTGTGACGTCCCAGGACCCCCCATTGTCCCCAGGGCCCATTGTGACATCCTGGGGATCCCTCCTTGTCCCCAGGGCCCATTGTGACATCCCAGGACCCCCCATTGTCCCCAGGGCCCATTGTGACATCCTCTGCACCCCCTTGTCCCCAGGGCCCATTGTGACATCCTGGGGATCCCCCCTTTGTCCCCAGGGCCCATTGTGACGTCCCAGGACCCCCCATTGTCCCCAGGGCCCGTTGTGACATTCAGGGGCCCCCGTTTGTCACTGGGGCCCATTGTGACATCCCAGGACCCCACTTGTCCCCAGGACCCATTGTGACACTATAGGGACCCCCCCTTGTGCCCAGTGACCATTGTGGCACCGTGGGTACCACCCTTGTCCCCAGGGCCCATTGTGACATCCTGGGAATCCCTCCTTGTCCCCAGGGCGCATCGTGACGTCCCAGGTCCCCCGTTTTCCCCAGGGCCCATTGTGACATCCTCGGCACCCCCTTGTCCCCAAGGCCCATTGTGACATTTAGGGGACCCCTCTTTGTCCCCAGGGCCCATTGTGACATCCTGGGGACCCCCCCTTGTTCCCAGGGCCCACTGTGACGTCCCACGACCCGCCATTGTCCCCAGGGCCCTGTGTGACATCCTGGGGTGCCCTCCTTGTCCCCAGGGCCCATTGTGACGTCCCAGGACCCCCCATTGTCCCCGGGGCCCATTGTGACATTCAGGGGCCCCCGTTTGTCACTGGGGCCCATTGTGACATCCCAGGACCCCACATTGTCCCCAGGGCCCATTGTGACTTTCAGGGGACCCCACTTGTCCCCAGGACCCATTGTGACACTATAGGGACCCCCCCTTGTGCCCAGTGACCATTGTGACACCGTGAGTACCACCCTTGTCCCCAGGGCCCATTGTGACATCCTGGGAATCCCTCCTTGTCCCCAGGGCCCATTGTGACGTCCCAGGACCCCCCAGTGTCCCCGGGGCCCATTGTGACATTCAGGGGACCCCCTTTGTCACTGGGGCCCTTTGTGACATCCCAGGACCCCACATTGTCCCCAGGACCTATTGTGACATCCTGGGGACCCCACTTGTCCCCAGGACCCATTGTGACACTATGGGGACCCCGCCTTGTGCCCAGGGCCCATTTTGACACCGTCGACACCCGCCTTTGTCCCCAGAGCCCATTGTGACATCCAGGGGACCCCCTTTGTCCCCAGGGCCCATTGTGGCACCATGAGGACCCTCTTTGTCACTGGGGCCCATTGTGACATCCCAGGACCCCCCCTGGTCCCCAGGGCCCATTGTGACATCCGGGGGACCCCCTTGTCCCCAGGGCCCATTGTGACACCATGGGGTCCCACTTTGTCCCCAGGGCCCATTGAAATGTCCCAGGACCACCCTTTGTCCCCAGGGCTTATTGTGACACCATGGGGATCTCCCTTGTCCCCAGGGCCCATTGTGACATCCCACGACCCCCCTTTGTCCCCAGTGCTATTGTGAAATCCTGGGGACGCCTTTTGTCCCCAGGGCCCATTGTGGCACCATGGGGAACCCCTTTGTCACTGGGGGCCATTGTGACATTCCAGGATTCCACTTTGTCCCCAGGGTTCGTTCTGACACCTTGGGGACTCCCATTGTCCCCAGGGCCCATTGTGACATCCTGGGCAACCCCATTGTCCCCAGGGCCCATTGTGACATCTGGGGGACGCCCTTGTCCCCAGGACCCATCGTGGCACCGCGGGGACCCTCCTTGTCACTTGGGCCCATTGTGACACCATGGGGACGCCCCCCTTTCTCCCCAGTGCCCATTGTGACATGCTGCGGACCCCGCTTTGTCCCCAGGGCCCATTTTGACATTCAGGGGACCCACCATTGTCCTCAGGGCCCATTGTGAGGTCCCAGGACCCCCCATTGTCCCCAGGGTCCATTGTGACATCCTCGGCACCCCCTTGTCCCCAGGGTCCATTGTGACACTATGGGGACCCCCCCTTGTGCCCAGGGCCCATTGTGACACCGTGGGTACCACCCTTGTCTGCAGGGCTCATTGTGACATCCCAGGACCCCCCATTGTCCCCAGGGCCCATTGTGACATTCAGGGGACCCCCCTTGTCCCCAGGGCCCATTCTGACACCGTGGGGACCCCCTTTGTCCCCAGGGCCCATTGTGACATCCTGGGGACCCCCTTTGTCCCAAGACTTCATTGTGACATCCTGGGGTCCCCCCTTGTCCTCAGGGTCCATTGTGACAGCCCAGGACCTTACATTGTCCCCGGGGCCCATTGTGATATCTGGGGGACCCCCTTGTTCCCAAGGCCCATTGTGACATCCTGGGGACCCCCCCTTGTCCCCAGGGCCCATTGTGACATCCTCGGCACTCCCTTGTCCCCAGGGCCCATTGTGACATCCTGGGGACCCCCCCTTGTCCCCAGGGCCCATTGTGACATCCTCGGCACTCCCTTGTCCCCAGGGCCCATTGTGACATCCTGGGGATCCCTCCTTGTCCCCAGGGCCCATTGTGACATCCTGGGCAACCCCATTGTCCCCAGGGCCCATTGTGACATCCTCTGCACCCCCTTGTCCCCAGGGCCCATTGTGACATTCAGGGGACCCCTCTTTGTCCCCAGG
The DNA here is from genome assembly GCF_037038585.1 of Patagioenas fasciata. Lineage (NCBI taxonomy): Eukaryota > Metazoa > Chordata > Aves > Columbiformes > Columbidae > Patagioenas > Patagioenas fasciata. Next base: position 183,627 of record NW_027288769.1, on the reverse strand, counting down.
GCCCATTGTGACATCCTGGGGACCCCCCCTTGTCCCCAGGGCCCATTGTGACGTCCCAGGACCCCCCATTGTCCCCAGGGCCCATTGTGACATCCTGGGGATCCCTCCTTGTCCGCAGGGCCCATTGTGAGGTCCCAGGACCCCCCATTGTCCCCAGGACCGATTGTGACATTCAGGGGATCGCCTTTGTCACTGGGGCCCATTGTGACACCATGGAGACCCCCGCTTGTCCTCAGGGTCCATTGTGACATCCTGGGCACCCCCCATTTTCCCCAGGACCCATTGTGACATCCTGGCCATCCCCTTCCTCCCAGGGCCCATTGTGGCACCATGGGGACACCCCCTTTGTCCCCAGGGCCCATTGTGACATCCCAGGACCCCCCTTTGTCACTGGGGCCCATTGTAGCACCATGGGGACCCCCTTTGACCCCAGGGCCCATTGTGGCACTATGGCAACCCCTTTTGTCCCCAGGGCCCATTGTGACAATCTTGGACCCCACTTTGTCCCCAGGGCCTATTGTGACACCATGGGGATCCCTCCTTGTCACTGGGGACCCATTATGACACCATGGGGACTCCCCTTGTCCTCAGGACTCATTCTCACATCCTGGACACCCCGCATTGTCCCCAGGGCCCATTGTGACATCCACTGCACCCCCTTGTCCCCAGGGCCCATTTTGACATTCAGGGGACCCCTCTTTGTCCCCAGGGCCCATTGTGACATCCTGGGGACTCCCCCTTGTCCCCAGGGCCCATTGTGACGTCCCAGGACCCCCCATTGTCCCCAGGGCCCATTGTGACATCCTGTGGATCCCTCCTTGTCCCCAGGGCCCATTGTGACGTCCCAGGACCCCCCATTGTCCCCAGGGCCCATTGTGATATGCTGGGGAGCCCTCTTTGTCCCCAGGGCCCATTTTGAAATTCAGGGGACCCCAACTTGTCCTCAGGGCCCATTCTGATATCCTGGGGACACTCTTTGTCCCCAGGGCCCATTGTGACATCCCAGGACCGCCTGTTGTCCCCAGGGCCCATTGTGACATCCTCGGCACCCCCTTGTCCCCAGGGTCCATTGTGACACTATGGGGATCCCCCCTTGTGCCCAGGGCCCATTGTGACACTGTGGGTACCACCCTTGCCTGCAGGGCTCATTGTGACATCCCAGGACCTCCCATTGTCCCCAGGGCCCATTGTGACATTCAGGGGACCCCCCTTGTCCGCAGGGCCCATTCTGATACCGTGGGGACCCCCTTTGTCCCCAGAGCCCATTGTGACATGCTGGGGATGCTCTTTGTCCCCAGGGCCCATTGTGACATCCTGGGGACCCTCCTTGTCCCCAGAGCCCATTGTGACATCCAGGGGACCCCCTTTGTCCCCAGGGCCCAGTGTGGCACCATAGGGACCCCCTTTGTCACTGGGGCCCATTGTGACATCCCACGACCCCCCCTGGTCCCCAGGGCCCATTGTGACATCCTGGGGACCCCCTTTGTCCCAAGACTTCATTATGACATCCTGGGGACCCCCTTGTTCTCAGGGTCCATTGTGACAGCCCAGGACCTTACATTGTCCCCAGGGCCCATTGTGATATCTGGGGGACCCCCTTGTTCCCAAGGCCCATTGTGACATCCTGGGGACCCCCCCTTGTCCCCAGGGCCCATTGTGACATCCCAGGACCTTACTTTGTCCCCAGGGCCCATTGTGACATCCTGGGGACCCCCCCTTGTCCCCAGGGCCCATTGTGACGTCCCAGGACCCCCCATTGTCCCCAGGGCCCATTGTGACATCCTGGGGATGCCTCCTTGTCCCCAGGGTCCATTGTGACATCCCAGGACCCCCCATTGTCCCCAGGGCCCATTGTGACATCCTCGGCACCCCCTTGTCCCCAGGGCCCATTGTGACATTCAGGGGACCCCTCTTTGTCCCCAAGGCCCATTGTGACATCCTGGGGACCCCCCCTTGTCCCCAGGGCCCATTGTGATGTCCCAGGAACCCCCATTGTCCCCAGGGCCCATTGTGACATCCTGGGGATCCCTCCTTGTCCCCAGGGCCCATTGTGACGTCCCAGGACCCCCCATTGTCCCCAGGACCTATTGTGACATTCAGGGGACCCCCTTTGTCACTGGGGCCCATTGTGACACCATGGAGATTCCCGCTTGTCCTCAGGGTCCATTGTGACATCCTGGGCACCCGCCATTTTCCCCAGGACCCATTGTGACATCCTGGCCACCCCCTTGCTCGCAGGGCCCGTTGTGGCACCATGGGGACACCCCCTTTGTCCCCAGGGCCCATTGTGACATCCCAGGACCCCCCTTTGACCCCAGGGCCCATTGTGGCACCATGGCAACCCCTTTTGTCCCCAGGGCCTATTGTGACACCATGGGGACCCCTCCTTGTCACTGGGGACCCATTGTGACACCATGGGGACCCCGCCTTGTCCTCAGGACTCATTCTGACATCCTGGACGCCCCCCATTGTCCCCAGGGCCCATTGTGACATCCACTGCACCCCCTTGTCCCCAGGGCCCATTGTGACATTCAGGGGACCCCTCTTTGTCCCCAGGGCCCATTGTGACATCCTGGTGACCCCCCATTGTCCCCAGGGCCCATTGTGATGTCCCAGGACCCCCCATTGTCCCCAGGGCCCATTGTGACATCCTGTGGATCCCTCCTTGTCCCCAGGGCCCATTGTGACGTCCCAGGAACCCCATTGTCCCCAGGGCCCATTGTGATATGCTGGGGAGCCCTCTTTGTCCCCAGGGCCCATTGTGAAATTCAGGGGACCCCAACTTGTCCTCAGGGCCCATTCTGATATCCTGGGGACACTCTTTGTCCCCAGGGCCCATTGTGACATCCCAGGACCGCCTGTTGTCTTCAGGGCCCATTGTGACATCCTGGGGACCCCATTGTCACCAGAGCCCATTGTGATATCCTGGCGACCACCCTTTGTCCCCAGGGCCCATTGTGATATCCTGAGGACCGCCCTTTGTCCCCAGGGCCCATTGTGACGTCCCAGGACCCCCCATTGTCCCCAGGGCCCATTGTGACATTCAGGGGCCCCCGTTTGTCATTGGGGCCCATTGTGAGATCCCAGGACCCCACATTGTCCCAAGGGCCCACTGTGACTTTCAGGGGACTGCACTTGTCCCCAGGACCCATTGTGACACTATAGGGACCCCCCCTTGTGCCCAGTGCCCATTGTGACACCGTGGGTACCACCCTTGTCCGCAGGGCCCATTGTGACATCCTGGGGATATCCCCTTGTCCCCAGGGCCCATTGTGACATCCTCGGCACCCCCTTGTCCCCAGGGTCCATTGTGACACTATGGGGACCCCCCCTTGTGCCCAGGGCCCATTGTGACACCGTGGGTACCACCCTTGTCTGCAGGGCTCATTGTGACATCCCAGGACCCCCCATTGTCCCCAGGGCCCATTGTGACATTCAGGAGACCCCCCTTGTCCCCAGGGCCCACTCTGATACCGTGGGGACCCCCTTTGTCCCCAGAGCCCATTGTGACATGCTGGGGACGCTCTTTGTCCCCAGGGCCCATTGTGACATCCTGGGGACCCTCCTTGTCCCCAGAGCCCATTGTGACATCCAGGGGACCCCCTTTGTCCCCAGGGCCCATTGTGGCACCATAGGGACCCCCTTTGTCACTGGGGCCCATTCTGACATCCCAGGACCCCCCCTGGTCCCCAGGGCCCATTGTGACATCCTGGGGACCCCCTTTGTCCCAAGACTTCATAGTGACATCCTGGGGACCCCCCTTGTCCTCAGGGTCCATTGTGACAGCCCAGGACCTTACATTGTCCCCAGGGCCCATTGTGATATCTGGGGGACCCCCTTGTTCCCAAGGCCCATTGTGACATCCTGGGGACCCCCCCTTGTCCCCAGGGCCCATTGTGACATCCCAGGACCTTACTTTGTCCCCAGGGCCCATTGTGACATCCTGGGGACCCCCCCTTGTCCCCAGGGCCCATTGTGACGTCCCAGGACCCCCCATTGTCCCCAGGGCCCATTGTGACATCCTCTGCACCCCCTTGTCCCCAGGGCCCATTGTGACATCCTGGGGATCCCCCCTTTGTCCCCAGGGCCCATTGTGACGTCCCAGGACCCCCCATTGTCCCCAGGGCCCGTTGTGACATTCAGGGGCCCCCGTTTGTCACTGGGGCCCATTGTGACATCCCAGGACCCCACTTGTCCCCAGGACCCATTGTGACACTATAGGGACCCCCCCTTGTGCCCAGTGACCATTGTGGCACCGTGGGTACCACCCTTGTCCCCAGGGCCCATTGTGACATCCTGGGAATCCCTCCTTGTCCCCAGGGCGCATCGTGACGTCCCAGGTCCCCCGTTTTCCCCAGGGCCCATTGTGACATCCTCGGCACCCCCTTGTCCCCAAGGCCCATTGTGACATTTAGGGGACCCCTCTTTGTCCCCAGGGCCCATTGTGACATCCTGGGGACCCCCCCTTGTTCCCAGGGCCCACTGTGACGTCCCACGACCCGCCATTGTCCCCAGGGCCCTGTGTGACATCCTGGGGTGCCCTCCTTGTCCCCAGGGCCCATTGTGACGTCCCAGGACCCCCCATTGTCCCCGGGGCCCATTGTGACATTCAGGGGCCCCCGTTTGTCACTGGGGCCCATTGTGACATCCCAGGACCCCACATTGTCCCCAGGGCCCATTGTGACTTTCAGGGGACCCCACTTGTCCCCAGGACCCATTGTGACACTATAGGGACACCCCCTTGTGCCCAGTGACCATTGTGACACCGTGAGTACCACCCTTGTCCCCAGGGCCCATTGTGACATCCTGGGAATCCCTCCTTGTCCCCAGGGCCCATTGTGACGTCCCAGGACCCCCCAGTGTCCCCGGGGCCCATTGTGACATTCAGGGGACCCCCTTTGTCACTGGGGCCCTTTGTGACATCCCAGGACCCCACATTGTCCCCAGGACCTATTGTGACATCCTGGGGACCCCACTTGTCCCCAGGACCCATTGTGACACTATGGGGACCCCGCCTTGTGCCCAGGGCCCATTTTGACACCGTCGACACCCGCCTTTGTCCCCAGAGCCCATTGTGACATCCAGGGGACCCCCTTTGTCCCCAGGGCCCATTGTGGCACCATGAGGACCCTCTTTGTCACTGGGGCCCATTGTGACATCCCAGGACCCCCCCTGGTCCCCAGGGCCCATTGTGACATCCGGGGGACCCCCTTGTCCCCAGGGCCCATTGTGACACCATGGGGTCCCACTTTGTCCCCAGGGCCCATTGAAATGTCCCAGGACCACCCTTTGTCCCCAGGGCTTATTGTGACACCATGGGGATCTCCCTTGTCCCCAGGGCCCATTGTGACATCCCACGACCCCCCTTTGTCCCCAGTGCTATTGTGAAATCCTGGGGACGCCTTTTGTCCCCAGGGCCCATTGTGGCACCATGGGGAACCCCTTTGTCACTGGGGGCCATTGTGACATTCCAGGATTCCACTTTGTCCCCAGGGTTCGTTCTGACACCTTGGGGACTCCCATTGTCCCCAGGGCCCATTGTGACATCCTGGGCAACCCCATTGTCCCCAGGGCCCATTGTGACATCTGGGGGACGCCCTTGTCCCCAGGACCCATCGTGGCACCGCGGGGACCCTCCTTGTCACTTGGGCCCATTGTGACACCATGGGGACGCCCCCCTTTCTCCCCAGTGCCCATTGTGACATGCTGCGGACCCCGCTTTGTCCCCAGGGCCCATTTTGACATTCAGGGGACCCACCATTGTCCTCAGGGCCCATTGTGAGGTCCCAGGACCCCCCATTGTCCCCAGGGTCCATTGTGACATCCTCGGCACCCCCTTGTCCCCAGGGTCCATTGTGACACTATGGGGACCCCCCCTTGTGCCCAGGGCCCATTGTGACACCGTGGGTACCACCCTTGTCTGCAGGGCTCATTGTGACATCCCAGGACCCCCCATTGTCCCCAGGGCCCATTGTGACATTCAGGGGACCCCCCTTGTCCCCAGGGCCCATTCTGACACCGTGGGGACCCCCTTTGTCCCCAGGGCCCATTGTGACATCCTGGGGACCCCCTTTGTCCCAAGACTTCATTGTGACATCCTGGGGTCCCCCCTTGTCCTCAGGGTCCATTGTGACAGCCCAGGACCTTACATTGTCCCCGGGGCCCATTGTGATATCTGGGGGACCCCCTTGTTCCCAAGGCCCATTGTGACATCCTGGGGACCCCCCCTTGTCCCCAGGGCCCATTTTGACATCCTCGGCACTCCCTTGTCCCCAGGGCCCATTGTGACATCCTGGGGACCCCCCCTTGTCCCCAGGGCCCATTGTGACATCCTCGGCACTCCCTTGTCCCCAGGGCCCATTGTGACATCCTGGGGATCCCTCCTTGTCCCCAGGGCCCATTGTGACATCCTGGGCAACCCCATTGTCCCCAGGGCCCATTGTGACATCCTCTGCACCCCCTTGTCCCCAGGGCCCATTGTGACATTCAGGGGACCCCTCTTTGTCCCCAGGGCCCATTGTGACATCCTGGGGACCCCCCCTTGTCCCCAGGGCCCATTGTGACGTCCCAGGACCCCCCATTGTCCCCAGGGCCCATTGTGACATCCTGGGGATCCCTCCTTGTCCGCAGGGCCCATTGTGAGGTCCCAGGACCCCCCATTGTCCCCAGGACCGATTGTGACATTCAGGGGATCGCCTTTGTCACTGGGGCCCATTGTGACACCATGGAGACCCCCGCTTGTCCTCAGGGTCCATTGTGACATCCTGGGCACCCCCCATTTTCCCCAGGACCCATTGTGACATCCTGGCCATCCCCTTCCTCCCAGGGCCCATTGTGGCACCATGGGGACACCCCCTTTGTCCCCAGGGCCCATTGTGACATCCCAGGACCCCCCTTTGTCACTGGGGCCCATTGTAGCACCATGGGGACCCCCTTTGAACCCCAGGGCCCATTGTGGCACTATGGCAACCCCTTTTGTCCCCAGGGCCCATTGTGACAATCTTGGACCCCACTTTGTCCCCAGGGCCTATTGTGACACCATGGGGATCCCTCCTTGTCACTGGGGACCCATTATGACACCATGGGGACTCCCCTTGTCCTCAGGACTCATTCTCACATCCTGGACACCCCGCATTGTCCCCAGGGCCCATTGTGACATCCACTGCACCCCCTTGTCCCCAGGGCCCATTTTGACATTCAGGGGACCCCTCTTTGTCCCCAGGGCCCATTGTGACATCCTGGGGACTCCCCCTTGTCCCCAGGGCCCATTGTGACGTCCCAGGACCCCCCATTGTCCCCAGGGCCCATTGTGACATCCTGTGGATCCCTCCTTGTCCCCAGGGCCCATTGTGACGTCCCAGGACCCCCCATTGTCCCCAGGGCCCATTGTGATATGCTGGGGAGCCCTCTTTGTCCCCAGGGCCCATTTTGAAATTCAGGGGACCCCAACTTGTCCTCAGGGCCCATTCTGATATCCTGGGGACACTCTTTGTCCCCAGGGCCCATTGTGACATCCCAGGACCGCCTGTTGTCCCCAGGGCCCATTGTGACATCCTCGGCACCCCCTTGTCCCCAGGGTCCATTGTGACACTATGGGGATCCCCCCTTGTGCCCAGGGCCCATTGTGACACTGTGGGTACCACCCTTGCCTGCAGGGCTCATTGTGACATCCCAGGACCTCCCATTGTCCCCAGGGCCCATTGTGACATTCAGGGGACCCCCCTTGTCCGCAGGGCCCATTCTGATACCGTGGGGACCCCCTTTGTCCCCAGAGCCCATTGTGACATGCTGGGGATGCTCTTTGTCCCCAGGGCCCATTGTGACATCCTGGGGACCCTCCTTGTCCCCAGAGCCCATTGTGACATCCAGGGGACCCCCTTTGTCCCCAGGGCCCAGTGTGGCACCATAGGGACCCCCTTTGTCACTGGGGCCCATTGTGACATCCCACGACCCCCCCTGGTCCCCAGGGCCCATTGTGACATCCTGGGGACCCCCTTTGTCCCAAGACTTCATTGTGACATCCTGGGGACCCCCTTGTTCTCAGGGTCCATTGTGACAGCCCAGGACCTTACATTGTCCCCAGGGCCCATTGTGATATCTGGGGGACCCCCTTGTTCCCAAGGCCCATTGTGACATCCTGGGGACCCCCCCTTGTCCCCAGGGCCCATTGTGACATCCCAGGACCTTACTTTGTCCCCAGGGCCCATTGTGACATCCTGGGGACCCCCCCTTGTCCCCAGGGCCCATTGTGACGTCCCAGGACCCCCCATTGTCCCCAGGGCCCATTGTGACATCCTGGGGATGCCTCCTTGTCCCCAGGGTCCATTGTGACATCCCAGGACCCCCCATTGTCCCCAGGGCCCATTGTGACATCCTCGGCACCCCCTTGTCCCCAGGGCCCATTGTGACATTCAGGGGACCCCTCTTTGTCCCCAGGGCCCATTGTGACATCCTGGGGACCCCCCCTTGTCCCCAGGGCCCATTGTGATGTCCCAGGAACCCCCATTGTCCCCAGGGCCCATTGTGACATCCTGGGGATCCCTCCTTGTCCCCAGGGCCCATTGTGACGTCCCAGGACCCCCCATTGTCCCCAGGACCTATTGTGACATTCAGGGGACCCCCTTTGTCACTGGGGCCCATTGTGACACCATGGAGATTCCCGCTTGTCCTCAGGGTCCATTGTGACATCCTGGGCACCCCCCATTTTCCCCAGGACCCATTGTGACATCCTGGCCACCCCCTTGCTCGCAGGGCCCGTTGTGGCACCATGGGGACACCCCCTTTGTCCCCAGGGCCCATTGTGACATCCCAGGAGCCCCCTTTGACCCCAGGGCCCATTGTGGCACCATGGCAACCCCTTTTGTCCCCAGGGCCTATTGTGACACCATGGGGACCCCTCCTTGTCACTGGGGACCCATTGTGACACCATGGGGACCCCGCCTTGTCCTCAGGACTCATTCTGACATCCTGGACGCCCCCCATTGTCCCCAGGGCCCATTGTGACATCCACTGCACCCCCTTGTCCCCAGGGCCCATTGTGACATTCAGGGGACCCCTCTTTGTCCCCAGGGCCCATTGTGACATCCTGGTGACCCCCCATTGTCCCCAGGGCCCATTGTGATGTCCCAGGACCCCCCATTGTCCCCAGGGCCCATTGTGACATCCTGTGGATCCCTCCTTGTCCCCAGGGCCCATTGTGACGTCCCAGGACCCCCCATTGTCCCCAGGGCCCATTGTGATATGCTGGGGAGCCCTCTTTGTCCCCAGGGCCCATTGTGAAATTCAGGGGACCCCAACTTGTCCTCAGGGCCCATTCTGATATCCTGGGGACACTCTTTGTCCCCAGGGCCCATTGTGACATCCCAGGACCGCCTGTTGTCTTCAGGGCCCATTGTGACATCCTGGGGACCCCATTGTCACCAGAGCCCATTGTGATATCCTGGCGACCACCCTTTGTCCCCAGGGCCCATTGTGATATCCTGAGGACCGCCCTTTGTCCCCAGGGCCCATTGTGACGTCCCAGGACCCCCCATTGTCCCCAGGGCCCATTGTGACACTCAGGGGCCCCCGTTTGTCATTGGGGCCCATTGTGAGATCCCAGGACCCCACATTGTCCCAAGGGCCCACTGTGACTTTCAGGGGACTGCACTTGTCCCCAGGACCCATTGTGACACTATAGGGACCCCCCCTTGTGCCCAGTGCCCATTGTGACACCGTGGGTACCACCCTTGTCCGCAGGGCCCATTGTGACATCCTGGGGACATCCCCTTGTCCCCAGGGCCCATTGTGACATTTTGGGAATCCCTCCTTGTCCCCAGGGCCCATTGTGACGTCCCAGGACCCCCCATTGTCCCCAGGACCCATTGTGACATTCAGGGGACCCCCTTTGTCACTGGGGCCCATTGTGAAATCCCAGGACCCCACATTGTCCCCAGGGCCCATTGTGACATCCTGGGGACCCCCCTTTGTCCCCAGTGCCCATTGTGACATCCTGCGGACCCCCCTTTGTCCCCAGGGCCCATTTTGACATTCAGGGGACCCACCATTATCCTCAGGGCCCATTATGAGGTCCAAGGACCCCCCATTGTCCCCAGGGCCCATTGTGACATCCTCGGCACCCCCTTGTCCCCAGGGTCCATTGTGACACTATGGGGACCCCCCCTTGTGCCCAGGGCCCATTGTGACACCGTGGGTACCACCCTTGTCTGCAGGGCTCATTGTGACATCCCAGGACCCCCCATTGTCCCCAGGGCCCATTGTGACATTCAGGGGACCCCCCTTTGTCCCCAGGGCCCATTCTGATACCATGGGGACCCCCTTTGTCCCCAGGGCCCATTGTGACATGCTGGGGATGCTCTTTGTCCCCAGGGCCCCTTGTGACATCCTGGGGACCCTCCTTGTCCCCAGAACCCATTGTGACATCCAGGGGACCCCCTTTGTCCCCAGGGCCCATTGTGGCACCATAGGGACGCCCTTTGTCACTGGGGCCCATTGTGACATCCCAGGACCCCCCCTAGTCCCCAGGGCCCATTGTGACATCCTCTGCACCCCCTTGTCCCCAGGGCCCATTGTGACATCCTGGGGACCCCCACTTGTCCCCAGGGCCCATTGTGACGTCCCAGGAACCCCCATTGTCCCCAGGGCCCATTGTGACATCCTGGGGATCCCTCCTTGTCCGCAGGGCCCATTGTGACGTCCCAGGACCCCCCATTGTCCCCAGGACCTATTGTGACATTCAGTGGACCCCCTTTGTCACTGGGGCCCATTGTGACACCATGGAGACCCCGGCTTGTCCTCAGGGCCCATTGTGGCACCATGGCAACCCCTTTTGTCCCCAGGGCCCATTGTGACATTCTTGGACCCCACTTTGTCCCCAGGGCCTATTGTGACACCATGGGGACCCCTCCTTGTCCTCAGGACTCATTCTGACATCCTGGACACCCCCCATTGTCCCCAGGGCCCATTGTGACACTATGGGGACCCCCCCTTGTCCCCAGGGCCCATTGTGACGTCCTGGGGACCCCCCCTTGTCCCCAGGGCCCATTGTGACGTCCCAGGATCCCCCATTGTCCCCAGGGCCCATTGTGACACTATGGGGACCCCCCGTTGTGCCCAGGGCCCATTGTGACACCGTGGGTACCACCCTTGTCCGCAGGGCTCATTGAGACATCCCAGGAACCCCGCTTTGTCCCCAGGGCCCATTCTGATACCGTGGGGACCCCCTTTGTCCCCAGGGCCCATTGTGACATCCTGGGGACCCCATTTTCCCCAGGACCCATTGTGACACTATGGGTACCCCCTCTTGTCCCCAGGGCCAATTGTGACATCGCAGGACCCCCATTGGCCCCAGGGTGCATTTTGACATCCTGGGGATGCCCCCTTGTCACCGGGACCCATTGTGACGTCCCAGGACCCCCCATTGTGTCCAGGGCCCATTGTGACATCCTGGGGATCCATGCTTGACCCCAGGGCCCATTGTGACGTCTTAGGACGCCCCGTTGTCCCCAGGGCCCATTGTGACATCCTGGGGACCCCCCCTTGTCCCCAGGGCCCATTGTGACATTCTGGGGATCCCTCCTTGTCCCCAGGGCCCATTGTGACGTCCCAGGACCCCCCACTGTCCTCAGGACCCATTGTAACATTCAGGGGACCCCCTTTGTCACTGGGGCCCATTGTGACATCCCAGGACCCCACATTGTCCCCAGGGCCCATTGTGACATCCTGGGGACCCCATTTTCCCCAGGACCCATTGTGACACTATGGGTACCCCCCCTTGTCCCCAGGGCCAATTGTGACGTCCCAGGACCCCCCATTGTTCCCAGGGCCCATTGTGATGTCCTTGGGAGACCCCTCTCTTCCCAGGGCTCATTGTGACTCTCAGGGGACCCCACCTTGTCCCCAGGACTGATTGTGACGTCCTAGGGCCCCTCTGTGTCCCCAGGGCCCATTGTGACGTCCCAGGACCCCCATTGTCCACAGGACCCATTGTGACATCCTGGGGACCCCCTCTTGTCCCCAGGGCCCATTGTGACGTCCCAGGACCCCCCATTGTCCCCAGGGCCCATTCTGACATCCTGGGGATCCCTCCTTGTCCCCAGGGCCCATTGTGACATCCCAGGAACCCCCATTGTCCCCAGGGCCCATTGTGACATTCAGGGGACCCCCTTTGTCACTGGGGCCCATTGTGACATCCCAGGACCCCCCATTGTCCCCAGGGCCCATTGTGAGATCCTGGGGACCCCCATGTCACTGGGGCCTATTGTGATGTCCCAGGACCCCCCATTGTCCCCAGGGCCCATTGTGACATCCTGGAGACCCCCTTTGTCTCCAGGGCCCATTGTGACGTCCCAGGACCCCCCATTGTCCCCAGGGTCCATTGTTACATCCTGGGGACCCCCTTGTCCCCAGGACCCATTATGACACCATGGGGACCCTCCTTGTCCTCAGGGCCCATTGTGACATCCTGGGCATCCCCCTTTGTCCCCCGGGACCATTGTAACACCGTGGGGACCCCCTTTATCCCCAGGGCCCATTGTGACACTGTGGGGAACCCCCTTGTCCCCAGGGCCTATTGTTTCGTCCCAGGACCCCCCATTGTCCCCAGGGCCCATTGTGACACCTTGGGGACCCCCTTGTCACTGGAGACCCATTGTGACACCATGGGGACCACCCCTTGTCCTCAGGGCCTATTTTGAACATCCTGGGGAACCTCCATTGTCCCCAGAGCCCATTGTGAGTTCCTGGAGACCCCCTTGTCCCCAGGTCCCATTGTGACATCCTGGGGAGCCTCTTTGTCCCCAGGGCCCATTGTGACATCCTGGGGACCTCCTTGTCCCCAGGACCCATCCTGTCACCGTGGAGACCTCCCTTGTCACTGGGGACCCATTGTGAGACCATGGGGACCTCCCATTGTCCTCAGGGCCCATTGAGACATCCTGGGGACCCCCTTTTTCACTGGGGACCCATTGTGACATCCAACGAACCCCATTTTCCCAAGGGCCCATTGTGACATCCTGGGGACCCCCCTTTGTCTCCAGGACATATTGTGACACCGTGGGGACCTCATTAGTCCCCAGGGCCCATTGTGACATCCTAGGGATCCCCTCTTGTCCCCAGGGCCCATTGTGACGTCCCAGGACCCCCCATTGTCCCCAGGGCCCATTGTGACCTCCTCGGCACCCCCTTGTCCCTAGGGCCCATTGTGACATTCACGGGACCCCCCTTTGTCCCCAGGGCCCATTGTGACATTCAGGGGACCCCACATTGTCCCCAGGGCCCATTGTGACATCCTGGGGACCCCACTTGTCCCCAGGACCCATTGTGACACTATGGGGACCCCCCCCTGTGCCCAGGGCCCATTGTGACACCGTGGGTACCACCCTTGTCTGCAGGGCTCATTGTGACATCCCAGGACCCCCCATTGTCCCCAGGGCCCATTGTGACATTCAGGGGACCCCCCTTTGTCCCCAGGGCCCATTCTGATACCGTGGGGACCCCCTTTGTCCCCAGGGCCCATTGTCACATGCTGGGGACGCTCTTTGTCCCCAGGGCCCATTGTGACATCCTGGGGACCCTCCTTGTCCCCAGAGCCCATTGTGACATCCAGGGGACCCCCTTTGTCCCCAGGGCCCATTGTGGCACCATAGGGACCCCCTTTGTCACTAGGGCCCATTGTGACATCCCAGGACCCCCCCTAGTCCCCAGGGCCCATTGTGACATCCTGGGGACGCTCTTTGTCCCCAGGGCCCATTGTGACATCCTGGGGACCCTCCTTGTCCCCAGAGCCCATTGTGACATCCAGGGGACCCCCTTTGTCCCCAGGGCCCATTGTGGCACCATAGGGACCCCCTTTGTCACTGGGGCCCATTGTGACATCCCAGGACCCCCCCTGGTCCCCAGGCCCCATTGTGACATCCTGGGGACCCCCTTTGTCCCAAGACTTCATTGTGACATCCTGGGGACCCCCCTTGTCCTCAGGGTCCATTGTGACAGCCCAGGGCCTTACATTGTCCCCAGGGCCCATTGTGATATCTGGGGGACCCCCTTGTTCCCAAGGCCCATCGTGACATCCTGGGGACCCACCCTTGTTCCCAGGGCCCATTGTGACATCCCAGGACCCCCCATTGTCCCCAGGGGCCATTGTGACATCCTGGGGATCCCTCCTTGTCCCCAGGGCCCATTCTGACATCCAGGGGATCCCTCCTTGTCCCCAGGGCCCATTCTGACATTCAGGGGACCCCTCTTTGTCCCCAGGGCCCATTGTGACATCCTGGGGACCCCGCCTTGTCCCCAGGGCCCATTGTGACGTCCCAGGACCCCCCATTGTCCCCAGGGCCCATTGTCACATCCTCGGCAGCCCCTTGTCCCCAGGGCCCATTGTGACATTCAGGGGACCCCTCTTTGTCCCCAGGGCCCATTGTGACATCCTGGGGACCCCCCCTTGTCCCCAGGGCCCATTGTGACGTCCCAGGACCCCCCATTGTCCCCAGGGCCCATTGTCACATCCTCGGCAGCCCCTTGTCCCCAGGGCCCATTGTGACATTCAGGGGACCCCTCTTTGTCCCCAGGGCCCATTGTGACATCCTGGGGACCCCCCCTTGTCCCCAGGGCCCATTGTGACGTCCCAGGACCCGACATTGTCCCCAGGGCCCATTGTGACATCCTCTGCACCCCCTTGTCCCCAGGGCCCATTGTGACGTCCCAGGACCCCCATTGTCCCCAGGGCCCATTGTGACATTCAGGGGACCCCCCTTTGTCCCCAGGGCCCATTCTGATACCGTGGGGACCTCCTTTGTCACCAGGGCCCATTGTGACATCCTGGGGACCCTCCTTGTCCCCAGAGCCCATTGTGACATCCAGGGGACCCCCTTTGTCCCCAGGGCCCATTGTGGAACCATGAGGACCCTCTTTGTCACTGGAGCCCATTGTGACATCCCATGACCCCCCTTTGTCCCCAGTGCTATTGTGAAATCCTGGGGACCCCTTTTGTCCCCAGGGCCCATTATGACACCATGGGGAACCCCTTTGTCACTGGGGGCCATTGTGACATTCCAGGATTCCACTTTGTCCCCAGGGCTCGTTCTGACACCTTGGGGACTCCCATTGTCCCCAGGGCCCATTGTGACATCCTGGGCAACCCCATTGTCCCCAGGACCCATTGTGACATCTGGGGGACGCCCTTGTCCCCAGGACCCATCGTGGCACCGTGGGGACCCTCCTTGTCACTTGGGCCCATTGTGACACCATGGGGACGCCCCCCTTTCTCCCCAGTGCCCATTGTGACATCCTGCGGACCCCCCTTTGCTCCCAGGGCCCATTGTGACATTCAGGGGACCCACCATTGTCCTCAGGGCCCATTGTGAGGTTCCAGGACCCCCCATTGTCCGCAGGGCCCATTGTGACATCCTCGGCACCGCCTTGTGCCCAGGGCCCATTGTGACATTCAGGGGACCCCTCTTTGTCCCCAGGGCCCATTGTGACATCCTGGGGACCCCCCCTTGTCCCCAGAGCCCATTGTGACGTCCCAGGACCCGCCATTGTCCCCAGGGCCCATTGTGACATCCTGGGGTGCCCTCCTTGTCCCCAGGGCCCATTGTGACATCCCAGGACCCCACATTGTCCCCAGGACCCATTGTGACTTTCAGGGGACCCCACTTGTCCCCAGGACCCATTGTGACACTATAGGGACCCCCCCTTGTGCCCAGTGACCATTGTGACACCGTGAGTACCACCCTTGTCCGCAGGGCCCATTGTGACATCCCAGGACCCCCTATTGTCTCCAGGGGCCATGGTGACATCCTGGGGACGCCCTTTGTCCCCAGGGCCCATTTTGACACCGTCGACACCCCCCTTTGTCCCCAGGGTTCATTGTGACATCCTGGGGACCCCATTTGTCCCCACGGCCCATTGTGGCACCATGGGGACCCCGTTTGTCACTGGGGCCCATTGTGACATCCCAGGACCCCACTTTGTCCCCAGGGCTTATTGTGACACCATGGGGATCTCCCTTGTCCCCAGGGCCCATTGTCACATCCCATGACCCCTCTTTGTCCCCAGTGCTATTGTGAAATCCTGGGGACCCCTTTTGTCCCCAGGGCCCATTGTGGCACCATGGGGAACCCCTTTGTCACTGGGGGCCATTGTGACATTCCAGGATTCCACGTTGTCCCCGGGGCTCGTTCTGACACCTTGGGGACTCCCATTATCCCCAGGGCCCATTTTGACATCTGGGGGACGCCCTTGTCCCCAGGACCCATCGTGGCACCGTGGGGACCCTGCTTGTCACTTGGGCCCATTGTGACACCATGGGGACCCCCCCTTTGTCCCCAGTGCCCATTGTGACATCCTGCGGACCCCCCTTTGTCCCCAGGGCGCATTGTGACATTCAGGGGACCCACAATTGTCCTCAGGGCCCATTGTGACGTCCCAGGACCCCCCATTGTCCCCTGGGCCCATTGTAACATCCTCGGCACCCCCTTGTCCCCAGGGCCCATTGTGACATTCAGGGGACCCCTCTTTGTCCCCAGGGCCCATTGTGTCATCCTGGGGACCCCCCTTCTCCCCAGGGCCCATTGTGACGTCCCAGGACCCGCCATTGTCCCCAGGGCCCATTGTGACATCCTGGGGATCCCTCCTTGTCCCCAGGGCCCATTGTGACGTCCCAGGACCCCCCATTGTCCCCAGGGCCCATTGTGACATTCAGGGGCCCCCGTTTGTCACTGGGGCCCATTGTGACATCCCAGGACCCCACATTGTCCCCAGGGCCCATTGTGACATCCTGGGGACCCCCCCTTTGTCCCCAGTGCCCATTTGGACATCCTGCGGACCCCCCTTTGCCCCCAGGGCCCATTTTGACATTCAGGGGACCCACCATTGTCCCCAGGGCCCATTGTGACATCCTGGGGATCCGTCCTTGTCCCCAGGGCCCATTGTGACGTCCCAGGACCCCCCATTGTCCCCAGGACCTATTGTGACATTCAGGGGACCCCCTTTGTCACTGGGGCCCATTGTGACACCATGGAGACCCCCGCTTGTCCTCAGGGTCCATTGTGACATCCTGGGCACCCCCCATTTTCTCCAGGACCCATTGTGACATCCTGGCCACCCCCTTGCTCCCAGGGCCCGTTGTGGCACCATGGGGACACCCGCTTTGTCCCCAGGGCCCATTGTGGCACCATGGGGACTTCCTTTGACCCCAGGGCCCATTGTGGCACCATGGCAACCCCTTTTGTCCCCAGGGCCCATTGTGACATTCTTGGACCCCACTTTGTCCCCAGGGCCTATTGTGACACCATGGGGACCCCTCCTTGTCACTGGGGACCCATTGTGACACCATGGGGACCCCCCCTTGTCCTCAGGACTCATTCTCACATCCTGGACACCCCCCATTGTCCCCAGGGCCCATTGTGACATCCACTGCACCCCCTTGTCCCCAGGGCCCATTGTGACATTCAGGGGACCCCTCTTTGTCCCCAGGGCCCATTGTGACATCCTGGGGACCCCCCATTGTCCCCAGGGCCCATTGTGACGTCCCAGGACCCCCCATTGTCCCCAGGGCCCATTGTGACATCCTGTGGATCCCTCCTTGTCCCCAGGGCCCATTGTGACGTTTCAGGACCCCCCATTGTCCCCAGGACCCATTGTGAAATTCGGGGGACCCCAACTTGTCCCCAGGGCCCATTCTGATATCCTGGGGACACTCTTTGTCCCCAGGGCCCATTGTGACATCCCAGGACCCCCTTTGTCCCTGTCGAGGGTTAAGATTGCGGGGTGACAATCAAACCCTGGCAGATGTGTTGTCAACGTCCTCTCCCCCCCCAATTCCCACTTTTTCCCCTCCCTCTCCCCCCTTCCCACTCAGCACAGGCGATTGGGAGGGGAAGAAGCACAGAGGGGAGAGAGCTGGAAAAGTTCAAGATGTTTTACTGATGCTACTGATAAGAACAGAGAAAATAATACAAATATACAAAACCAATCTTGTAAGTCTGAGCAACTGCGGAGCCAGCACCCAAAGTCCTGGATTGGACTCTGTAGCCAACCGGAGCTGGATTCAGTCTCTCACTGGCCTCCGTTCGCAGGGACGACCAGCAAGGTCCTCTCCTAATGTCAGCCATGAGGAAAAAAGGGCCGAGATCCTCGTGATCTCCCGCTTTTATATGAAGTATTCACGTGAATGGAATGTTATACACAGTTGGTCACCGGTTTCTCGTTGCCCCTCTCGCGAGATGTCCATCCGTGCTTATCAATAAGTTTTCATTCCATTGCTGGGTTTGCCAAAACATGTGTTGGGTTCTCCAGGAAAATGCAGCTAATATGAAGCTTGAGCTGACAGGCAAATTCACTAAAAGAGAAACTTGTTTTTAACAAAACCAGGACATTCCACCCCTTATAATATGACATTCACTGAATACTTAAACCTTATCAATACAATCTATCAATACAATCTAATTAATCACTACTACTATATATATATATATATATATATACATATGTACATATATACACAGGAGTAATTAATCAGTGGACCATCCTTTGAAAAGTTCATTAAGTTCATTTTGTCACCACAGTCTCCCAGGGCAGGGAAAATGGTCCAAGTGCATCTCATGACCCCTGTTGGTGGGTTAAGGACACCAACTTCCAAGAAGGTGTCGGGCGCCACTCGAAGAAGCCAGCGCTGGTTTCATCACCATTGTCTTGATCTGAAAGACACTTATTAAACATTGTTAGTGCGGCAATTCACATCGTACAGTTCAGCATTGCACATTTTCACCTAAAATCAAATCCCCTTGAGGTGCACACCGAACTTCTCCATCCTTAAGCATCACCCACCAGGTGCTGCCAGGTCCCTGGGCAAAAACAATCCCACGAATAGGTTTGCCTGTGCCTGAGGCAGGAGGAACCCAGACTGCCTTTCCTAAGATATTTTTCATGTGTACTACAGGGACTTTATCTCCTTCTACAGTCCATAGAATTTCTGATTGGGCAGGCCCGGCTCGATTGGTTGATCCCCTGGTGTTGACCAACCAAGTGGCTTTTGCTAAATGTGAATCCCAGTTTTTAAAGGCTCCACCACCCAGTGCCTTTAGTGTAGTTTTTAACAAACCATTGTACCTTTCAGTTTTCCCAGAGGCTGGTGCATGATATGGAATATGATATACCCACTCAATACCATGTTCTTTGGCCCAATTGTCTATAATACTGGTTTTGAAATGAGTACCATTGTCTGATTCAATTCTTTCTGGCGTACCCGGCCACCAAAGGACTTGCTTCTCAAGGCCCAAGATGGTATTTCGGGCTGTAGCATGAGGTACGGCAGATGTTTCCAACCATCCAGTGGTTGCTTCCACCATTGTAAGTACATAACGCTTACCTTGACGTGTTTGTGGAAGTGTAATATAATCAATCTGCCAAGCTTCTCCATACTTATACTTTAACCATCGCCCCCCATACCATACAGGCTTTAACCGTTTCGCTTGTTTGATTTCGGTGCAAGTTTCACATTCATGAATAACGTGTGAAACAGTGTCCATAGTTAAATCCACCCCTCGATCACGAGCCCATTTTCATGTTGCATCTCTACCTTGATGCCCTGAAGCACCATGGGCCCACCGAGCTAGGAAAAGTTCACCTTTATGTTGCCAGCCCAAGTCCACCTCAGCTACTTTAATCTTAGCAGCTTGATCCGCTTGTTGGTTGTTTCGATGTTCCTCGGTGGCTTGACTTTTAGGCACATGAGCATCTACATGACCAACTTCCCCAGGCAGGCTCTCCAGCCGAGGAGCAATGTCTTCCCACAGCGTGGTTCCCAATGGTTTCACCTCTGCGCTGCCAGTTACTTTTCTTCCATTGCCGTAGCCACCCCCACAAGGCATTTGCTCCCATCCATGAGTCAGTATAGAGACAAAGCATTGGCCACTTCTCTCGTTCAGCAATGTCCAAAGCCAGCTGGATGGCTTTCACTGCTGCAAACTGACTGGATTCACCTTGTCCTTCAGTGGCTTCTGTAACTTGTCGTGTGGGACTCCACACAGCAGCTTTCACCGTCGATGTTTTCCTACAGACGACAGGATCCACCTGTGAACAGTGCACACTGCTTATCAGTCTCTGAAAGCGGATTATATGGTGGTGCTTCTTCAGCACGTTTTACTTCCTCCTCATCTGGAGACATCCCAAAGTCTTTGCTTTCTGGCCAGTCTGTAATCACTTCTAATATCCCTGGACGGTTGGGACTTCCAATCCGAGCTCATTGCGTGATCAGTGCAATCCATTTACTCCATGTAACTTCGGCTGCATGATGTGGAGAGGGAACCGTCCCTTTGAACACCCAGCTCAGCACCAGCAGTCGAGGTACCAGGAGGAGCTGTGCTTCAGTGCCCATCACTTCTGAAGCAGCTCGAACTCCTTCATATGCTGCCAGTATCTCCTTTTCAGTTGCAGTACAGTTGGCCTCAGATCCTTTGTATCCTCGACTCCAAAAACCTAAGGGTCGACCTCGGGTTTCTCCTGGTGCTTTCTGCCAGAGGCTCCAGGTAAGTCCATTATCTCCGGCTGCGGTGTAGAGCACATTTTTAACATCTAGTCCAGTTCGAACTGGTCCAAGGGCCACCGCATGAGTTATCTCACGCTTCATTTGTTCAAAGGCTTGGCGTTGTTCAGGGCCCCACTCAAATTGGTTCTTTTTTACGAGTCACTCGATAGAGAGGCTCACAATGTGGCTGTAGTCAGGAATGTGCATTCTCCAAAAACCTACAACGCCCAAGAAAGTCTGTGTCTCCTTTTTATTAGTAGGTGGAGACATTGCTGCAGTTTTGTTGATCACCTCCATTGGGATCTGACGACGGCCATCTTGCCATTTTATTCCTAAAAACTGGATCTCCCGTGCATGTCCCTTGACCTTGCTTCGTTTTATGGCAAAACCAGCATCCCAAATAATCTGAATTATTCTCTCACCTTTTTTGAAGACTTCTTTCGCTGTGTCGCCCCATACGATGATGTCATCAATATACTGCAAGTGTTCTGGAGCTTCACCTTGCTCCAGCGTGGTCTGGATCAGCCCATGGCAGATGGTAGCACTGTGGTCCCTGGGGTCATTGGTTGGGTCATGGAGTCACTGGTTGGGTGATGGGGTCATTAGTTGAATAATGGGGTCATTGGTTGAATGATGGGGTCATTGGTTGGGTCATGGAGTCACTGGTTGGGTGATGGGGTCATTAGTTGAATAATGGGGTCATTGGTTGAATGATGGGGTCATTGGTTGGGTCATGGGGTCACTGATTGGGTGATGGGGTCATTGGTTGAATGATGGGGTCATTGGTTGGGTTGTGGAGTCACTGATTGGGTGATGGGGTCACTGGTTGGGTTCAGGATTGGTTGGTTGGATGATGATGATGGTGGTTGGATGATGATGGTGGTGGTTGGATGATGATGGTGGTGGTTGGATGATGATGGTGGTTGGATGATGATGGTGCTCTATGCCAAGGATGCACGGAGCATCTGGGCCAGTCCCAAGGGGATGCTTTTGGATATTGGGGTGCAGGGCTTTGGTGTGAAGGTTCGGGAGACAGACTTTTGGGTGCAGGGATTTGGGCACCAAGAGTTCTGGGTGCAGCATTTGGGTCTGCAGGGTTCAGGTGTTCAAGACCTGGGGGTGCAGGACTTGTGGGCTGGAGGATTTGAGGGTGCAGGGATTTGGGGTGAGGGATTTCAGGGTGCCAGTTATGGGGGGGAAGGATCTGGGGTACAGGTTTTGGGGGTGCAGGGTTAAGGGGTTTAGGATTTTGGGGTGCACAGTTTAGGGTGCACGTTCTGGGCATGTATGATTTGAGAGTGCAGGGCTTTGGGGTACAGGATTTGGGGTGCAGGGTTTTGGGGTCAGGATCTGGGGGTGCAGGGTGTTGGGGAGAAGGATTTGGGGGTGCAGCATTTTGAAGTGCAGGGTTTGGAGGAGGGAGGTTTTGGGGGTGAAGGATTTGGTGGTGCTGGTTTTGGGGGTGCAGTGTTAAGGGCGTGGAGGATTAGTGGTGCAGGATTTGTGGGGTTCAGGATTTGGGGCTGCAGGGTATGGGAGGGAAGGATCTGGGGCTTCAGGATTTGGGGGTGCACTGTTGGGGGTGCAGGGTTTAGAAGTCAGGTCTAAGAGTGCAGAGTTTGGGGTGCAGGGATTTGGGGGGAAATTTAAGGTTGCAGAGTGTGGGGTGCACAGGACTGGGGCACAGGATTTGGGGGTGCGGGGTTTCAGGGTTCAGGATTTGGAGGTGTGGAGTTTTGGGGTGCAGGGGATGGGGTGAAGGATTTGAGGCTGCAGGGTGGTGGGGGAAGGATTTGGGGGTGAGAGATTTGGGGTGCAGGATTTGGGGGTGCAGAGTTTTGGGAGGCAAGGATCTGGGGCTGCAGGATTTGGGGGTTCAGTGTTTAGGGCAGCACAATCTTGGGGTGCAGGGGTCTGCACTGAAGGGTTTGGTAGAGCAGGATTTGGGGGTGCAGGACTTTCGGGTGAGGTTTGGGGGTGCAGGGTTCATGTGTTCAGGAACTGGGGGTGCAGGATTTGAGGGTGCAGGGCTCTGGGTGCAGAGTTTGGGAGTTCAGGGTTTGGGGTGCAGGGTTTTTGGCAGGAGGATCTGAGGGTGCAGGATCTGGGGGGCAGGATTTGGGGTTCAGCATTTTCAGTGCAGGTTTTGGGGGGACTTGATTTTAGGGTGCTCGCTTTGGGCTGCAGGATCTGGGTGCAGGATTTAGGGTTCGGGGTTCAGGGATGCAGTGAAGTGCGGGATCTGGGGTGCTCGATTTTGGGGTGCAGAGTCTTGCAGGAAGGATCTGGGGGTGCAGGGTTTAGGGTGCAGAATTTGGGGGTGTAGGGTTTTAGGGAGAAAGGCTTGGGGGTGCAGGTCTAGGGGGGTAAAATTTGGGGGCAAAGGGTTTGAAGGAGCAGGATTTGGGGTGCAGGATTTGGGGGTGCAGGGTTTGGGCGTGCAGTGCTAAGGTGGTGGAGGGTGCAGGGTTTGTAGTGAAGGTTTTGGGGTGCAGGATCTGGGGGTGCAGGATTTGGGCATGAATACTTTCGGGGTGCAGGATTTGAGGATGCAAAATCTGATGGTGCAAGGTTTGGGTGTTCAAGATGTAGGCGAGCAGGATCTTGGGTTTTGGGGCACAGGGCTGGGTGAGGCCAGATTTGGGGTGCAGGTCTGGGTGAGGGATCTGGGGGTGCAGGGTTTGGTAGTGCGGGAATTGAGGGTGCAGAGTTTGGGCGGCAGGGCTTGGGGGAGCAGGAGTTTGGGGTTCAGAACCTGTGGGTGCAGAGTTTGGGGTGCAGAACCCGTGGGTACCGGGTTTGGGGAGGCAGAATTGGGGGTGCAGGGTTTTGGAGTTCAGGACATGGGGTTGAGGATTTGGGGGTGCAAGGTTTGGAAGTGCATTGATTAGGGGGAAGGATTTAGGGTGGTGGGATTTGGGGGCACGGGGTTTGGGGGTCAGCATTTGGGGGTGCAAAGCTTAGGGGGCAGCGTTTTGAGTGCAAGTTGGGGGAGGACTTGATTTTAGGGTGCAGGGTTTGGGGTGCGAGTTTGGGGATGGCAGCATTTCGGGTATACAGTTTGGGGGTGCAGGGTTTTGGGGAGCAGTATCTGGGGGTACAGGATTATGGGATGTGCAGGGTTTGGGGGCGCAGGGTTCAGGGTTGCAGGGTTTGGTATCACAGGTTTGAGGGGTTCATGGCTTGGGAGGAAGGATTTGGGGGTGCAGAATTTAGGGGTGCACGTTTTAAGGGTGCAGAGCTTAGGGGGAAGAATCGGAGATGTAGGGGTTTTGGGGACATTATCTGGGGGTCAGGATTTGGGGTGCAGGGTTTTGAGGTGCAGGGTTCAGGTGTTCAGGGTTTGAGGAAAGGATCTGGAGGTGCAGGGCTTTGGAGTGGAGGATTTTGGGGTGCAGGGTTAGTTGGGATTTGGGGTTGCAGGGATTTGGGGTGCAGGGTTTGGTGGTGCATTGGTTTTGGGGGTGGAGGACTGGGGGACACAGGGTTTCAGGGTGCAGGATGTGGGGGTGCAGGATTTGGGAGTGCAGAGTTGGGGGGCAGAATTTTTGGTGCAGGGCTTTGGGGTACAGGACTTGGGGGTGCAGGGGTTTGGGTGGGGAATTTGGGGTGCAGGATGTTGAGGAAGGATCTGGGGGTGCATTGTTTGGGGGGCTGGATGAGGAGGTGCACGATTTAGGGCTGCAGAGCCTGGGGGGCAGGGGTTTGTTGGCAGAATGTGGGGCTGCGGGGTTCTGGGGTGCAGAGTTTGGGAGATCAGGGGTTTGGGGTGCAGGGGTTTGGGGGGAAATTTAACGTTGCGCAGTGTGGGTTGCATTGGTTTTGGGGTGAAGGATTTGGGGGTGCGGGGTTTGGGGGTCAGGATCTGGGGGTGAAAGGCAGTGGGGAAGGATCTGGGGGTGAGATATTTGGGGTGCAGGGTTTGGGATGCCAGGTTTGGGGTGAAGGGTTTGGGGGAAAGGATCTGGGGTGCAGGATTAGGGCAATCAGGGCTGGGGGGATAAGTTTGTGTGGGGCAGAATTTCGGGGTGCAGGGTCTGGGTGGGCAGGATTTCGGGGCATCCGGGCTTGGGAGTGCAGGATTTTGGAGTACAGGGTTTGGGGGTGCAGGCTTGGGGAGGCAGAATTTGGGGGTGCAGGTTTGGAAGGGTCAGGACCTCGGGGGGCACAGTTTGGACAGCACAATGTGGGGTGCAGGATTTGGGAGAGAAGGATCTGGGGGGGCAGGGTTTGGGCTGAAGGGTTTGGTAGGGCAGGGGTTGGGGGAGCAGGATTTGCGGGTTCAGAACCTGAGGGTGCAGGGTATTGGGGAGCAGGATCTAGAAGGGCAGGGTTTGGGGGTGCAGGATTTTGGGGAGCAGAGTTTGGGGGTTCATGACGTGGGGATGGAGGAATTTGGGGTGCAGGGTTTGTGGGTGCAGGGTTCACATGTTTAGGACTTGGGGGTGAAGAATTTAGGTGTGCAGGGGTCTGGGGTGCTGGGTTTTGGGGTGCAGGATCAGGGGGTGCAAGGTTTGGAAGTGCAGGGTTTTGGGGCGCAGGGTTTGGGAAATCAAGGTTTGGGGTTCCAGGATTTGGGGGTGCAGTGTTAGGGGGTGAATGCTTTCGAGGGGCAGGGTTTGGGGGTGTATGATCTGGGGGTGAAGGGTTTCAGGGTGCAGGGTCAGGGGGAAGGATTTGGGGGGCAGGGTTAGGTGGGATGTGGGGCTGCAGGGTTTAAGTGTGCAGGATTTTGGGATGTAGGGGTTTGTAGTGCAAGGTTCGGTAGGGCAGGATTTGGGGGTGCAGGGCTTTGGGGTGAGGGATTTCAGGGTGCCGGGTTTGGGAGGGAAGGATCTGGGGGTACAGGTTTTGGGGCTTCGGGCTTTTAGGGTGCAACTTGTGGAGTACGGGGTTTCAGGGTGCAAGGTTCAGTGGTGCAGGGGTTTGGGGGTGAAGGGTTTGGGGAGACAGAATTGGGGGTGCAGGGTTTGGGATTGCAGGGTGTTGGGGGAAGGATCTGGGGGTACAAGGTTTGGGGTAGCAGGGTTTTGGGGAGCAGGGTTTCGGGGTCAGGCTTTAGGGGGACAGGGTTTGGGGGGCAGGGCCGGGAGGGATGATTTGGGGGTGCAGGGTTTAGGGCAGCAGGATCTTGGGGTGAAGGGGTTTGGGGTGAAGGGTTGGGTAGGACAGGATTTGGGGTGCAGGTTTTTAGGGTGCAACTTGTGGGGGCAGGATTTGGGGTACAGGGGTTTGGGAGTGCAGGTCTTGGGAAGGCAGAATTGGGGTGTAGATTTTGGGTGTTCAAGACCTTGGGGTGCAGGGTTAAGGGGTGCAGGGTTCTGGGGTGCAGTGTTCTGGGGGTGCAGGGTATTGGGGTGCAGGACTTGGGGTTGCAGGAGGCAGGATCTGGGGCGCAGCTTTTGAAGTTGCAGGTTTTGGGGGTGCAAGATCTGGAGAGTCAGGATTTGGGGTGCACTGTTTGGGGGAGCATGGTTTAGGGTGCACAAGTTTTGGGAGTGCGTGATTTGAGAGTGCAGGGCTTTGGGGTGCAGGATCTGGGGGTGCAGGGTGTTGGGGAGAAGGATTTGGGGGTGCAGCATTTTGAAGTGCAGGGTTTGGAGGAGGGAGGTTTTGGGGGTGCAAGATTTGGTGGTTCAGGTTTTGGGGGTGCAGTGTTAAGGGGGTGGAGGATTAGGGGTGCAGGGTTTGGGGGTTCAGGATTTGGGGCTGCAGGGTATGGGAGGGAAGGATCTGGGGCTTCAGGATTTGGGGTTGCACTGTTTGGGGTGCAGGGTTTAGAAGTCAGGTCTCAGAGTGCAGGGTTTGGGGTGCAGGGGCTTGGGGGGAAATTTAAGGTTGCAGAGTGTGGGGTGCACAGGACTGGGGCACAGGATTTGCGGGTGCGGGGGTTCAGGGTTCAGGATTTGGAGGTGTGGAGTTTTGGGGTGCAGGGTATGGGGGTGTAGGGCTGGGGCTGCAGGCTTTGGGGGGAAGAATATTGGGGTGCATGGTTTAGGGGCACAGGGGCTTGGGGGGAACGATTTGGGGCTGCAGGGTTTGAAGTGCAGGGTTTAAGGGGGCAGGGTTTGAAGTGCAAGGTTCGGTGGTTCGGGATTCTGGGGTGCTGGGATTTGAGGTGAAGGATCTGGGGGTGCAGGATTTAGAGGTGCAGGATCTGAGGATGCAGGATCTGGGGAGCAGGACCTTGGGGAGCAGCACCTTGGGGTGAGGGTTCGGGGTGCAGGGTTTGAGGGTGCAGGGTTTCGGGGTGCAGGGTTCGGGGTGCAGGGTTTGAGGGTGCAGGGTTTCGGGGTGCAGGGTTCCTGTGTTCAGGGAGTGTGGCTGCCAGGTTTGGGGGCACAATTTGCAGGTGCAGGGTTTGAAGGTTCAGGACTTGAGGCTGCAGGATGTGGGGGTTCAAGGTTTGGGGTGCAGGGTTTGGGGGTGGATGATTAGGGGGTGCAGACTTTGGAATTCAGGATCTTGGGGTGCAGGGGTCTGCACTGAAGGGTTTGGTAGAGTAGGATATGGGGGTGCAGGACTTTAGGGTGGGGTTTGGGGGTGCAGGGTTCATGTGTTCAGGAACTGGGGGTGCAGGGTTTGAGGGCTTTGGGTGCCGAGTTTGGGAGTTCAGGGTTTGGGGTGCAGGATTTTTGGCAGGAGGATCTGAGGGTGCAGGATCTGGGGGGGAGGATTTGGGGTTTCAGGGTTCAGGGATGCATTGGTTTGAAGTGCGGGATCTGGGGTGCCCTATTTTGGGGTGCAGAGTCTTGCAGGAAGGATCTGGGGGTGCAAGAATTGGGTGAGCAGGATATGGGGGTGTAGGGTTTTAGGGTGAAGGGCTTGGGGGTGAAGGTCTTAGGGGACAAAATGGGAGGGCAAAGGGTTTGGAGGAGCAGGATTTGGGGGTGCAGGATTTGGGGGTGCAGGATTTGAGTATGGCGTGTGGGGAGGCAGGATTGGGGGGGCTGCATTTGGGGTGCAGGATTTGAGGGTTCAGTGCTTACAGTATCTGGATCTGGGGGTGCAGTTTTTGGAGGTGCAGTTTGGGTGAGAAGGATCTGGGGATGCAGGATTTGGGGGTGCAGGGTTTGGGGGTGCAGGGTGTTGAGGTGTAGGGTTTGGGGGGCAGGATCTGGGGGTGTGGGATTTAGGGGTGTAGGGTTGGGGGTGAAGGGTTTGGGGGACAGAATTTTGAGGTGAAGGGTTTGTCAGTACAGGGTCTTGGGGTGAGGAGGTTTGGGGTGAAGGGTTGGGTAGGGCAGGATTTGGGGGTGCAGGACTATGGGCTGAGGGTTTGGGGTTGCAGGGTTCACATGTTCAGGAACCAGGGTTGCAGGGTTTTGGGGTGCAGGGTTGGGGGAATATTTGAGGTACAGGATTTGGGGTGTAGGGTTTGGAGGTGGAAGAATTTGGAGGTTCGTGGTTGGGGCACGCAGAGTTAGGGGCTGCAGGATCTGGGGTGCAGGGTTTGGGGGGCACTGTTTTGGGGGGAAGGATTTGTCGGATACAGGGTTTAAGGCTTTAGGATTTGGAGATGTAAAATTTTGGGGTGCAGGAGGTGCAGGGTCTGGGGTTGCAGGATTTGGGGTGCAGTGTGTGGGGGTGCAAGATCTTGGGGTGTACGAGCTTTGGGTGTGGGATTTGAAGGAAAATTATTTGGGGGTGCAGGGACTGGGGGTGTAGGGTTTTGGGGTTGCTGTGTTTGGAGATTTGTGACTTGGGTGTCAAGGATTTGGGGTGCAGGGTTTGAAGTGCAGGGCTAAAGGGGGCAGGATTTGGAGGTGCAAGATTTGGTGGTCTGGGGTACTGGGGTGCAGGGTTTTGGGGTGCGGGATTTCGGGGTGCAGGTTTCACGTCTTTAGGAACTGGGCGGGGAGGGTTTCTTGGTGCGGACTTTTGAGTGCAAGTTTGAGGGGCCTTGATTTTGGGGTGCATGGTTTGGGGGGCAGGATTCCGGGTGTAAGGTTTTGAGGTGCAGGACTTGGGGGTGCAGGTTTCACACGTTAAGGAACTGGGGCTGCAGAGGTTGGGGGTGCAGCGTTGTGGGCTGCAGGGTTGAAGGGTGCAGGATTTAGGGGTACAGGTTTTGGGGGTGCAGGAGCTGGGGGTGCAGACTGTAGGGATCAGAATTTGGGGGTGCAGGGTTCTGGGGTGCAGGATCTGGGTGAGCAGGCTGTTGGGGTACAGAACCTTGTAGTTCAGTGTTTAGAGGCAGGATTTGGGGGTGCAGGGTTTGGGGTGAGGGGTTCAGGTGTTCAGCACCTGGGGGTGCAGGACCTGAGGGTTGGAGGATTTGGGGGTGCAGGAATTTGGGGGTGCAGGGATATGGGTGCAACTTGTGGGGTGCAAGGTTTTGGGTATAGGGTTTTGGGGTGCAGAGTTTTGGGGGGGAGGATTGGGGGAGCAGGGTTTTGGGGTGCAAGGTTCAGTGGTGCAGGGTTCTGGGGGTGCAGGGTTTAGCGCCAGAATTGGGGGTGCAGGGTTTGGGATTGCAGGGTGTTGGGGGAAGGATCTGGGGGTACAAGATTGGGGGTAGCAGGGTTTTGGGGAGCAGGGTTTCGGGGTCAGGCTTTAGGGGGACAGGGTTTGGGGGGCAGGGTTGGGAGGGATGATTTGGGGGTGCAGGGTTTAGGGCAGCAGGATTTTGGGGTGAAGGGGTTTGGGCTGAAGGGTGGGTAGGACAGGATTTGGGGGTGCAGGATTTTAGGATGCAACTTGTGGGGGCAGGATTTGGGGTACAGGAGGTTGGGGGTGCAGGGTTTGGGGTGTAGGATTTAGTGGAGCAGGGACTGGGGGTGAAGGTCTTGTGGAGGCAGAATTGGGGGTGCAGATTTTGGGTGTTCAGGACCTGGGGGTGCAGGATTTGGGGATGTAGGTTTTGGGGGGTAGATTTTGGGGTGCTGGGTTCGGGACATGGGTCTGGAGGATTTGGGGGTGCAGGGTTAAGGGGTTTAGGATTTTGGGGTGCACAGTTTAGGGTGCACGTTCTGGGCCTGTATGATTTGAGAGTGCAGGGCTTTGGGGTACAGGATTTGGGGTGCAGGGTTTTGGGGTCAGGATCTGGGGGTGCAGGGTGTTGGGGAGAAGGATTTGGGGGTGCAGCATTTTGAAGTGCAGGGTTTGGAGGAGGGAGGTTTTGGGGGTGAAAGATTTGGTGGTTCAGGTTTTGGGGGTGCAGTGTTAAGGGGGTGGAAGTTTAGGGGTGCAGGGTTTGGGGGTTCAGGATTTGGGGGTGCAGGGTATCGGAGGGAAGGATCTGGGGCTTCAGGATTTGGGGGTGTACCGTTTGGGGGTGCAGGGTTTAGAAGTCAGGTCTAAGAGTGCAGGGTTTGGGGTGCAGAGTGTGGGGTGCATAGGACTGGAGCACAGGATTTGGAGGTGTGGAGTTTTGGGGTGCAGGGGTTGGGGGTGAAGGATTTGAGTCTGCAGGGTGGTGGGGGAAGGATTTGGGGGTGAGAAATTTGGGGTGCAGGATTTGGGGGTGCAGAGTTTTGGGAGGCAAGGATCTGGGGCTGCAGGATTTGGGGGTTCAGTGTTTAGGGCAGCACAACCTCGGGGTGCAGGGGTTTGCAGTGAAAGGTTTGGTAGGCAGGATTTGGGGTGCAGGATTCTGGGGTGCTGGGTTTGGGGTACAGGATTTGGTGTTGCAGGGATGGGGTTGAAGGGCTTGGGTTTCCAGGCCTTTGAGGTGCAGGATTTGGAGGTGCAAGGTTTGGGAGGGAATTCTTTGGGGTGCAGGGTTTGGGGTTCCAGGAGGTGGGGGAAGGACCTTGGGGTGTAGGGTTTGGGGGGGCAGGGTTTTGGGGGAAGGATTTGGGGGTACAGGGTTTTGAAGTGCAGCGTTTCAGGGGAGCATGATTTTGGGGGTGCACATGTGGGGTCCAGGTTTGGGGGGTGCAGAGTTTGTGAATGGAGGATTTTGGGGTGCAGGGTTTGGGACTGCCTAATTTGGGGGTGCAGTGTTTGGGTGTTCAGGACCTGGGGGTGCTGCGTTTGGGAATGCAGGCTTTGGGGGTGCAGGGCTCAGGATTTGGGAGGGCAGGATTAGGGGGTGTGAGATTTCAGGGTTTAGGGGTGCAAAGTTTGGTAGGGCTGAATTTAGGGGTGCAGGATTTGGGGTGTAGGGTTTGGTGCTGTGAGATTTGGGGGTGCAGGGTTTGGGGGTGCAAGATTTGAGGGTGCAAGGTTTGGGTGTTCAAGATTTAGGGGAGCAGGATCTTGGGATGCAGGGTTTGGGGGTGCAGGGCTTTTGGGTGAGGGATTTAGGGTTCAGGCTTAGGGGTGCAGGGTTTGGGGGTGCAGGGTGTTGGGGAAGGATTTGGGGGTACAGGGTTTGGAGGTGCAGTTGTTCAGGGATCAGGGTTTGGGGGGCAGAATTTGGGGTGCAGGGTTTGGGATGGCAGGATTAGGGGGAGCAAGACTGTGGGGTGCAGGGGTTTGGGGTGAAGGGTTTGGTAGGGCACGATTTGGGGTGCAGGCTTTAGGAAGGAAGGAAGGAAAGAAGGATCTGGAGGTGCAGGATTTGGTGTGCAGGGTTTAGGGGTGCAGGATTTAAGGGTGCGGGGGTTTGGGTGAAGGGCTTGGTAGGGCAGGAATTTGGGGTGCAGGGTTTGGGGGTGCAGGGTTGTGAAGTGCAGAGATTTGCAGGTGCAAGATCTGGGATTGTAGGGTTTGGGGGTGTAGGATCCGGGGAGCAGGGTTTGGGGTGCAGAACCTTGTTGTTCAGGGTTTAGAGGCAGGATTTGGGGGTGCAGGGCTTTGGGGTGAGGAGTTGCGGGTGCAGGGTTCAGGACTTGGGGGTTGCAGGATTTGGGGGTGCAGGGTTGGGTAAGGAAGGATCTGAGGGCGCAGGGTTTGAAGTTTCAGGACTTGGGGTGCAGGATTTGGGGGTACAGGATTAATGGGTGTAGGGTGTTTGGGGAAAGGATTTGGGGGTGCAGGGTTTTGAAGTGCAGGGTTTAAAGGGGCAGGATATGGGGTGAACGATTTGGGGGTGCACATTTTTGGGGTGTGCAAGATTTGAGAGTGCAGGGATTTGGGGTGAGGGATTTCAGGGTGCCGGGTTGGGGGGGGAAGGATCTGCGGGTGCAGGGTTTGTCAGTGCATTGATTGGGGGTCAGAATTTGGGGGTGCAGGGTTTGTGGGGTAGGATTTTGGGTGCAGGGTTTGGGGAGCAGGATCTGGGGGTGATGGAATTGGTTGAAAGGTTTCGTGGTGCCGGCTTTGGGGGAGCAGAGTTCAGGGGTGCAAGGTTTTGGGGGACAGGTTTGGACATAAAAGATTCGGGGGCGAATGGTTTGGGGGAACGATTTGGGGGTGCAGGATTTGGGGGTGCAGGATTTGGTATTACAGGTTTTGGGGAATCATGGCTTGGGAGGAAGGATTTAGGGGTGCAGGGTTTCAAGATGCAGGATTTGGGGTGCAGTATTTGGGGTTGCAGGTTTGGGGGTGCAAGTTGTGGGGCGGCAGGATATCGGGTATAGGGTTCTGGGCTGCAGGGTTTGGGGGTGCAGGATTTCAACGTGCAGGGTTCTGGGGTGCAGTATCTGGGGGTCCAGGGTTTGGCAGTGCATTGGCTTTGGGGGTTGAAGGATTTGGGGGTGCAGGGTTTAGGAATGCAGGATTTGGGGGTGCAGGATTTGGGGGTGCAGAGTTAGGGGGCAGGATTTTCAGTGCAGGGCTTCAGGGCACAGAACTTGGTGGTGCAGGATCTGGGGGTGCAGGTTTGCGGTGGGGAATTTGGGGGTGCAGGGTGATGAGGAAGGATCTGGGGGTGCAATGTTTGGGCTTTAAGGGCTTAGGGGGGCAGGATCTGGCAGTGCAGAGTTTGGGGACAGGATCTGGGGGTGCAGCGATTGGGGTTACAGGTTTTGGGGGTACAGGGTTAAGGGAATTGTTTGAGGTGCAGGGTTATGAGAGTGCAGGATTTCTGGGTGCAGAGTTTGGGGTGCTGGGTATGGGGCAGCAGGATCTGGGGGTGCAGGTTTTGGGGGTGCATTCATTTGGGGGGAGGATCTGGGGGTGCAGGGTTTAAGGGTTCAGGATTTGGAGGTGTAGGGTTTTGGGGTACAGGGTTCTGGGTGGAGGTTTTGGGGTGAAAGATTTGGGGGTGCAGTGTTAAGGGGTGGAGGCTTAGAGGTGCAAGATTTGGGGGTGCAGAGTTTTCGTGTGTCTGATTTGGGGGTGCAGGGTCTGGGGGTGCAAGATCCTGGAATTCAGGATCTGGGGGTTCAGGATTTGGGGGTGCAGGGTATGGGAGGGAAGGATCTGGGGCTTCAGGATTTGGGGGTGCACTGTTTGGGGGTGCAGGGTTTAGAAGTCAGGTCTAAGAGTGCAGCGTTTGGGGTGCAGGGGCTTGGGGGGAAATTTAAGGTTGCAGAGTGTGGGGTGCACAGGACTGGGGCACAGGATTTGGGGGTGCGAGGTTTCAGGGTTCAGGATTTGGAGGTGTGGAGTTTTGGGGTGCAGGGGATGGGGGTGAAGGATTTGAGGCTGCAGGGTGGTGGGGGGAGGATTTGGGGGTGAGAGATTTGGGGTGCAGGATGTGGGGGTGCAGAGTTTTGGGAGGCAGGGATCTGGGGCTGCAGGATTTGGGGGTTCAGTGTTTAGGGCAGCACAACCTCGGGGTGCAGGGGTTTGCAGTGAAAGGTTTGGTAGGCAGGATTTGGGGTGCAGGATTCTGGGGTGCTGGGTTTGGGGCACAGGATTTGGTGTTGCAGGGATGGGGTTGAAGGGCTTGGGTTTCCAGGCCTTTGAGGTGCAGGATTTGGAGGTGCAAGGTTTGGGAGGGAATTCTTTGGGGTGCAGGGTTTGGGGTTCCAGGAGGTGGGGGAAGGACCTTGGGGTGTAGGGTTTGGGGGGCAGGGTTTTGGGGGAAGGATTTAGGGGTGCAGGGTTTTGAAGTGCAGCGTTTCAGGGAGCATGGTTTTGGGGGTGCACATGTGGGGGTCCAGGTTTGGGGGGTGCAGAGTTTGTGAATGGAGGATTTTGGGGTGCTGGGTTTGGGACTGCCTAATTTGGGGGTGCAGTGTTTGGGTGTTCAGGACCTGGGGGTGCTGCGTTTGGGAATGCAGGCTTTGGGGGTGCAGGGCTCAGGATTTGGGAGGGCAGGATTAGGGGGTGTGAGATTTCAGGGTTTAGGGGTGCAAAGCTTGGTAGGGCTGAATTATAGGGGTGCAGGATTTGGGGGGCAGGGTTTGGTGCTGCAGGATTTGGGGGTGCAGGGTTTGGGGGCTTAAGGTTAGGGTGTTCAAGATTTAGGGGAGCAGGATCTTGGGGTGCAGGGTTTGGGGGTGCAGGGCTTTTGGGTGAGGGATTTAGGGTTCAGGCTTAGGGGTGCAGGGTTTGGGGGTGCAGGGTGTTGGGGAAGGATTTGGGGGTACAGGGTTTGGAGGTGCAGTGTTTCAGGGATCGGGGTTTGGGGGGCAGAATTTGGGGTGCAGGGTTTGGGATGGCAGGATTAGGGGGAGCAAGACTGTGGGGTGCAGGGGTTTGGGGTGAAGGGTTTGGTAGGGCACGATTTGGGGTGCAGGCTTTAGGAAGGAAGGAAGGAAAGAAGGATCTGGAGGTGCAGGATTTGGTGTGCAGGGTTTAGGGGTGCAGGATTTAAGGGTGCGGGGGTTTGGGTGAAGGGCTTGGTAGGGCAGGAATTTGGGGTGCAGGGTTTGGGGGTGCAGGGTGTTTTGGGAACGATCTGGGGGTACAGGGTTTGGGGTGCTGGGTTTGGGGGTTAAAGGATTTGCGGGGGCAGGGTTCAGGTGTTCAGGACCTGGGCGTGCAGGCTTTGCGGGTTCAAGGTTCCAGGTGCATTGTTTGGGGGGAGAGGACTTGGGGGTGCAGAGTTTTGGGGTGCAGGGCTTGTGAGAGAGGAATCGGGGGTGCAGGATTTGGGGGTTCAGGGTTTAGGGTAGCAGGATCTTGGGGTGCAGGATATGGGGGTGCAGTGTTTTGGGGGTCAGGATCTGGGGGTGCATGATTTGGGGGCTCAGGGTTTGGGGATGAAGGGTCTTGGGGTGCTGGGCTTTGGGCTGCAGTGTTGGGGGGCAGGTTTTGGGGTGCAGGGTTTGGGGGCAGGTTTTGCGTGTTCAGGAACTGGGGATGCAGGATTTTGCGTTGAAGGGCTCTGGGGTGCCGGGGTTGGCCTGCAGGGATTGGGGTGCAGTATTTTGGGGTGCAGGGGTTTGGGGTTCAGGACCTGGGGGTGCAGGGTCTTAGGGAACCGGATTTCAGGGGTGCAGGATTTAAGGGGTGCAGGGGCTTTGGGAGAGGGATTTGGGCTTCAGGGTCTGAGGGGTGCAGGGTTTGGTGGGGAAGGGTTTGGGGTGCCTGGTTTAGGGTTGCAGGATCTGGGGTGCAGGGTTTGGAGGTGCCGGGGTTTTGGGGGGCAGGATATAGGGGTGCAGGATTTGAGGGTGCAGGGTTGTGGAGTGCAGAGATTTGCAGGTGCAAGATCTGGGATTGTAGGGTTTTGGGGTGCAGGTTTTGGGGAGGAAGGATTTGGGGTGCAGGGTTTAAAGGTTCACGATCTGGAGGTGCAGCGTTTTGGGGTGCAGGGTTATGGGGCTACAGGTTTTGGGAGGGAAGGGTCTGGGGGTGCAGGGTGCAGGGATCACAGTATGGGGGTGCAGGATTCTGGGGTGCAGGATCTGGGGAGCAGGATATGGGGGATATCACCCCAAACCTGCCCCGCAGACACGGCACCCAGAATCCTGCACCCCAAAATACTCTTCTCAAACCCGCACCCCAGATCCTGACCCCAAGCCCTGCACCAAAACCCTGCCCCTCAATCCTTCACCCCAAATCCTCCACCCCCGATCCTGTCTTCCCAAATCCTGCACCCCCAAATTCGGCCCTACCAAACTCTGCACCCCTAAACCCTACAACTGAAACCTTGCACCCCCTAATCCTGCCCTCCCTACCTTCCTGAACCCCGAAACGTGCACCCCAAACCCTGCATTCCCAAATCCTTCCGTCCTATACCCTACACCCCTAAACCTGCCCCCAAACCCTGCACCCCAAAGAATTCCCTCCCAAACCTTGCACCTCCAAATCCTGCACCTCAAAGGCCTGGAAACCCAAGCCCTTCAACCCCATCCCTGCAACAGCAAATCCTGTACCCCAAACCCAGCACCCCAGAATCCTGCACCCCAAATCCTGCCTACCAAACCTTTCACTGCAAACCCCTGCACCCCAAGATTGTGCTGCCCTAAACACTGAACCCCCAAATCCTGCAGCCCCAGATCCTGACCCCAAGCCCTGTACCAAAACCCTGCCCCTCAATCCTGCACCCCCAAATCCTCCACCCCCGATCCTGTCTTCCCAAACCCTGCACCCCAAATCCTGCCCCCCCAGCTTGCACTCTGCACCCCCAAACCGTGCACTCCCAATCCCTGAACGCCCAAGTCCTGCACCCCCACGTCCTTAGCGCCCAAAATGTGCACCCCAGATCCTCCCCACCCAGTCCTGCACCCCTAATATTCCACCCTCTAATAATGCACCCCTAAGCCTCGCACCCTGAAAGCTGCACCCCCAGGTCCTGAGTCCCCAAACCCTGCACCCCCAAATCCCGCGCCTTTAAATCCTGTCCTCCTAAAACCCAGGACCCCCATAATTTGCCTCCCCAAACCCTGCTCCCCAAAACCCTGCACCCCCAAACCCAGCACCCCCAGGTCCTGAACACCCAAACCCTGCACCCCAAAACCCTGCATCCCCAAAGGCAGCACCCCCAGGTCCTGAACACGCAAACTCTGCACCCCAAACCCTGCCATCCCAAACCCTGCACCCATAATTCTGCCTCCCAGACCCTGATCCCTGAAACACTCCACCTCCAAACCCTGCACCCCCAAATCGTTCCCCAACACCCTGTACCCCCTAACCCTGAACCCCAAATACCAAAACCCTGCACCCCAAAATCCTGCAAGGTTTGGTAACCTTGCACCCTCAAATATTGCACTCCCCAAACCTGCATCCCGAAAGCATTCCTGCCCAAATTCTGTACCCTAAGATCCTGCACCCTAAAACCCTGCACCCCCAAAATCCTTCTCCCCAACCCTGCACCCCCAAAAACTCCGCCCCCACAACCTGAACCCCCAAACCCTGTACTAAAACCTGCAACCACAGACCTGGCACGCCCAAACTCTGCACCCCAAATCCTCCCTCCCCAAAACCTGCACCCCAAAACCGTACAAGCCCAGATCTTGCACCCCTAAATCTCTGCACTCCACAACCCTGCACC
The DNA here is from genome assembly GCF_037038585.1 of Patagioenas fasciata. NCBI lineage: Eukaryota > Metazoa > Chordata > Aves > Columbiformes > Columbidae > Patagioenas > Patagioenas fasciata. Next base: position 146,881 of record NW_027288769.1, on the reverse strand, counting down.
CTCAAATCCTGCACCCCTATATCCTGCCCCCAAACCCCTGCACGTCCAAACCCTTGACCCCCAAATCCTGCAACCCTAAGCCAGGCACCCCCAAACCCTTCCCCACCAAACCCTGCACCCCCAATTCCTCCATCCCCACGTCATGAACCCCCAAACCCTGCTCCCCAAAACTCTGCACCCCCAAACCCTGAATTCCCAGGCCCTGCACCCCAAACTTAGCTGTCAAAACTGTGCACCCAAAATTCTGCCCCCACCGAACCCTAACCCTGGCTCCCCAAACACTGCCCCCCAAACCCTGCTTCCCGTTATCCTCCAACCCCACAGCCCAAATCCCCAGAACCAGCAACCCCAAAACCCTGTACCCCCATCCCTGCACCCCAAATCATTTTCCTTCAAATCCTACCTGCAAAACTTGTACACCCCAAGATCCTGCACCCCCAAACCCTGTGCCCCAAACACTGCACCCCCAAACCCTGCCCTTCTAGATCCTGCACCCCAATACCCTGCCCCCCCAGGTTCTGAACCCCCAAAACCTGCTCCCCAAACCCTACCCCCCTAAACTGTCCACCCCCAAACTCTGCCCTACCGAGCCCTCCACCCCAAACCCCTGCACCCCAAGATCCTGCTGCCCTAAACCCTGCACCCCCTTATCATCCTTCCCTAAACCCTGCACCCCAAACCCTGCACCCCAAACCACTGCACCCCAAACCTGACACCCCAGAACGCTGCAACACCACATCCTGCCCCCTTAAACTGCACACCCCCGAATTCTGCACCCTAAAGTCCTGCACCCCAAAGCATGCCCTACCAAAACTTTGTACCCCAAACCCTGCAGCCCCAAACCCTGCACCTCCAACCCTGCACCCCCAAACCCTGCACCCCAAATCCTGCACTCCAAAATCATACACCCTGAAACACTGAAACCCCAAATCCTACCCCTCAAACACTGCACCCCAAATCCTTCCTCCAGAACACTGCAGCCCTAAACCCTGCACCCTAAATCCCTGCAGCCCCAAATCCCGTCTAACCTTGGACCCCCAAAACCTGCACCCCTAGATCCATCCCCCCAAGTGAATGCACCCCCAGAACCTGAACCCCCAGATGCTGCTGCCCCATACCCAGCACCCCAAACTCTGCACCTGGAAATCCTGTACTCTCATAACCCTGCACCTCAAATAATTCCCTCCACCCTGCACCCCCAAAACCTGTAACCCCAGACGCTGCACCCCCAGGTCCTGTCCCCAAACTCTGCACTGCCAGATCCTGCCCCCCGTAACCCTTAAAGCCCAAATATTGCACCCCCAGATCCTTCCTCAACACCCTGTACCCCCAAATTCCCCACCCAAAACCTGCAGCCCCAAACCCTGCACCCCCAAATCCTGACCCCCCAGATAATGCCCCCAAAACCCTGAATCCCCAATCCTGCACCCCAAAACCCTGAACCCCAAAATACTGCACCCCTAAATTCTGCACCCCAAACCCTGCAGACCAACCCCGGCACCCCGACGCCCTGCACCCCCAGTTCCTGTCAATGGAAACCCCAAACCCTGCAGCCCAAATCACTTTCCTTCAAATCCCACACCCAAAACTCATACACCCCAAGATGCTGCACCCCAAAACCCTGCCCCCTAAACTTTGTACCCCACACCCTGCCCCCAAACCCTACACCCCAAAACCTGCAGTCCCAAACCCTGCACCCGAAAACTCTACACCCCCAAATCCTTCACCCCAAAATCCTGCCCTACCAAGCCCTGCACCCTCAGATTCTGCACCCCAAAACCTTCACCCCAAAACCTTCACTGCAAACCTTTCACCCCAAACCCTTCACCTGCAGCTCTGTCCCCCAAACCCTTCAACCCCCAACCCTACACCCCCAAATCCTCCACCCCAAAACCCTGTACCCCAAAACCCTTTACCCTAAAAGCTGCACCAGCAGATCCTTCCCCCAACTCCCTGCACCCCCAATTCCTGCCCCACCAGACCCTGCACCCCCAACCCTGCTCCTCTGTTCCTGCTCTCCACAAACCTGCACCCCAAATCCTGCAACCCCAAACGCTGCACCCCCAAATCCCACCTTCCACAACCGTGCACCCAAAAACCCTGCACCCTGCAAACCCTGCACCCCAGTACTCCAGCGCACCAAATCTTGCACCTGCAAATCCTGTCCCCTTCAAACCCCTGTACCCCCAAATCCTGCACCCAAACCCTGTACCCCCAAATCCTTGACACCCACAACCCGAATCTCCAAAAGCTGCAACCCCAAACCCTGCCCCCCTGAACCCTGCACCCCAGATCCTGCACCACTGAACTCTCATCCCCAAATCCCTTAACTCTCAAAAGCTGCACCCCCAGACCCTGTAGCACCAAATCAGGCCCCCCAAAACCCTGCAGCCCCACACGCCTTGCACCCCCAAATCCTGCACTACCTGATCCTCCACCCCCATAGCACTGCACCCCAAAATCCTGCCCTACCAACCCTTCACCCCAAACCCTTCACGTCGAAATTCTATTCCCCAAACCCTTCACCCTCCAACCCTACACCCTAAATCCCGCACCCCCAATTCTGCACCAGAAAATCCTGAACCCCCAGATCTTGAACCAACAGATCCTTCCCCCAAATCCTGCACCCCCAAACCTTCACCCCCAAATCCTCCACCCCGCAACCCTGCACCGCAAACCCCTTTACCCTAAAGCCTGCACCAGCAAATCCTTCCCCCAACACCCTGCACCCCCAATTCCTGCCCACCAAACCCTGCACCCCCTAACCCTGAACCCCAAATCCCTCACCCAAAACCCATGCACCCCTCAAATCTTGCACCCCCTAACCCTGAACCCCAAATCCCTCACCCGAACACCCTGCACCCCCAAAGCCTGCACCCCCTAACTCTGAACCTCCAATCCCTCACTCAAAATCCCTGCACCCCACAACACCCTGCACCCATAAATCCTGTACCCCCAGATCTTGCACCCAACACCCTGCCCCCCAGAACCCTGAACCTCCAAACTCAGCCCTACCAAACCTTCACCCTAAAATCCTGCACACTAAAATCCTTCTCCCCAACCCCCAACCCTGCACACCCAAATCCTGCACCCCAAAACCCAGCACCACAGAACCCTTTGCCCCAAAGGCCTGCACCCCAAAATTCCTGCCACCCTAGACCCTGAACCCCCAAACCCTGCACTCTAAATCCTGCTCTCTAAACCCTTCGCCCCAAAACCCTGCGCCCTCAAATCCTGCCTCCCAAAAATGTACATCCCGAACCCTGAACCCCAAACCCTGCACCCCAAGATCCTGCCCTACCAAACCCTGCACCCAAAGTCCCTGCTACCCTAAACCCTGCACCCCCAAATCCTTGCCCCCCAATCCTGCTGCCCAAAAGTCGGCTCCTCTAAATCCTGCACCCCAATATCCTGCCCCTCCAAAACCCTACACCCCCTAAACCCTGCACCCCAAATCTGCACCCCCAAACCCTGCACTCCCCAATCCTTCATCCCCAAGGCCGTCACCCCTCAAATGCTGCACCCCTGAAATCCTGTTCCCTGAGACCCTGCACCCCCAGGTCCTGAAACCCAAACCCCTGCACCCCAAAATACTGCACCCCAACCCCTGCAGGCCAACCCCGGCACCCCAGAGCCCTTCAACGCAAAATCCCGCACCCCCCAGTTCCTGAACATGCAAAACCTGCCCCCCAAACCCTGCACCCCAAAACCTTGCACCACAAATCATTTTCCTTCAAATCCCACACCCAAAACTCGTACACCCCAAGATCCTGCACCCCAAAACCCTGCCCCCTAAACTTTGTACCCCCAAACCCTGCCCCCCAAACCCTGCACCCCAAAATCTACAGTCCCAAACCATGCACCCCAAAATACTGCACTCCAAAATCCTGCACGCCCAGATTTTACACTCCCAAACCCTTCACCCCCAAAACATTCACCTCCTAACACTGAGCCCCCAAATCCTGCACCCCCAAATCCTGCCTCATCAAGCCCTGTACCCTGAAGCCGTGCATCCCAAAAGCCTGCACTGTAAATCCTGCCCCCCAAACCTGCACCCCAAAATTGTCCCCCATACAACCTTAACCCCCCCAATCCTGAATCCCCCTAATCCTGCACCCCAGATCCTTGCCCCCAAGCCCTTCACCCCCAAACCTGGCATCCCAAACCCTGCCCCCCAAATATCTCGCCCCCAGATCCTTCCCCCAAACCATTTCCCCCGAATCTTGTAGGTCCAAACCCATCCCCCAAACCCCTGAACTCTGCTCCTCCAAACCTTGTCACCCAAATCCATCACCCCCAGATCCTGCTCCCCAAAACCTGCACCCAAAATCGTGCCCCACGAACCCTGCACCCCCAAATTCTGACCCCCAATCAATGCACTGACAAACCCTGCACCCGCAGATCCTTCCCCCCCCAACCCGGCACCCTGAAATCCCTCACCCCAAATCCCTGCACTCTCAAATCTTGCATCCTCACAAAATGTGCACCCCAAGTTCTACCCCCAGACACCCTGCCCCCATTAATCCTGTACCCCCAAATCCTGCACCCCCAAGTGCTGAAACTTCAAACACTGCACATTCAAAGCCTTCCTTGCCCTGCCCTGCACCCCCAAATCCTGCAACCCCCTAAATCCTCCGACCCCCAGGTCCTGGAGCCCTGAACCCTGCACCCCAACCCCTCACCCCAAAGCCCTGCACCCCCAAATCCTGCCTCTAAACCCTGAACAACAAGGTTCTGCACCCCAAGCCCTGTTCGCTGATATCCTGCACCCCAAACCCTGTACCCCCAAATTCTGATCCCTGCACCCCCAGATCCTGCACCCCAAGATCCTGCTACCGTAAACCCTGCAACCCCAGGTCTTCCTTCCTTCCTTCCTTCCTTCCTTCCTTCCTTCCTTCCTTCCTTCCTTCCTTCCTTCCTTCCTTCCTTCCTTCCTTCCTTCCTTCCTTCCTTCCTTCCTTCCTTCCTTTTTTTCCCCAATCCTGCCCCCCCAAATCCTGCCCTACCATGCTCTTCACCCCAAGCCCCTGCACCCCAAATTCCTGTTACCCTCAACCCTGAAACCCCAAATCCTGCCCCCAGATCCTGCAGCCCCACAGCGAGCACCTCAAAATCAAGTCCCCCCAAAACCTGCACTGAAAACGCTGCAGCCCCAGATCCAGCATCCCCAGATCCTGCACCCTCAGATGCTCCTGCCAAAAACCCTGCACCCCAAACCCTGAACTCCCAAACTCTGCACCCAGAGCCCTGCACCCTCAAATCCTGCACCCCTAACCCTGAACACACGAACCCTGCACCCCAAACCTCACCCGAAAGTCCTGCACCCCCAGACCCTGCTCTACCAAACCCTTCACTGCAGACCCCTGCACCCCAAGATCCTGAATTCCAAAGTCTGCACCCCGTGATCATCCATCCCCAAACCCTGCACCCCCAAATCCTTCACCTCAAAACCCGGCACCCCAGAATCCCGAACCACCAAATCTTGCACCCCCAAATCCTGCCCCCTCAAACCCTGCACTTCAAAACCCTGCAGCCCCAAATTGTCCCCCCCAAGCCCCTGTACCCCTAAACCATGCACCCCATTATTCTTTCCCTCAAACCCTTCACCCCCCAGCCGTACAACCCCAAGTCCTGCACCCTAAATCCTACATCCCCAAACCCTGGACCCCCAAATCCGGTCCCCCAACAATGCACCCCCAAACCCTGCACCCCAAATCCTGCCCCCCAGCTTGCACTCTGCACCCCCAAACCGTGCACTCCCAATCCCTGAACGCCCAAGTCCTGCACCCCCACGTCCTTAACGCCCAAAATGTGCACCCCAGATCCTCCCCACCCAGTCCTGCACCCCTAATATTCCACCCTCTAATAATGCACCCCTAAGCCTCGCACCCTGAAAGCTGCATCCCCAGGTCCTGAGTCCCAAAACCCTGCACCCCCAAATCCCACGCCTTTAAATCCTGTCCTCCTAAAACCCAGGACCCCCATAATTTGCCTCCCTAAACCCTGCTCCCCAAACCACTGCACCCCCAATGCAGCACCCCCAGGTCCTGAACACCCAAACCCTGCACCCCCAAACCCTGCACCCCCAAACACAGCACCCCGAAAGAATTCCCTCCCAAACCTTGCACCTCCAAATCCTGCACCTCCAAGGCCTGGAAACCCAAGCCCTTCAACCCCATCCCTGCAACACCAAATCCTGTGCCCCAAAACCCAGCACCCCAGAATCCTGCACCCCAAATCCTGCCCTACCAAACCTTTCACTGCAAACTCCTGCACCCCAAGATTGTGCTGCCCTAAACAATGAACCCCCAAATCCTGCAGCCCCAGGTCCTTGCCTCCCAAAACTCTGCACCCCCAAATGCTGCACCCCAAATCTCTCACCCCCAAATCCTTCCGCACAGAGTCCCAGAATGTCAGGGGTTGGAAGGGACCTGGAAAGCTCATCCGGTGCAATCCCCCCGTGGAGCAGGAACACCCAGCTGAGGTGACACAGGAAGGCCTGTACCCCACCACCCTGCACCCCCAAATCCTTCACCCCCAAACCCTGCCCCCCAAAACTCCACCCCTCCACATCCTGAACCCTGAAACCCCGCACCCCCAAATCCTCTGCCCCAATGCTCTGCACCCTTAACACTCTGCAACCTTAAACTTCCCCCCAAACCCTGAACTCTGAAACTCTGCACCCCAAAACCCTGATCCCCCAAATTCTTTCCCAAACCCTGCACCCTTGATTCCTGCACCCCCAGTTCCTGAACTCATGAAACCTGCACCCCCAAACCCCTGCACCCCAAACCCTGCACTCTTAGACCTGACTTCTAAACCCTGCACCCCCAAACGGTGCACCCCCAAATCCTGAAGCCCCAGATCCTTCCCTCCCATACCCTGCACCCCCACATCCTGAACCCCCAAATCCTGAACTCCAGGATCTTGCACCCCCAGACCCTGTACCCCCAAATCAGGCCCCAAAAACCCTGCACTCCCAACCCTGCACCCCCAAATCCTGCACCTCTAATCCTCCACCCCCTTAACACTGCACCCCCAAAACCTGCACCACCATATCTTGCACCCTCAAAACCTGAAGCACCAAACCTTGCACCTCCAAAACCTCCCTCCTCCAAACCCTGCCCTTCAAAATGCTGCACCCCGAATCCTTCTCCCCAACACCCTGCACCCCCAGATCCTGACCCCAAAACCCTGCACCCCAAATCCTGTACCCCAAAGCCCTGCACTCTCAAATCATACACACCCAAAACGTGTGCACCCTAAACCGTGCACCCCAAAATCCTAAACCCCTTAACCCTGCACCCTCAAATCCTCCAGACCCATGTCCCGAACCCAGCACCCCAAAATCTACCCCCCAAAACCTACATCCCCAAATAATGCACCCCCAGGTCCTGAACACCCAAAATCTGCACCCCCAAACCCTTAACTCCCAAAACCTGCACCCCCAATTCTGCCTCCCCAGGATCTGCAACTCAATCCCTGCTCCACTAAATCCTGCACCCACAAACCCTGGACCCCCAATCCCCTGTACCCCAAATCCTGAACCCCACAAGTTGCACCCTAAAATCCTGCACCCCAAATCCTGTCCTACCCAACCCTTCACCCCAAACCCCTTCACCCCAAGATCCTGCTGAACTAAACCCTGCACCCCCAAATCATCCCTCCCAGCCCTGCCCCCCAAACCCTGTCCCCCTAAAGCCTGACCCCGAAACCCTGCTCCCCAAAACCCTGCTACCCCAAACCTTGTACCCTCAGATCCTGCACCCAATATCCTGCAATCCCAAACAATGCACCCCCATATTCTGATCCCTACAACCTGCACCCCCAGATCCTTATCTCCCAAAACCTGTACCCCTGAATCCTGCACCCTTCAACCCTGCACCCCAAAACGCTGCACCCCCAACTTCTGCAGCCCCCAGTTCCTTAATGTGTGAAACCCACACCCCCAAGTTCTGCACCCCAAAACCTTACACCCGGAATCCTGCCCCCCCAAACCGTGCACCCCAAAATCAAGGCCCCTCAAACTTGCACTCAAAAGTCCGCACCACAAAATCCTGCCCCCCCAGTTCCTAAAGACATGAAACCTGCACCCCCAAAGCCTCACCCTAAAGCCCTGCAGCCCCAAATCCGGCCCTACCAAACCCTTCAGCCCCGCACCCCACGATCCTCCTACCCTGAACCCCAAGAGCCTGCACCCATAAATCCTGGAGCCCCAGATCCTGCACCCAACACCCTGCACCCCAGAACTCTGCACCTCCAGATCTAAACCCTTCAACCCTGCACCCCAAATCCTCCCCAAAACACTCCACCCCCAAAGCCTACAGCCCTAAATGCTGCCCCACAAACCCTGCACCCCCAGATCTGTCCCCCGAAACTCTGTGCCCCAACAGCACGCACGCTCAAATCCTCCACCCCACATCCTGACCCCCAAATCCCTCACCCCAAAACCCTGCACCCCAATACCCCAGACCACCAAATATTGCACCTCCAAATCCTGCCCCCTTTAGCCCTGCACTTCAAACCCTGCACCCCAAATCCTGCAACCAAACCCTGTACCCCTAAATCCTTGACCTCCACATCCCGAATCTCCAAACGCAGCAACCCCAAACCCTGCACCCCCAATCTCTGCACCCCCAAATCATTGTCCTTCAAATCCCACACCCAAAGCTCGTACACCCCAAGATTTTGCACCCCCACACACTGCACCCCAAATCCTGCACCCCCGAATCCTCCAGCCCCATGTCCCAAACCCCGAAACCCTGCAGCCTCAAATCTTGCATCCCCAAAACCCCAGCACCCCAAACTGTTCTCTCCCAAATCCTGCAAACTGCAAATCCTGCACCTCCTGCACCCCAAAATTCGACACCTCCAAATCTTAAACCCTTAAACCCTGCATCCCCCAAATCCTTCCCCCCAACACAGTGCCCCCCAAACCCTGCAGCCCCAGTTCCTGCAGCCGCTAACTCTGCACCCCAAACGCTGCACCCTCAGATCCTGCGTCCCCCAACCCTACACCCCAAATCCTTTACCCCAAAATTCCCCAAACCTGCAAACCCAAATCCTGCACCCCCAGTTCCTGAACATGCGAACCCTGCACCCCCAAACCTGCAGCCCAAAGCCCTGCACCCCCAAATCCTGCCGTACACAACCCTTCACCCCAAACCTCTTCAACCCAAGATACTGAAACCCTAAGCCCTGCCCCCACCAAACCTACATCCCCAAATCCTGCACCCCCAGGTCCTGAACACCCAAAATCTGCACCCCCAAATCCCTTAACTCCAAAAACCTGCACCCCCAATTCTGCCTCCACAAGACCTGCACCCCCAAACCCTGCACCACTAAACCCTGCACCCCAAACCCTGTACCCCAAATCCTGACCCCCACAAGTTGCACCCTAAAAACCTGCACCCCAAATCCTGTCCTACCAAACCCTTCACCCCAAACCCCTTCACCCCAAGATCCTGCTGCCCTAAACCCTGCACCCCAAAATCATCCCTCCCAGCCCTGCCCCCCAAACCCTGTCCCCCTAAAGCCTGACCCCGAAACCCTGCTCCCCAAAACCCTGCTACCCCCAATCTTGCACCCCCCAACTCTGCACCCCCAGATCCTGCTGCTCCAAACCCTGCACCCCCAAATCCTCCAGCCCCACGTACCGATCTCCCAAACCCTGCACCCCACAACCCTGCACCCCACAACCCCTTCACCCCCAAATCCTGCACCCCCAGCCCTACCCCCAAAACTTTCCACCCCCAAATCCTGCCCTACCAAGCCCCCCACCCCAAACCCCTGCACCCCAAGATCCTATTCCCCTAAACCCTGCACCCCCATATCCTCCTTCCCCAAACCCTGCACCCCAAAACACTGCACTCCAAACCACTGCACCCCTAAATCCTGCAACCCCAAATCCTGGCCCCCAAACCCGGTACCCCAAACTCCTGCACCCAAAGACCCTACTGCCCTACACCCTGAACCCCCAAAACCTGCACCCCTGGAACCTGCAACCCCAGACCCTGTAGCCCCAAATCAGGCCCCGCAAAATCCTGCTCCCCCGGCCTTGCACCCCCAAATCCTGCACCACCTAATCCTCCAACCCCCTAACCCCTTCTCCCCAGGGCCCATTGTGAACCATGGGGGACCCCCTTGTCACTGGGGACCCATTGTGACACCATGGGGACCTCCCCTTGTCCTCAGGGACCATTGTGACATCCTGTGGACCCCCCTTTGTCCCAGGGCCCCTTGTGGCACCATGGGGACCCCCTTTGTCCCCAGGGAAAGTTGTGACATCCCAGCACCACCCATTGCCCCCAGGGCCCATGGTGACATCCCAGGACCCCCCATTGTCCCCAAGGCCCATTGTGACATTCAGGGGACCCCACTTTCTCCCCAAGGTCGATGGTGACACCCTGAAACACAGTTTCAAACAGACTGTCTCCACACAAACAGGCACCTGTCTGCAGGTATCCTAGATCTTGATTCTTGAACTTGAGGAAACACGCGTCTGAGCAAAACTCCCAAACGCTTCCAGGAAAGACACAGGCTCTCCCACAAGCACACAAGTGTTTGCCCTCAGCTATAGATCAGGGACAAGCTTGTGAAGAGATGCCCTGCTATTCTTTCGCCTTATGGCATCATGTGTTTCGTTTCTCTTGGAGATCGATTGTTAAACGTCTTTCCTCGGGCGACTGTGAAGCATTTGCCAGCGGAGGAGAAGTAGCACGGAGCAGCATTCAGTACTGCCTACGAGTGTCTTTGCTACCCTACTAGCGGAGCTCCAAGAACAGGCACACATCTTCAGGTACCTTCCAAATGTGGATTCCCCTGCAGCCCCGTAGGCGGGCGTGCAGTACGCCAACCATCAACGGACGTTTTTCCCCTCAAGCCTGTCAGGACGTTGCTCGTCCGTCTTTCCCTCAATAGATGGGAGTAGGCGCGCTTGCGGATGTGTGCGTGTGTGTGGCCACGCGTTTGCTTAGGCATCAGTGTGTGAAAAGGTAGGTGCTTTTCTCTAGCTGCGTGTGCGTGCACGTGGTGCTGGGTGCACATCCCTGGGTGCTCGAGGTAAGGTTTCTGCATGGTTTTCGCTGAGGAATCGTGTGTGTGCACATGGACAAAGAGAAGGCGCAGCAACCAGGTTCCAGCGCCGAAGAAGGCAAAAGGCGAGGTTTCCGGCGCTATCTCCTTCTCTCCGCAGACCTAGTCGCGCAAAGCAAGCCGCTAAGCCGGCGACCGGCAAGAGAGCTACAACGAAGCATGCCGAACGGAGAAAATAGCAGCAGCACATCTGTTCACACCTTGTTTCTGCCATGTGCTTGAACGCCAAGACGTTCGTGCTTCTGCAGACAGGTGCCTGTTTGTGTGGAGATAGTCTGCTTGAAACTGTGTTCCTCAGCGCCCGCTCTTTCTCCCCGTCGCTCCACACGCCTGGGAGTCCCTTTCTTTCTCTCCACAAGCACGTGTGTTGACTTCGTCGCACATGTGCATCTGCACAAGCGTTGAGCTCAGCAGAGCGTGTCTCTTGACACTTGATGTGCGTTGGCTGTGTCTGCCTGCTCCAGTGAAGAGAGAAACGGGAAATCATCTTGGTAGAGGCAACAAAGCAAAAGCGAGGCAGGATTGACATCTGCTCAACAGAGACGGATTCCCTGCGCTGACACAGTTCACAGTTACACGAGAAGCAATCTGAGCGGTGCGTCGACCGGAGACGTGTTTCCCAAGAGGTCGTTTAGCGAGTGAACAGCAGTGTGCGCGACTTTCAGGAGTGTGCCTGGAAAGTGCCAGAATCACCAGGAGCATCTGTGCAAAAGCTGCTGCCTCTGTGACCGCATTGAGGCACGTTCGCGTGTCTGCGAGTATATAGACGGCTCTTTCGCGTTCACTCCGAGGGAAACGGTCCGCTATTGCTTCTGTGCGTACAGACGCGATTCCCTTGTCTCTTGCGAACACAGGGAACTCTGTGCATCCAAATCTACAGGCTAAGGACGCGTCTGCATATGTTTTGGTGAACAATCGAGTGTGCGTGTTCTGACAGCTGCCTCTATGCAGACGTCTCCACAGAGCCACTTCTGAATGCTCCGCAGCCCAGGACTGAATGGATACACTAACAAGTGCACCGGTGTGAGCAACCACATATGCAGAAGGACGTCTTTCATCTCACAGAAGCGCGAACGTCTTGGCGTTCAAGCACATGGCAGAAACAAGGTGTGAACAGATGAGCTGCTGCTATTTTCTCCGTTCGGCATGCTTCGTTGTAGCTCTCTTGCCGGTCGCCGGCTTAGCGGCTTGCTTTGCGCGACTAGCTCTGGGGAGAGAAGGAGATAGCGCCGGAAACCTCGCCTTTTGCCTTCTTCGGCGCTGGAACCTGGTTGCTGCGCCTTCTCTTTGTCCATGTGCACACACACGATTCCTCAGCGAAAACCATGCAGAAACCTTTCCACGAGCACCCAGGGATGTGCACCCAGCACCACGTGCACGCACACGCAGCTAGAGAAAAGCACCTACCTTTTCACACACTGATGCCTAAGCAAACGCGTGGCCACACACACGCACACATCCGCAAGCGCGCCTACTCCCATCTATTGAGGGAAAGACGGACGAGCAACGTCCTGACAGGCTTGAGGGGAAAAACGTCCGTTGACGGTTGGCGTACTGCACGCCCGCCTACGGGGCTGCAGGGGAATCCACATTTGGAAGGTACCTGAAGATGTGTGCCTGTTCTTGGAGCTCCGCTAGTAGGGTAGCAAAGACACTCGTAGGCAGTACTGAATGCTGCTCCGTGCTACTTCTCCTCCGCTGGCAAATGCTTCACAGTCGCCCTAGGAAAGACGTTTAACAATCGATCTCCAAGAGGAACGAAACACATGATGCCATAAGGCGAAAGAATAGCAGGGCATCTCTTCACAGGCTTGTCCCTGATCTATAGCTGAGGGCAAACACTTGTGTGCTTGTGGGAGAGCCTGTGTCTTTCCTGGAAGCGTTTGGGAGTTTTGCTCAGACGCGTGTTTCCTCAAGTTCAAGAATCAAGATGTAGGATACCTGCAGACAGGTGCCTGTTTGTGTGGAGACAGTCTGTTTGAAACTGTGTTCCTCAGCGCCCGCTCTTTCTCCCCGTCGCTCCACACGCCTGGGAGTCCCTTTCTTTCTCTCCACAAGCACGTGTGTTGACTTCGTCGCACATGTGCATCTGCACAAGCGTTGAGCTCAGCAGAGCGTGTCTCTTGACACTTGATGTGCGTTGGCTGTGTCTGCCTGCTCCAGTGAAGAGAGAAACGGGAAATCATCTTGGTAGAGGCAACAAAGCAAAAGCGAGGCAGGATTGACATCTGCTCAACAGAGACGGATTCCCTGCGCTGACACAGTTCACAGTTACACGAGAAGCAATCTGAGCGGTCCGTCGACCGGAGACGTGTTTCCCAAGAGGTCGTTTAGCGAGTGAACAGCAGTGTGCGCGACTTTCAGGAGTGTGCCTGGAAAGTGCCAGAATCACCAGGAGCATCTGTGCAAAAGCTGCTGCCTCTGTGACCGCATTGAGGCACGTTCGCGTGTCTGCGAGTATATAGACGGCTCTTTCGCGTTCACTCCGAGGGAAACGGTCCGCTATTGCTTCTGTGCGCACAGACGCGATTCCCTTGTCTCTTGCGAACACAGGGAACTCTGTGCATCCAAATCTACAGGCTAAGGACGCGTCTGCATATGTTTTGGTGAACAATCGAGTGTGCGTGTTCTGACAGCTGCCTCTATGCAGACGTCTCCACAGAGCCACTTCTGAATGCTCCGCAGCCCAGGACTGAATGGATACACTAACAAGTGCACCGGTGTGAGCAACCACATATGCAGAAGGACGTCTTTCATCTCACAGAAGCGCGAACGTCTTGGCGTTCAAGCACATGGCAGAAACAAGGTGTGAACAGATGAGCTGCTGCTATTTTCTCCGTTCGGCATGCTTCGTTGTAGCTCTCTTGCCGGTCGCCGGCTTAGCGGCTTGCTTTGCGCGACTAGCTCTGGGGAGAGAAGGAGATAGCGCCGGAAACCTCGCCTTTTGCCTTCTTCGGCGCTGGAACCTGGTTGCTGCGCCTTCTCTTTGTCCATGTGCACACACACGATTCCTCAGCGAAAACCATGCAGAAACCTTTCCACGAGCACCCAGGGATGTGCACCCAGCACCACGTGCACGCACACGCAGCTAGAGAAAAGCACCTACCTTTTCACACACTGATGCCTAAGCAAACGCGTGGCCACACACACGCACACATCCGCAAGCGCGCCTACTCCCATCTATTGAGGGAAAGACGGACGAGCAACGTCCTGACAGGCTTGAGGGGAAAAACGTCCGTTGACGGTTGGCGTACTGCACGCCCGCCTACGGGGCTGCAGGGGAATCCACATTTGGAAGGTACCTGAAGATGTGTGCCTGTTCTTGGAGCTCCGCTAGTAGGGTAGCAAAGACACTCGTAGGCAGTACTGAATGCTGCTCCGTGCTACTTCTCCTCCGCTGGCAAATGCTTCACAGTCGCCCTAGGAAAGACGTTTAACAATCGATCTCCAAGAGGAACGAAACACATGATGCCATAAGGCGAAAGAATAGCAGGGCATCTCTTCACAGGCTTGTCCCTGATCTATAGCTGAGGGCAAACACTTGTGTGCTTGTGGGAGAGCCTGTGTCTTTCCTGGAAGCGTTTGGGAGTTTTGCTCAGACGCGTGTTTCCTCAAGTTCAAGAATCAAGATGTAGGATACCTGCAGACAGGTGCCTGTTTGTGTGGAGACAGTCTGTTTGAAACTGTGTTCCTCAGCGCCCGCTCTTTCTCCCCGTCGCTCCACACGCCTGGGAGTCCCTTTCTTTCTCTCCACAAGCACGTGTGTTGACTTCGTCGCACATGTGCATCTGCACAAGCGTTGAGCTCAGCAGAGCGTGTCTCTTGACACTTGATGTGCGTTGGCTGTGTCTGCCTGCTCCAGTGAAGAGAGAAACGGGAAATCATCTTGGTAGAGGCAACAAAGCAAAAGCGAGGCAGGATTGACATCTGCTCAACAGAGACGGATTCCCTGCGCTGACACAGTTCACAGTTACACGAGAAGCAATCTGAGCGGTCCGTCGACCGGAGACGTGTTTCCCAAGAGGTCGTTTAGCGAGTGAACAGCAGTGTGCGCGACTTTCAGGAGTGTGCCTGGAAAGTGCCAGAATCACCAGGAGCATCTGTGCAAAAGCTGCTGCCTCTGTGACCGCATTGAGGCACGTTCGCGTGTCTGCGAGTATATAGACGGCTCTTTCGCGTTCACTCCGAGGGAAACGGTCCGCTATTGCTTCTGTGCGTACAGACGCGATTCCCTTGTCTCTTGCGAACACAGGGAACTCTGTGCATCCAAATCTACAGGCTAAGGACGCGTCTGCATATGTTTTGGTGAACAATCGAGTGTGCGTGTTCTGACAGCTGCCTCTATGCAGACGTCTCCACAGAGCCACTTCTGAATGCCCCGCAGCCCAGGACTGAATGGATACACTAACAAGTGCACCGGTGTGAGCAACCACATATGCAGAAGGACGTCTTTCATCTCACAGAAGCGCGAACGTCTTGGCGTTCAAGCACATGGCAGAAACAAGGTGTGAACAGATGAGCTGCTGCTATTTTCTCCGTTCGGCATGCTTCGTTGTAGCTCTCTTGCCGGTCGCCGGCTTAGCGGCTTGCTTTGCGCGACTAGCTCTGGGGAGAGAAGGAGATAGCGCCGGAAACCTCGCCTTTTGCCTTCTTCGGCGCTGGAACCTGGTTGCTGCGCCTTCTCTTTGTCCATGTGCACACACACGATTCCTCAGCGAAAACCATGCAGAAACCTTTCCACGAGCACCCAGGGATGTGCACCCAGCACCACGTGCACGCACACGCAGCTAGAGAAAAGCACCTACCTTTTCACACACTGATGCCTAAGCAAACGCGTGGCCACACACACGCACACATCCGCAAGCGCGCCTACTCCCATCTATTGAGGGAAAGACGGACGAGCAACGTCCTGACAGGCTTGAGGGGAAAAACGTCCGTTGACGGTTGGCGTACTGCACGCCCGCCTACGGGGCTGCAGGGGAATCCACATTTGGAAGGTACCTGAAGATGTGTGCCTGTTCTTGGAGCTCCGCTAGTAGGGTAGCAAAGACACTCGTAGGCAGTACTGAATGCTGCTCCGTGCTACTTCTCCTCCGCTGGCAAATGCTTCACAGTCGCCCTAGGAAAGACGTTTAACAATCGATCTCCAAGAGGAACGAAACACATGATGCCATAAGGCGAAAGAATAGCAGGGCATCTCTTCACAGGCTTGTCCCTGATCTATAGCTGAGGGCAAACACTTGTGTGCTTGTGGGAGAGCCTGTGTCTTTCCTGGAAGCGTTTGGGAGTTTTGCTCAGACGCGTGTTTCCTCAAGTTCAAGAATCAAGATCTAGGATACCTGCAGACAGGTGCCTGTTTGTGTGGAGACAGTCTGTTTGAAACTGTGTTCCTCAGCGCCCGCTCTTTCTCCCCGTCGCTCCACACGCCTGGGAGTCCCTTTCTTTCTCTCCACAAGCACGTGTGTTGACTTCGTCGCACATGTGCATCTGCACAAGCGTTGAGCTCAGCAGAGCGTGTCTCTTGACACTTGATGTGCGTTGGCTGTGTCTGCCTGCTCCAGTGAAGAGAGAAACGGGAAATCATCTTGGTAGAGGCAACAAAGCAAAAGCGAGGCAGGATTGACATCTGCTCAACAGAGACGGATTCCCTGCGCTGACACAGTTCACAGTTACACGAGAAGCAATCTGAGCGGTCCGTCGACCGGAGACGTGTTTCCCAAGAGGTCGTTTAGCGAGTGAACAGCAGTGTGCGCGACTTTCAGGAGTGTGCCTGGAAAGTGCCAGAATCACCAGGAGCATCTGTGCAAAAGCTGCTGCCTCTGTGACCGCATTGAGGCACGTTCGCGTGTCTGCGAGTATATAGACGGCTCTTTCGCGTTCACTCCGAGGGAAACGGTCCGCTATTGCTTCTGTGCGTACAGACGCGATTCCCTTGTCTCTTGCGAACACAGGGAACTCTGTGCATCCAAATCTACAGGCTAAGGACGCGTCTGCATATGTTTTGGTGAACAATCGAGTGTGCGTGTTCTGACAGCTGCCTCTATGCAGACGTCTCCACAGAGCCACTTCTGAATGCTCCGCAGCCCAGGACTGAATGGATACACTAACAAGTGCACCGGTGTGAGCAACCACATATGCAGAAGGACGTCTTTCATCTCACAGAAGCGCGAACGTCTTGGCGTTCAAGCACATGGCAGAAACAAGGTGTGAACAGATGAGCTGCTGCTATTTTCTCCGTTCGGCATGCTTCGTTGTAGCTCTCTTGCCGGTCGCCGGCTTAGCGGCTTGCTTTGCGCGACTAGCTCTGGGGAGAGAAGGAGATAGCGCCGGAAACCTCGCCTTTTGCCTTCTTCGGCGCTGGAACCTGGTTGCTGCGCCTTCTCTTTGTCCATGTGCACACACACGATTCCTCAGCGAAAACCATGCAGAAACCTTTCCACGAGCACCCAGGGATGTGCACCCAGCACCACGTGCACGCACACGCAGCTAGAGAAAAGCACCTACCTTTTCACACACTGATGCCTAAGCAAACGCGTGGCCACACACACGCACACATCCGCAAGCGCGCCTACTCCCATCTATTGAGGGAAAGACGGACGAGCAACGTCCTGACAGGCTTGAGGGGAAAAACGTCCGTTGACGGTTGGCGTACTGCACGCCCGCCTACGGGGCTGCAGGGGAATCCACATTTGGAAGGTACCTGAAGATGTGTGCCTGTTCTTGGAGCTCCGCTAGTAGGGTAGCAAAGACACTCGTAGGCAGTACTGAATGCTGCTCCGTGCTACTTCTCCTCCGCTGGCAAATGCTTCACAGTCGCCCTAGGAAAGACGTTTAACAATCGATCTCCAAGAGGAACGAAACACATGATGCCATAAGGCGAAAGAATAGCAGGGCATCTCTTCACAGGCTTGTCCCTGATCTATAGCTGAGGGCAAACACTTGTGTGCTTGTGGGAGAGCCTGTGTCTTTCCTGGAAGCGTTTGGGAGTTTTGCTCAGACGCGTGTTTCCTCAAGTTCAAGAATCAAGATGTAGGATACCTGCAGACAGGTGCCTGTTTGTGTGGAGACAGTCTGTTTGAAACTGTGTTCCTCAGCGCCCGCTCTTTCTCCCCGTCGCTCCACACGCCTGGGAGTCCCTTTCTTTCTCTCCACAAGCACGTGTGTTGACTTCGTCGCACATGTGCATCTGCACAAGCGTTGAGCTCAGCAGAGCGTGTCTCTTGACACTTGATGTGCGTTGGCTGTGTCTGCCTGCTCCAGTGAAGAGAGAAACGGGAAATCATCTTGGTAGAGGCAACAAAGCAAAAGCGAGGCAGGATTGACATCTGCTCAACAGAGACGGATTCCCTGCGCTGACACAGTTCACAGTTACACGAGAAGCAATCTGAGCGGTCCGTCGACCGGAGACGTGTTTCCCAAGAGGTCGTTTAGCGAGTGAACAGCAGTGTGCGCGACTTTCAGGAGTGTGCCTGGAAAGTGCCAGAATCACCAGGAGCATCTGTGCAAAAGCTGCTGCCTCTGTGACCGCATTGAGGCACGTTCGCGTGTCTGCGAGTATATAGACGGCTCTTTCGCGTTCACTCCGAGGGAAACGGTCCGCTATTGCTTCTGTGCGTACAGACGCGATTCCCTTGTCTCTTGCGAACACAGGGAACTCTGTGCATCCAAATCTACAGGCTAAGGACGCGTCTGCATATGTTTTGGTGAACAATCGAGTGTGCGTGTTCTGACAGCTGCCTCTATGCAGACGTCTCCACAGAGCCACTTCTGAATGCCCCGCAGCCCAGGACTGAATGGATACACTAACAAGTGCACCGGTGTGAGCAACCACATATGCAGAAGGACGTCTTTCATCTCACAGAAGCGCGAACGTCTTGGCGTTCAAGCACATGGCAGAAACAAGGTGTGAACAGATGAGCTGCTGCTATTTTCTCCGTTCGGCATGCTTCGTTGTAGCTCTCTTGCCGGTCGCCGGCTTAGCGGCTTGCTTTGCGCGACTAGCTCTGGGGAGAGAAGGAGATAGCGCCGGAAACCTCGCCTTTTGCCTTCTTCGGCGCTGGAACCTGGTTGCTGCGCCTTCTCTTTGTCCATGTGCACACACACGATTCCTCAGCGAAAACCATGCAGAAACCTTTCCACGAGCACCCAGGGATGTGCACCCAGCACCACGTGCACGCACACGCAGCTAGAGAAAAGCACCTACCTTTTCACACACTGATGCCTAAGCAAACGCGTGGCCACACACACGCACACATCCGCAAGCGCGCCTACTCCCATCTATTGAGGGAAAGACGGACGAGCAACGTCCTGACAGGCTTGAGGGGAAAAACGTCCGTTGACGGTTGGCGTACTGCACGCCCGCCTACGGGGCTGCAGGGGAATCCACATTTGGAAGGTACCTGAAGATGTGTGCCTGTTCTTGGAGCTCCGCTAGTAGGGTAGCAAAGACACTCGTAGGCAGTACTGAATGCTGCTCCGTGCTACTTCTCCTCCGCTGGCAAATGCTTCACAGTCGCCCTAGGAAAGACGTTTAACAATCGATCTCCAAGAGGAACGAAACACATGATGCCATAAGGCGAAAGAATAGCAGGGCATCTCTTCACAGGCTTGTCCCTGATCTATAGCTGAGGGCAAACACTTGTGTGCTTGTGGGAGAGCCTGTGTCTTTCCTGGAAGCGTTTGGGAGTTTTGCTCAGACGCGTGTTTCCTCAAGTTCAAGAATCAAGATGTAGGATACCTGCAGACAGGTGCCTGTTTGTGTGGAGACAGTCTGTTTGAAACTGTGTTCCTCAGCGCCCGCTCTTTCTCCCCGTCGCTCCACACGCCTGGGAGTCCCTTTCTTTCTCTCCACAAGCACGTGTGTTGACTTCGTCGCACATGTGCATCTGCACAAGCGTTGAGCTCAGCAGAGCGTGTCTCTTGACACTTGATGTGCGTTGGCTGTGTCTGCCTGCTCCAGTGAAGAGAGAAACGGGAAATCATCTTGGTAGAGGCAACAAAGCAAAAGCGAGGCAGGATTGACATCTGCTCAACAGAGACGGATTCCCTGCGCTGACACAGTTCACAGTTACACGAGAAGCAATCTGAGCGGTCCGTCGACCGGAGACGTGTTTCCCAAGAGGTCGTTTAGCGAGTGAACAGCAGTGTGCGCGACTTTCAGGAGTGTGCCTGGAAAGTGCCAGAATCACCAGGAGCATCTGTGCAAAAGCTGCTGCCTCTGTGACCGCATTGAGGCACGTTCGCGTGTCTGCGAGTATATAGACGGCTCTTTCGCGTTCACTCCGAGGGAAACGGTCCGCTATTGCTTCTGTGCGTACAGACGCGATTCCCTTGTCTCTTGCGAACACAGGGAACTCTGTGCATCCAAATCTACAGGCTAAGGACGCGTCTGCATATGTTTTGGTGAACAATCGAGTGTGCGTGTTCTGACAGCTGCCTCTATGCAGACGTCTCCACAGAGCCACTTCTGAATGCCCCGCAGCCCAGGACTGAATGGATACACTAACAAGTGCACCGGTGTGAGCAACCACATATGCAGAAGGACGTCTTTCATCTCACAGAAGCGCGAACGTCTTGGCGTTCAAGCACATGGCAGAAACAAGGTGTGAACAGATGAGCTGCTGCTATTTTCTCCGTTCGGCATGCTTCGTTGTAGCTCTCTTGCCGGTCGCCGGCTTAGCGGCTTGCTTTGCGCGACTAGCTCTGGGGAGAGAAGGAGATAGCGCCGGAAACCTCGCCTTTTGCCTTCTTCGGTGCTGGAACCTGGTTGCTGCGCCTTCTCTTTGTCCATGTGCACACACACGATTCCTCAGCGAAAACCATGCAGAAACCTTTCCACGAGCACCCAGGGATGTGCACCCAGCACCACGTGCACGCACACGCAGCTAGAGAAAAGCACCTACCTTTTCACACACTGATGCCTAAGCAAACGCGTGGCCACACACACGCACACATCCGCAAGCGCGCCTACTCCCATCTATTGAGGGAAAGACGGACGAGCAACGTCCTGACAGGCTTGAGGGGAAAAACGTCCGTTGACGGTTGGCGTACTGCACGCCCGCCTACGGGGCTGCAGGGGAATCCACATTTGGAAGGTACCTGAAGATGTGTGCCTGTTCTTGGAGCTCCGCTAGTAGGGTAGCAAAGACACTCGTAGGCAGTACTGAATGCTGCTCCGTGCTACTTCTCCTCCGCTGGCAAATGCTTCACAGTCGCCCTAGGAAAGACGTTTAACAATCGATCTCCAAGAGGAACGAAACACATGATGCCATAAGGCGAAAGAATAGCAGGGCATCTCTTCACAGGCTTGTCCCTGATCTATAGCTGAGGGCAAACACTTGTGTGCTTGTGGGAGAGCCTGTGTCTTTCCTGGAAGCGTTTGGGAGTTTTGCTCAGACGCGTGTTTCCTCAAGTTCAAGAATCAAGATGTAGGATACCTGCAGACAGGTGCCTGTTTGTGTGGAGACAGTCTGTTTGAAACTGTGTTCCTCAGCGCCCGCTCTTTCTCCCCGTCGCTCCACACGCCTGGGAGTCCCTTTCTTTCTCTCCACAAGCACGTGTGTTGACTTCGTCGCACATGTGCATCTGCACAAGCGTTGAGCTCAGCAGAGCGTGTCTCTTGACACTTGATGTGCGTTGGCTGTGTCTGCCTGCTCCAGTGAAGAGAGAAACGGGAAATCATCTTGGTAGAGGCAACAAAGCAAAAGCGAGGCAGGATTGACATCTGCTCAACAGAGACGGATTCCCTGCGCTGACACAGTTCACAGTTACACGAGAAGCAATCTGAGCGGTCCGTCGACCGGAGACGTGTTTCCCAAGAGGTCGTTTAGCGAGTGAACAGCAGTGTGCGCGACTTTCAGGAGTGTGCCTGGAAAGTGCCAGAATCACCAGGAGCATCTGTGCAAAAGCTGCTGCCTCTGTGACCGCATTGAGGCACGTTCGCGTGTCTGCGAGTATATAGACGGCTCTTTCGCGTTCACTCCGAGGGAAACGGTCCGCTATTGCTTCTGTGCGTACAGACGCGATTCCCTTGTCTCTTGCGAACACAGGGAACTCTGTGCATCCAAATCTACAGGCTAAGGACGCGTCTGCATATGTTTTGGTGAACAATCGAGTGTGCGTGTTCTGACAGCTGCCTCTATGCAGACGTCTCCACAGAGCCACTTCTGAATGCTCCGCAGCCCAGGACTGAATGGATACACTAACAAGTGCACCGGTGTGAGCAACCACATATGCAGAAGGACGTCTTTCATCTCACAGAAGCGCGAACGTCTTGGCGTTCAAGCACATGGCAGAAACAAGGTGTGAACAGATGAGCTGCTGCTATTTTCTCCGTTCGGCATGCTTCGTTGTAGCTCTCTTGCCGGTCGCCGGCTTAGCGGCTTGCTTTGCGCGACTAGCTCTGGGGAGAGAAGGAGATAGCGCCGGAAACCTCGCCTTTTGCCTTCTTCGGCGCTGGAACCTGGTTGCTGCGCCTTCTCTTTGTCCATGTGCACACACACGATTCCTCAGCGAAAACCATGCAGAAACCTTTCCACGAGCACCCAGGGATGTGCACCCAGCACCACGTGCACGCACACGCAGCTAGAGAAAAGCACCTACCTTTTCACACACTGATGCCTAAGCAAACGCGTGGCCACACACACGCACACATCCGCAAGCGCGCCTACTCCCATCTATTGAGGGAAAGACGGACGAGCAACGTCCTGACAGGCTTGAGGGGAAAAACGTCCGTTGACGGTTGGCGTACTGCACGCCCGCCTACGGGGCTGCAGGGGAATCCACATTTGGAAGGTACCTGAAGATGTGTGCCTGTTCTTGGAGCTCCGCTAGTAGGGTAGCAAAGACACTCGTAGGCAGTACTGAATGCTGCTCCGTGCTACTTCTCCTCCGCTGGCAAATGCTTCACAGTCGCCCTAGGAAAGACGTTTAACAATCGATCTCCAAGAGGAACGAAACACATGATGCCATAAGGCGAAAGAATAGCAGGGCATCTCTTCACAGGCTTGTCCCTGATCTATAGCTGAGGGCAAACACTTGTGTGCTTGTGGGAGAGCCTGTGTCTTTCCTGGAAGCGTTTGGGAGTTTTGCTCAGACGCGTGTTTCCTCAAGTTCAAGAATCAAGATGTAGGATACCTGCAGACAGGTGCCTGTTTGTGTGGAGACAGTCTGTTTGAAACTGTGTTCCTCAGCGCCCGCTCTTTCTCCCCGTCGCTCCACACGCCTGGGAGTCCCTTTCTTTCTCTCCACAAGCACGTGTGTTGACTTCGTCGCACATGTGCATCTGCACAAGCGTTGAGCTCAGCAGAGCGTGTCTCTTGACACTTGATGTGCGTTGGCTGTGTCTGCCTGCTCCAGTGAAGAGAGAAACGGGAAATCATCTTGGTAGAGGCAACAAAGCAAAAGCGAGGCAGGATTGACATCTGCTCAACAGAGACGGATTCCCTGCGCTGACACAGTTCACAGTTACACGAGAAGCAATCTGAGCGGTCCGTCGACCGGAGACGTGTTTCCCAAGAGGTCGTTTAGCGAGTGAACAGCAGTGTGCGCGACTTTCAGGAGTGTGCCTGGAAAGTGCCAGAATCACCAGGAGCATCTGTGCAAAAGCTGCTGCCTCTGTGACCGCATTGAGGCACGTTCGCGTGTCTGCGAGTATATAGACGGCTCTTTCGCGTTCACTCCGAGGGAAACGGTCCGCTATTGCTTCTGTGCGTACAGACGCGATTCCCTTGTCTCTTGCGAACACAGGGAACTCTGTGCATCCAAATCTACAGGCTAAGGACGCGTCTGCATATGTTTTGGTGAACAATCGAGTGTGCGTGTTCTGACAGCTGCCTCTATGCAGACGTCTCCACAGAGCCACTTCTGAATGCCCCGCAGCCCAGGACTGAATGGATACACTAACAAGTGCACCGGTGTGAGCAACCACATATGCAGAAGGACGTCTTTCATCTCACAGAAGCGCGAACGTCTTGGCGTTCAAGCACATGGCAGAAACAAGGTGTGAACAGATGAGCTGCTGCTATTTTCTCCGTTCGGCATGCTTCGTTGTAGCTCTCTTGCCGGTCGCCGGCTTAGCGGCTTGCTTTGCGCGACTAGCTCTGGGGAGAGAAGGAGATAGCGCCGGAAACCTCGCCTTTTGCCTTCTTCGGCGCTGGAACCTGGTTGCTGCGCCTTCTCTTTGTCCATGTGCACACACACGATTCCTCAGCGAAAACCATGCAGAAACCTTTCCACGAGCACCCAGGGATGTGCACCCAGC
The DNA here is from genome assembly GCF_037038585.1 of Patagioenas fasciata. Taxonomy (NCBI): domain Eukaryota; kingdom Metazoa; phylum Chordata; class Aves; order Columbiformes; family Columbidae; genus Patagioenas; species Patagioenas fasciata. The sequence goes on along the minus strand of NW_027288769.1, from coordinate 122,526 downwards.
ACCACGTGCACGCACACGCAGCTAGAGAAAAGCACCTACCTTTTCACACACTGATGCCTAAGCAAACGCGTGGCCACACACACGCACACATCCGCAAGCGCGCCTACTCCCATCTATTGAGGGAAAGACGGACGAGCAACGTCCTGACAGGCTTGAGGGGAAAAACGTCCGTTGACGGTTGGCGTACTGCACGCCCGCCTACGGGGCTGCAGGGGAATCCACATTTGGAAGGTACCTGAAGATGTGTGCCTGTTCTTGGAGCTCCGCTAGTAGGGTAGCAAAGACACTCGTAGGCAGTACTGAATGCTGCTCCGTGCTACTTCTCCTCCGCTGGCAAATGCTTCACAGTCGCCCTAGGAAAGACGTTTAACAATCGATCTCCAAGAGGAACGAAACACATGATGCCATAAGGCGAAAGAATAGCAGGGCATCTCTTCACAGGCTTGTCCCTGATCTATAGCTGAGGGCAAACACTTGTGTGCTTGTGGGAGAGCCTGTGTCTTTCCTGGAAGCGTTTGGGAGTTTTGCTCAGACGCGTGTTTCCTCAAGTTCAAGAATCAAGATGTAGGATACCTGCAGACAGGTGCCTGTTTGTGTGGAGACAGTCTGTTTGAAACTGTGTTCCTCAGCGCCCGCTCTTTCTCCCCGTCGCTCCACACGCCTGGGAGTCCCTTTCTTTCTCTCCACAAGCACGTGTGTTGACTTCGTCGCACATGTGCATCTGCACAAGCGTTGAGCTCAGCAGAGCGTGTCTCTTGACACTTGATGTGCGTTGGCTGTGTCTGCCTGCTCCAGTGAAGAGAGAAACGGGAAATCATCTTGGTAGAGGCAACAAAGCAAAAGCGAGGCAGGATTGACATCTGCTCAACAGAGACGGATTCCCTGCGCTGACACAGTTCACAGTTACACGAGAAGCAATCTGAGCGGTCCGTCGACCGGAGACGTGTTTCCCAAGAGGTCGTTTAGCGAGTGAACAGCAGTGTGCGCGACTTTCAGGAGTGTGCCTGGAAAGTGCCAGAATCACCAGGAGCATCTGTGCAAAAGCTGCTGCCTCTGTGACCGCATTGAGGCACGTTCGCGTGTCTGCGAGTATATAGACGGCTCTTTCGCGTTCACTCCGAGGGAAACGGTCCGCTATTGCTTCTGTGCGTACAGACGCGATTCCCTTGTCTCTTGCGAACACAGGGAACTCTGTGCATCCAAATCTACAGGCTAAGGACGCGTCTGCATATGTTTTGGTGAACAATCGAGTGTGCGTGTTCTGACAGCTGCCTCTATGCAGACGTCTCCACAGAGCCACTTCTGAATGCCCCGCAGCCCAGGACTGAATGGATACACTAACAAGTGCACCGGTGTGAGCAACCACATATGCAGAAGGACGTCTTTCATCTCACAGAAGCGCGAACGTCTTGGCGTTCAAGCACATGGCAGAAACAAGGTGTGAACAGATGAGCTGCTGCTATTTTCTCCGTTCGGCATGCTTCGTTGTAGCTCTCTTGCCGGTCGCCGGCTTAGCGGCTTGCTTTGCGCGACTAGCTCTGGGGAGAGAAGGAGATAGCGCCGGAAACCTCGCCTTTTGCCTTCTTCGGTGCTGGAACCTGGTTGCTGCGCCTTCTCTTTGTCCATGTGCACACACACGATTCCTCAGCGAAAACCATGCAGAAACCTTTCCACGAGCACCCAGGGATGTGCACCCAGCACCACGTGCACGCACACGCAGCTAGAGAAAAGCACCTACCTTTTCACACACTGATGCCTAAGCAAACGCGTGGCCACACACACGCACACATCCGCAAGCGCGCCTACTCCCATCTATTGAGGGAAAGACGGACGAGCAACGTCCTGACAGGCTTGAGGGGAAAAACGTCCGTTGACGGTTGGCGTACTGCACGCCCGCCTACGGGGCTGCAGGGGAATCCACATTTGGAAGGTACCTGAAGATGTGTGCCTGTTCTTGGAGCTCCGCTAGTAGGGTAGCAAAGACACTCGTAGGCAGTACTGAATGCTGCTCCGTGCTACTTCTCCTCCGCTGGCAAATGCTTCACAGTCGCCCTAGGAAAGACGTTTAACAATCGATCTCCAAGAGGAACGAAACACATGATGCCATAAGGCGAAAGAATAGCAGGGCATCTCTTCACAGGCTTGTCCCTGATCTATAGCTGAGGGCAAACACTTGTGTGCTTGTGGGAGAGCCTGTGTCTTTCCTGGAAGCGTTTGGGAGTTTTGCTCAGACGCGTGTTTCCTCAAGTTCAAGAATCAAGAGCTAGGATACCTGCAGACAGGTGCCTGTTTGTGTGGAGACAGTCTGTTTGAAACTGTGTTCCTCAGCGCCCGCTCTTTCTCCCCGTCGCTCCACACGCCTGGGAGTCCCTTTCTTTCTCTCCACAAGCACGTGTGTTGACTTCGTCGCACATGTGCATCTGCACAAGCGTTGAGCTCAGCAGAGCGTGTCTCTTGACACTTGATGTGCGTTGGCTGTGTCTGCCTGCTCCAGTGAAGAGAGAAACGGGAAATCATCTTGGTAGAGGCAACAAAGCGAAAGCGAGGCAGGATTGACATCTGCTCAACAGAGACGGATTCCCTGCGCTGACACAGTTCACAGTTACACGAGAAGCAATCTGAGCGGTCCGTCGACCGGAGACGTGTTTCCCAAGAGGTCGTTTAGCGAGTGAACAGCAGTGTGCGCGACTTTCAGGAGTGTGCCTGGAAAGTGCCAGAATCACCAGGAGCATCTGTGCAAAAGCTGCTGCCTCTGTGACCGCATTGAGGCACGTTCGCGTGTCTGCGAGTATATAGACGGCTCTTTCGCGTTCACTCCGAGGGAAACGGTCCGCTATTGCTTCTGTGCGTACAGACGCGATTCCCTTGTCTCTTGCGAACACAGGGAACTCTGTGCATCCAAATCTACAGGCTAAGGACGCGTCTGCATATGTTTTGGTGAACAATCGAGTGTGCGTGTTCTGACAGCTGCCTCTATGCAGACGTCTCCACAGAGCCACTTCTGAATGCCCCGCAGCCCAGGACTGAATGGATACACTAACAAGTGCACCGGTGTGAGCAACCACATATGCAGAAGGACGTCTTTCATCTCACAGAAGCGCGAACGTCTTGGCGTTCAAGCACATGGCAGAAACAAGGTGTGAACAGATGAGCTGCTGCTATTTTCTCCGTTCGGCATGCTTCGTTGTAGCTCTCTTGCCGGTCGCCGGCTTAGCGGCTTGCTTTGCGCGACTAGCTCTGGGGAGAGAAGGAGATAGCGCCGGAAACCTCGCCTTTTGCCTTCTTCGGCGCTGGAACCTGGTTGCTGCGCCTTCTCTTTGTCCATGTGCACACACACGATTCCTCAGCGAAAACCATGCAGAAACCTTTCCACGAGCACCCAGGGATGTGCACCCAGCACCACGTGCACGCACACGCAGCTAGAGAAAAGCACCTACCTTTTCACACACTGATGCCTAAGCAAACGCGTGGCCACACACACGCACACATCCGCAAGCGCGCCTACTCCCATCTATTGAGGGAAAGACGGACGAGCAACGTCCTGACAGGCTTGAGGGGAAAAACGTCCGTTGACGGTTGGCGTACTGCACGCCCGCCTACGGGGCTGCAGGGGAATCCACATTTGGAAGGTACCTGAAGATGTGTGCCTGTTCTTGGAGCTCCGCTAGTAGGGTAGCAAAGACACTCGTAGGCAGTACTGAATGCTGCTCCGTGCTACTTCTCCTCCGCTGGCAAATGCTTCACAGTCGCCCTAGGAAAGACGTTTAACAATCGATCTCCAAGAGGAACGAAACACATGATGCCATAAGGCGAAAGAATAGCAGGGCATCTCTTCACAGGCTTGTCCCTGATCTATAGCTGAGGGCAAACACTTGTGTGCTTGTGGGAGAGCCTGTGTCTTTCCTGGAAGCGTTTGGGAGTTTTGCTCAGACGCGTGTTTCCTCAAGTTCAAGAATCAAGATGTAGGATACCTGCAGACAGGTGCCTGTTTGTGTGGAGACAGTCTGTTTGAAACTGTGTTCCTCAGCGCCCGCTCTTTCTCCCCGTCGCTCCACACGCCTGGGAGTCCCTTTCTTTCTCTCCACAAGCACGTGTGTTGACTTCGTCGCACATGTGCATCTGCACAAGCGTTGAGCTCAGCAGAGCGTGTCTCTTGACACTTGATGTGCGTTGGCTGTGTCTGCCTGCTCCAGTGAAGAGAGAAACGGGAAATCATCTTGGTAGAGGCAACAAAGCGAAAGCGAGGCAGGATTGACATCTGCTCAACAGAGACGGATTCCCTGCGCTGACACAGTTCACAGTTACACGAGAAGCAATCTGAGCGGTCCGTCGACCGGAGACGTGTTTCCCAAGAGGTCGTTTAGCGAGTGAACAGCAGTGTGCGCGACTTTCAGGAGTGTGCCTGGAAAGTGCCAGAATCACCAGGAGCATCTGTGCAAAAGCTGCTGCCTCTGTGACCGCATTGAGGCACGTTCGCGTGTCTGCGAGTATATAGACGGCTCTTTCGCGTTCACTCCGAGGGAAACGGTCCGCTATTGCTTCTGTGCGTACAGACGCGATTCCCTTGTCTCTTGCGAACACAGGGAACTCTGTGCATCCAAATCTACAGGCTAAGGACGCGTCTGCATATGTTTTGGTGAACAATCGAGTGTGCGTGTTCTGACAGCTGCCTCTATGCAGACGTCTCCACAGAGCCACTTCTGAATGCCCCGCAGCCCAGGACTGAATGGATACACTAACAAGTGCACCGGTGTGAGCAACCACATATGCAGAAGGACGTCTTTCATCTCACAGAAGCGCGAACGTCTTGGCGTTCAAGCACATGGCAGAAACAAGGTGTGAACAGATGAGCTGCTGCTATTTTCTCCGTTCGGCATGCTTCGTTGTAGCTCTCTTGCCGGTCGCCGGCTTAGCGGCTTGCTTTGCGCGACTAGCTCTGGGGAGAGAAGGAGATAGCGCCGGAAACCTCGCCTTTTGCCTTCTTCGGCGCTGGAACCTGGTTGCTGCGCCTTCTCTTTGTCCATGTGCACACACACGATTCCTCAGCGAAAACCATGCAGAAACCTTTCCACGAGCACCCAGGGATGTGCACCCAGCACCACGTGCACGCACACGCAGCTAGAGAAAAGCACCTACCTTTTCACACACTGATGCCTAAGCAAACGCGTGGCCACACACACGCACACATCCGCAAGCGCGCCTACTCCCATCTATTGAGGGAAAGACGGACGAGCTCTTTGGTTGCTCTTCACAGGCTTGTCCCTGATCTATAGCTGAGGGCAAACACTTGTGTGCTTGTGGGAGAGCCTGTGTCTTTCCTGGAAGCGTTTGGGAGTTTTGCTCAGACGCGTGTTTCCTCAAGTTCAAGAATCAAGATCTAGGATACCTGCAGACAGGTGCCTGTTTGTGTGGAGACAGTCTGTTTGAAACTGTGTTCCTCAGCGCCCGCTCTTTCTCCCCGTCGCTCCACACGCCTGGGAGTCCCTTTCTTTCTCTCCACAAGCACGTGTGTTGACTTCGTCGCACATGTGCATCTGCACAAGCGTTGAGCTCAGCAGAGCGTGTCTCTTGACACTTGATGTGCGTTGGCTGTGTCTGCCTGCTCCAGTGAAGAGAGAAACGGGAAATCATCTTGGTAGAGGCAACAAAGCAAAAGCGAGGCAGGATTGACATCTGCTCAACAGAGACGGATTCCCTGCGCTGACACAGTTCACAGTTACACGAGAAGCAATCTGAGCGGTCCGTCGACCGGAGACGTGTTTCCCAAGAGGTCGTTTAGCGAGTGAACAGCAGTGTGCGCGACTTTCAGGAGTGTGCCTGGAAAGTGCCAGAATCACCAGGAGCATCTGTGCAAAAGCTGCTGCCTCTGTGACCGCATTGAGGCACGTTCGCGTGTCTGCGAGTATATAGACGGCTCTTTCGCGTTCACTCCGAGGGAAACGGTCCGCTATTGCTTCTGTGCGCACAGACGCGATTCCCTTGTCTCTTGCGAACACAGGGAACTCTGTGCATCCAAATCTACAGGCTAAGGACGCGTCTGCATATGTTTTGATGAACAATCGAGTGTGCGTGTTCTGACAGCTGCCTCTATGCAGACGTCTCCACAGAGCCACTTCTGAATGCCCCGCAGCCCAGGACTGAATGGATACACTAACAAGTGCACCGGTGTGAGCAACCACATATGCAGAAGGACGTCTTTCATCTCACAGAAGCGCGAACGTCTTGGCGTTCAAGCACATGGCAGAAACAAGGTGTGAACAGATGAGCTGCTGCTATTTTCTCCGTTCGGCATGCTTCGTTGTAGCTCTCTTGCCGGTCGCCGGCTTAGCGGCTTGCTTTGCGCGACTAGCTCTGGGGAGAGAAGGAGATAGCGCCGGAAACCTCGCCTTTTGCCTTCTTCGGCGCTGGAACCTGGTTGCTGCGCCTTCTCTTTGTCCATGTGCACACACACGATTCCTCAGCGAAAACCATGCAGAAACCTTTCCACGAGCACCCAGGGATGTGCACCCAGCACCACGTGCACGCACACGCAGCTAGAGAAAAGCACCTACCTTTTCACACACTGATGCCTAAGCAAACGCGTGGCCACACACACGCACACATCCGCAAGCGCGCCTACTCCCATCTATTGAGGGAAAGACGGACGAGCAACGTCCTGACAGGCTTGAGGGGAAAAACGTCCGTTGACGGTTGGCGTACTGCACGCCCGCCTACGGGGCTGCAGGGGAATCCACATTTGGAAGGTACCTGAAGATGTGTGCCTGTTCTTGGAGCTCCGCTAGTAGGGTAGCAAAGACACTCGTAGGCAGTACTGAATGCTGCTCCGTGCTACTTCTCCTCCGCTGGCAAATGCTTCACAGTCGCCCTAGGAAAGACGTTTAACAATCGATCTCCAAGAGGAACGAAACACATGATGCCATAAGGCGAAAGAATAGCAGGGCATCTCTTCACAGGCTTGTCCCTGATCTATAGCTGAGGGCAAACACTTGTGTGCTTGTGGGAGAGCCTGTGTCTTTCCTGGAAGCGTTTGGGAGTTTTGCTCAGACGCGTGTTTCCTCAAGTTCAAGAATCAAGATCTAGGATACCTGCAGACAGGTGCCTGTTTGTGTGGAGACAGTCTGTTTGAAACTGTGTTCCTCAGCGCCCGCTCTTTCTCCCCGTCGCTCCACACGCCTGGGAGTCCCTTTCTTTCTCTCCACAAGCACGTGTGTTGACTTCGTCGCACATGTGCATCTGCACAAGCGTTGAGCTCAGCAGAGCGTGTCTCTTGACACTTGATGTGCGTTGGCTGTGTCTGCCTGCTCCAGTGAAGAGAGAAACGGGAAATCATCTTGGTAGAGGCAACAAAGCAAAAGCGAGGCAGGATTGACATCTGCTCAACAGAGACGGATTCCCTGCGCTGACACAGTTCACAGTTACACGAGAAGCAATCTGAGCGGTCCGTCGACCGGAGACGTGTTTCCCAAGAGGTCGTTTAGCGAGTGAACAGCAGTGTGCGCGACTTTCAGGAGTGTGCCTGGAAAGTGCCAGAATCACCAGGAGCATCTGTGCAAAAGCTGCTGCCTCTGTGACCGCATTGAGGCACGTTCGCGTGTCTGCGAGTATATAGACGGCTCTTTCGCGTTCACTCCGAGGGAAACGGTCCGCTATTGCTTCTGTGCGCACAGACGCGATTCCCTTGTCTCTTGCGAACACAGGGAACTCTGTGCATCCAAATCTACAGGCTAAGGACGCGTCTGCATATGTTTTGGTGAACAATCGAGTGTGCGTGTTCTGACAGCTGCCTCTATGCAGACGTCTCCACAGAGCCACTTCTGAATGCCCCGCAGCCCAGGACTGAATGGATACACTAACAAGTGCACCGGTGTGAGCAACCACATATGCAGAAGGACGTCTTTCATCTCACAGAAGCGCGAACGTCTTGGCGTTCAAGCACATGGCAGAAACAAGGTGTGAACAGATGAGCTGCTGCTATTTTCTCCGTTCGGCATGCTTCGTTGTAGCTCTCTTGCCGGTCGCCGGCTTAGCGGCTTGCTTTGCGCGACTAGGTCTGGGGAGAGAAGGAGATAGCGCCGGAAACCTCGCCTTTTGCCTTCTTCGGCGCTGGAACCTGGTTGCTGCGCCTTCTCTTTGTCCATGTGCACACACACGATTCCTCAGCGAAAACCATGCAGAAACCTTTCCACGAGCACCCAGGGATGTGCACCCAGCACCACGTGCACGCACACGCAGCTAGAGAAAAGCACCTACCTTTTCACACACTGATGCCTAAGCAAACGCGTGGCCACACACACGCACACATCCGCAAGCGCGCCTACTCCCATCTATTGAGGGAAAGACGGACGAGCTCTTTGGTTGCTCTTCACAGGCTTGTCCCTGATCTATAGCTGAGGGCAAACACTTGTGTGCTTGTGGGAGAGCCTGTGTCTTTCCTGGAAGCGTTTGGGAGTTTTGCTCAGACGCGTGTTTCCTCAAGTTCAAGAATCAAGATCTAGGATACCTGCAGACAGGTGCCTGTTTGTGTGGAGACAGTCTGTTTGAAACTGTGTTCCTCAGCGCCCGCTCTTTCTCCCCGTCGCTCCACACGCCTGGGAGTCCCTTTCTTTCTCTCCACAAGCACGTGTGTTGACTTCGTCGCACATGTGCATCTGCACAAGCGTTGAGCTCAGCAGAGCGTGTCTCTTGACACTTGATGTGCGTTGGCTGTGTCTGCCTGCTCCAGTGAAGAGAGAAACGGGAAATCATCTTGGTAGAGGCAACAAAGCAAAAGCGAGGCAGGATTGACATCTGCTCAACAGAGACGGATTCCCTGCGCTGACACAGTTCACAGTTACACGAGAAGCAATCTGAGCGGTCCGTCGACCGGAGACGTGTTTCCCAAGAGGTCGTTTAGCGAGTGAACAGCAGTGTGCGCGACTTTCAGGAGTGTGCCTGGAAAGTGCCAGAATCACCAGGAGCATCTGTGCAAAAGCTGCTGCCTCTGTGACCGCATTGAGGCACGTTCGCGTGTCTGCGAGTATATAGACGGCTCTTTCGCGTTCACTCCGAGGGAAACGGTCCGCTATTGCTTCTGTGCGCACAGACGCGATTCCCTTGTCTCTTGCGAACACAGGGAACTCTGTGCATCCAAATCTACAGGCTAAGGACGCGTCTGCATATGTTTTGGTGAACAATCGAGTGTGCGTGTTCTGACAGCTGCCTCTATGCAGACGTCTCCACAGAGCCACTTCTGAATGCCCCGCAGCCCAGGACTGAATGGATACACTAACAAGTGCACCGGTGTGAGCAACCACATATGCAGAAGGACGTCTTTCATCTCACAGAAGCGCGAACGTCTTGGCGTTCAAGCACATGGCAGAAACAAGGTGTGAACAGATGAGCTGCTGCTATTTTCTCCGTTCGGCATGCTTCGTTGTAGCTCTCTTGCCGGTCGCCGGCTTAGCGGCTTGCTTTGCGCGACTAGCTCTGGGGAGAGAAGGAGATAGCGCCGGAAACCTCGCCTTTTGCCTTCTTCGGCGCTGGAACCTGGTTGCTGCGCCTTCTCTTTGTCCATGTGCACACACACGATTCCTCAGCGAAAACCATGCAGAAACCTTTCCACGAGCACCCAGGGATGTGCACCCAGCACCACGTGCACGCACACGCAGCTAGAGAAAAGCACCTACCTTTTCACACACTGATGCCTAAGCAAACGCGTGGCCACACACACGCACACATCCGCAAGCGCGCCTACTCCCATCTATTGAGGGAAAGACGGACGAGCAACGTCCTGACAGGCTTGAGGGGAAAAACGTCCGTTGACGGTTGGCGTACTGCACGCCCGCCTACGGGGCTGCAGGGGAATCCACATTTGGAAGGTACCTGAAGATGTGTGCCTGTTCTTGGAGCTCCGCTAGTAGGGTAGCAAAGACACTCGTAGGCAGTACTGAATGCTGCTCCGTGCTACTTCTCCTCCGCTGGCAAATGCTTCACAGTCGCCCTAGGAAAGACGTTTAACAATCGATCTCCAAGAGGAACGAAACACATGATGCCATAAGGCGAAAGAATAGCAGGGCATCTCTTCACAGGCTTGTCCCTGATCTATAGCTGAGGGCAAACACTTGTGTGCTTGTGGGAGAGCCTGTGTCTTTCCTGGAAGCGTTTGGGAGTTTTGCTCAGACGCGTGTTTCCTCAAGTTCAAGAATCAAGATCTAGGATACCTGCAGACAGGTGCCTGTTTGTGTGGAGACAGTCTGTTTGAAACTGTGTTCCTCAGCGCCCGCTCTTTCTCCCCGTCGCTCCACACGCCTGGGAGTCCCTTTCTTTCTCTCCACAAGCACGTGTGTTGACTTCGTCGCACATGTGCATCTGCACAAGCGTTGAGCTCAGCAGAGCGTGTCTCTTGACACTTGATGTGCGTTGGCTGTGTCTGCGTGCTCCAGTGAAGAGAGAAACGGGAAATCATCTTGGTAGAGGCAACAAAGCAAAAGCGAGGCAGGATTGACATCTGCTCAACAGAGACGGATTCCCTGCGCTGACACAGTTCACAGTTACACGAGAAGCAATCTGAGCGGTCCGTCGACCGGAGACGTGTTTCCCAAGAGGTCGTTTAGCGAGTGAACAGCAGTGTGCGCGACTTTCAGGAGTGTGCCTGGAAAGTGCCAGAATCACCAGGAGCATCTGTGCAAAAGCTGCTGCCTCTGTGACCGCATTGAGGCACGTTCGCGTGTCTGCGAGTATATAGACGGCTCTTTCGCGTTCACTCCGAGGGAAACGGTCCGCTATTGCTTCTGTGCGCACAGACGCGATTCCCTTGTCTCTTGCGAACACAGGGAACTCTGTGCATCCAAATCTACAGGCTAAGGACGCGTCTGCATATGTTTTGGTGAACAATCGAGTGTGCGTATTCTGACAGCTGCCTCTATGCAGACGTCTCCACAGAGCCACTTCTGAATGCCCCGCAGCCCAGGACTGAATGGATACACTAACAAGTGCACCGGTGTGAGCAACCACATATGCAGAAGGACGTCTTTCATCTCACAGAAGCGCGAACGTCTTGGCGTTCAAGCACATGGCAGAAACAAGGTGTGAACAGATGAGCTGCTGCTATTTTCTCCGTTCGGCATGCTTCGTTGTAGCTCTCTTGCCGGTCGCCGGCTTAGCGGCTTGCTTTGCGCGACTAGCTCTGGGGAGAGAAGGAGATAGCGCCGGAAACCTCGCCTTTTGCCTTCTTCGGCGCTGGAACCTGGTTGCTGCGCCTTCTCTTTGTCCATGTGCACACACACGATTCCTCAGCGAAAACCATGCAGAAACCTTTCCACGAGCACCCAGGGATGTGCACCCAGCACCACGTGCACGCACACGCAGCTAGAGAAAAGCACCTACCTTTTCACACACTGATGCCTAAGCAAACGCGTGGCCACACACACGCACACATCCGCAAGCGCGCCTACTCCCATCTATTGAGGGAAAGACGGACGAGCAACGTCCTGACAGGCTTGAGGGGAAAAACGTCCGTTGACGGTTGGCGTACTGCACGCCCGCCTACGGGGCTGCAGGGGAATCCACATTTGGAAGGTACCTGAAGATGTGTGCCTGTTCTTGGAGCTCCGCTAGTAGGGTAGCAAAGACACTCGTAGGCAGTACTGAATGCTGCTCCGTGCTACTTCTCCTCCGCTGGCAAATGCTTCACAGTCGCCCTAGGAAAGACGTTTAACAATCGATCTCCAAGAGGAACGAAACACATGATGCCATAAGGCGAAAGAATAGCAGGGCATCTCTTCACAGGCTTGTCCCTGATCTATAGCTGAGGGCAAACACTTGTGTGCTTGTGGGAGAGCCTGTGTCTTTCCTGGAAGCGTTTGGGAGTTTTGCTCAGACGCGTGTTTCCTCAAGTTCAAGAATCAAGATCTAGGATACCTGCAGACAGGTGCCTGTTTGTGTGGAGACAGTCTGTTTGAAACTGTGTTCCTCAGCGCCCGCTCTTTCTCCCCGTCGCTCCACACGCCTGGGAGTCCCTTTCTTTCTCTCCACAAGCACGTGTGTTGACTTCGTCGCACATGTGCATCTGCACAAGCGTTGAGCTCAGCAGAGCGTGTCTCTTGACACTTGATGTGCGTTGGCTGTGTCTGCGTGCTCCAGTGAAGAGAGAAACGGGAAATCATCTTGGTAGAGGCAACAAAGCAAAAGCGAGGCAGGATTGACATCTGCTCAACAGAGACGGATTCCCTGCGCTGACACAGTTCACAGTTACACGAGAAGCAATCTGAGCGGTCCGTCGACCGGAGACGTGTTTCCCAAGAGGTCGTTTAGCGAGTGAACAGCAGTGTGCGCGACTTTCAGGAGTGTGCCTGGAAAGTGCCAGAATCACCAGGAGCATCTGTGCAAAAGCTGCTGCCTCTGTGACTGCATTGAGGCACGTTCGCGTGTCTGCGAGTATATAGACGGCTCTTTCGCGTTCACTCCGAGGGAAACGGTCCGCTATTGCTTCTGTGCGCACAGACGCGATTCCCTTGTCTCTTGCGAACACAGGGAACTCTGTGCATCCAAATCTACAGGCTAAGGACGCGTCTGCATATGTTTTGGTGAACAATCGAGTGTGCGTGTTCTGACAGCTGCCTCTATGCAGACGTCTCCACAGAGCCACTTCTGAATGCCCCGCAGCCCAGGACTGAATGGATACACTAACAAGTGCACCGGTGTGAGCAACCACATATGCAGAAGGACGTCTTTCATCTCACAGAAGCGCGAACGTCTTGGCGTTCAAGCACATGGCAGAAACAAGGTGTGAACAGATGAGCTGCTGCTATTTTCTCCGTTCGGCATGCTTCGTTGTAGCTCTCTTGCCGGTCGCCGGCTTAGCGGCTTGCTTTGCGCGACTAGGTCTGGGGAGAGAAGGAGATAGCGCCGGAAACCTCGCCTTTTGCCTTCTTCGGCGCTGGAACCTGGTTGCTGCGCCTTCTCTTTGTCCATGTGCACACACACGATTCCTCAGCGAAAACCATGCAGAAACCTTTCCACGAGCACCCAGGGATGTGCACCCAGCACCACGTGCACGCACACGCAGCTAGAGAAAAGCACCTACCTTTTCACACACTGATGCCTAAGCAAACGCGTGGCCACACACACGCACACATCCGCAAGCGCGCCTACTCCCATCTATTGAGGGAAAGACGGACGAGCTCTTTGGTTGCTCTTCACAGGCTTGTCCCTGATCTATAGCTGAGGGCAAACACTTGTGTGCTTGTGGGAGAGCCTGTGTCTTTCCTGGAAGCGTTTGGGAGTTTTGCTCAGACGCGTGTTTCCTCAAGTTCAAGAATCAAGATCTAGGATACCTGCAGACAGGTGCCTGTTTGTGTGGAGACAGTCTGTTTGAAACTGTGTTCCTCAGCGCCCGCTCTTTCTCCCCGTCGCTCCACACGCCTGGGAGTCCCTTTCTTTCTCTCCACAAGCACGTGTGTTGACTTCGTCGCACATGTGCATCTGCACAAGCGTTGAGCTCAGCAGAGCGTGTCTCTTGACACTTGATGTGCGTTGGCTGTGTCTGCCTGCTCCAGTGAAGAGAGAAACGGGAAATCATCTTGGTAGAGGCAACAAAGCAAAAGCGAGGCAGGATTGACATCTGCTCAACAGAGACGGATTCCCTGCGCTGACACAGTTCACAGTTACACGAGAAGCAATCTGAGCGGTCCGTCGACCGGAGACGTGTTTCCCAAGAGGTCGTTTAGCGAGTGAACAGCAGTGTGCGCGACTTTCAGGAGTGTGCCTGGAAAGTGCCAGAATCACCAGGAGCATCTGTGCAAAAGCTGCTGCCTCTGTGACCGCATTGAGGCACGTTCGCGTGTCTGCGAGTATATAGACGGCTCTTTCGCGTTCACTCCGAGGGAAACGGTCCGCTATTGCTTCTGTGCGCACAGACGCGATTCCCTTGTCTCTTGCGAACACAGGGAACTCTGTGCATCCAAATCTACAGGCTAAGGACGCGTCTGCATATGTTTTGGTGAACAATCGAGTGTGCGTGTTCTGACAGCTGCCTCTATGCAGACGTCTCCACAGAGCCACTTCTGAATGCCCCGCAGCCCAGGACTGAATGGATACACTAACAAGTGCACCGGTGTGAGCAACCACATATGCAGAAGGACGTCTTTCATCTCACAGAAGCGCGAACGTCTTGGCGTTCAAGCACATGGCAGAAACAAGGTGTGAACAGATGAGCTGCTGCTATTTTCTCCGTTCGGCATGCTTCGTTGTAGCTCTCTTGCCGGTCGCCGGCTTAGCGGCTTGCTTTGCGCGACTAGCTCTGGGGAGAGAAGGAGATAGCGCCGGAAACCTCGCCTTTTGCCTTCTTCGGCGCTGGAACCTGGTTGCTGCGCCTTCTCTTTGTCCATGTGCACACACACGATTCCTCAGCGAAAACCATGCAGAAACCTTTCCACGAGCACCCAGGGATGTGCACCCAGCACCACGTGCACGCACACGCAGCTAGAGAAAAGCACCTACCTTTTCACACACTGATGCCTAAGCAAACGCGTGGCCACACACACGCACACATCCGCAAGCGCGCCTACTCCCATCTATTGAGGGAAAGACGGACGAGCTCTTTGGTTGCTCTTCACAGGCTTGTCCCTGATCTATAGCTGAGGGCAAACACTTGTGTGCTTGTGGGAGAGCCTGTGTCTTTCCTGGAAGCGTTTGGGAGTTTTGCTCAGACGCGTGTTTCCTCAAGTTCAAGAATCAAGATCTAGGATACCTGCAGACAGGTGCCTGTTTGTGTGGAGACAGTCTGTTTGAAACTGTGTTCCTCAGCGCCCGCTCTTTCTCCCCGTCGCTCCACACGCCTGGGAGTCCCTTTCTTTCTCTCCACAAGCACGTGTGTTGACTTCGTCGCACATGTGCATCTGCACAAGCGTTGAGCTCAGCAGAGCGTGTCTCTTGACACTTGATGTGCGTTGGCTGTGTCTGCCTGCTCCAGTGAAGAGAGAAACGGGAAATCATCTTGGTAGAGGCAACAAAGCAAAAGCGAGGCAGGATTGACATCTGCTCAACAGAGACGGATTCCCTGCGCTGACACAGTTCACAGTTACACGAGAAGCAATCTGAGCGGTCCGTCGACCGGAGACGTGTTTCCCAAGAGGTCGTTTAGCGAGTGAACAGCAGTGTGCGCGACTTTCAGGAGTGTGCCTGGAAAGTGCCAGAATCACCAGGAGCATCTGTGCAAAAGCTGCTGCTTCTGTGACCGCATTGAGGCACGTTCGCGTGTCTGCGAGTATATAGACGGCTCTTTCGCGTTCACTCCGAGGGAAACGGTCCGCTATTGCTTCTGTGCGCACAGACGCGATTCCCTTGTCTCTTGCGAACACAGGGAACTCTGTGCATCCAAATCTACAGGCTAAGGACGCGTCTGCATATGTTTTGGTGAACAATCGAGTGTGCGTGTTCTGACAGCTGCCTCTATGCAGACGTCTCCACAGAGCCACTTCTGAATGCCCCGCAGCCCAGGACTGAATGGATACACTAACAAGTGCACCGGTGTGAGCAACCACATATGCAGAAGGACGTCTTTCATCTCACAGAAGCGCGAACGTCTTGGCGTTCAAGCACATGGCAGAAACAAGGTGTGAACAGATGAGCTGCTGCTATTTTCTCCGTTCGGCATGCTTCGTTGTAGCTCTCTTGCCGGTCGCCGGCTTAGCGGCTTGCTTTGCGCGACTAGCTCTGGGGAGAGAAGGAGATAGCGCCGGAAACCTCGCCTTTTGCCTTCTTCGGCGCTGGAACCTGGTTGCTGCGCCTTCTCTTTGTCCATGTGCACACACACGATTCCTCAGCGAAAACCATGCAGAAACCTTTCCACGAGCACCCAGGGATGTGCACCCAGCACCACGTGCACGCACACGCAGCTAGAGAAAAGCACCTACCTTTTCACACACTGATGCCTAAGCAAACGCGTGGCCACACACACGCACACATCCGCAAGCGCGCCTACTCCCATCTATTGAGGGAAAGACGGACGAGCTCTTTGGTTGCTCTTCACAGGCTTGTCCCTGATCTATAGCTGAGGGCAAACACTTGTGTGCTTGTGGGAGAGCCTGTGTCTTTCCTGGAAGCGTTTGGGAGTTTTGCTCAGACGCGTGTTTCCTCAAGTTCAAGAATCAAGATCTAGGATACCTGCAGACAGGTGCCTGTTTGTGTGGAGACAGTCTGTTTGAAACTGTGTTCCTCAGCGCCCGCTCTTTCTCCCCGTCGCTCCACACGCCTGGGAGTCCCTTTCTTTCTCTCCACAAGCACGTGTGTTGACTTCGTCGCACATGTGCATCTGCACAAGCGTTGAGCTCAGCAGAGCGTGTCTCTTGACACTTGATGTGCGTTGGCTGTGTCTGCCTGCTCCAGTGAAGAGAGAAACGGGAAATCATCTTGGTAGAGGCAACAAAGCAAAAGCGAGGCAGGATTGACATCTGCTCAACAGAGACGGATTCCCTGCGCTGACACAGTTCACAGTTACACGAGAAGCAATCTGAGCGGTCCGTCGACCGGAGACGTGTTTCCCAAGAGGTCGTTTAGCGAGTGAACAGCAGTGTGCGCGACTTTCAGGAGTGTGCCTGGAAAGTGCCAGAATCACCAGGAGCATCTGTGCAAAAGCTGCTGCCTCTGTGACCGCATTGAGGCACGTTCGCGTGTCTGCGAGTATATAGACGGCTCTTTCGCGTTCACTCCGAGGGAAACGGTCCGCTATTGCTTCTGTGCGCACAGACGCGATTCCCTTGTCTCTTGCGAACACAGGGAACTCTGTGCATCCAAATCTACAGGCTAAGGACGCGTCTGCATATGTTTTGGTGAACAATCGAGTGTGCGTGTTCTGACAGCTGCCTCTATGCAGACGTCTCCACAGAGCCACTTCTGAATGCCCCGCAGCCCAGGACTGAATGGATACACTAACAAGTGCACCGGTGTGAGCAACCACATATGCAGAAGGACGTCTTTCATCTCACAGAAGCGCGAACGTCTTGGCGTTCAAGCACATGGCAGAAACAAGGTGTGAACAGATGAGCTGCTGCTATTTTCTCCGTTCGGCATGCTTCGTTGTAGCTCTCTTGCCGGTCGCCGGCTTAGCGGCTTGCTTTGCGCGACTAGCTCTGGGGAGAGAAGGAGATAGCGCCGGAAACCTCGCCTTTTGCCTTCTTCGGCGCTGGAACCTGGTTGCTGCGCCTTCTCTTTGTCCATGTGCACACACACGATTCCTCAGCGAAAACCATGCAGAAACCTTTCCACGAGCACCCAGGGATGTGCACCCAGCACCACGTGCACGCACACGCAGCTAGAGAAAAGCACCTACCTTTTCACACACTGATGCCTAAGCAAACGCGTGGCCACACACACGCACACATCCGCAAGCGCGCCTACTCCCATCTATTGAGGGAAAGACGGACGAGCTCTTTGGTTGCTCTTCACAGGCTTGTCCCTGATCTATAGCTGAGGGCAAACACTTGTGTGCTTGTGGGAGAGCCTGTGTCTTTCCTGGAAGCGTTTGGGAGTTTTGCTCAGACGCGTGTTTCCTCAAGTTCAAGAATCAAGATCTAGGATACCTGCAGACAGGTGCCTGTTTGTGTGGAGACAGTCTGTTTGAAACTGTGTTCCTCAGCGCCCGCTCTTTCTCCCCGTCGCTCCACACGCCTGGGAGTCCCTTTCTTTCTCTCCACAAGCACGTGTGTTGACTTCGTCGCACATGTGCATCTGCACAAGCGTTGAGCTCAGCAGAGCGTGTCTCTTGACACTTGATGTGCGTTGGCTGTGTCTGCCTGCTCCAGTGAAGAGAGAAACGGGAAATCATCTTGGTAGAGGCAACAAAGCAAAAGCGAGGCAGGATTGACATCTGCTCAACAGAGACGGATTCCCTGCGCTGACACAGTTCACAGTTACACGAGAAGCAATCTGAGCGGTCCGTCGACCGGAGACGTGTTTCCCAAGAGGTCGTTTAGCGAGTGAACAGCAGTGTGCGCGACTTTCAGGAGTGTGCCTGGAAAGTGCCAGAATCACCAGGAGCATCTGTGCAAAAGCTGCTGCCTCTGTGACCGCATTGAGGCACGTTCGCGTGTCTGCGAGTATATAGACGGCTCTTTCGCGTTCACTCCGAGGGAAACGGTCCGCTATTGCTTCTGTGCGCACAGACGCGATTCCCTTGTCTCTTGCGAACACAGGGAACTCTGTGCATCCAAATCTACAGGCTAAGGACGCGTCTGCATATGTTTTGGTGAACAATCGAGTGTGCGTGTTCTGACAGCTGCCTCTATGCAGACGTCTCCACAGAGCCACTTCTGAATGCCCCGCAGCCCAGGACTGAATGGATACACTAACAAGTGCACCGGTGTGAGCAACCACATATGCAGAAGGACGTCTTTCATCTCACAGAAGCGCGAACGTCTTGGCGTTCAAGCACATGGCAGAAACAAGGTGTGAACAGATGAGCTGCTGCTATTTTCTCCGTTCGGCATGCTTCGTTGTAGCTCTCTTGCCGGTCGCCGGCTTAGCGGCTTGCTTTGCGCGACTAGCTCTGGGGAGAGAAGGAGATAGCGCCGGAAACCTCGCCTTTTGCCTTCTTCGGCGCTGGAACCTGGTTGCTGCGCCTTCTCTTTGTCCATGTGCACACACACGATTCCTCAGCGAAAACCATGCAGAAACCTTTCCACGAGCACCCAGGGATGTGCACCCAGCACCACGTGCACGCACACGCAGCTAGAGAAAAGCACCTACCTTTTCACACACTGATGCCTAAGCAAACGCGTGGCCACACACACGCACACATCCGCAAGCGCGCCTACTCCCATCTATTGAGGGAAAGACGGACGAGCTCTTTGGTTGCTCTTCACAGGCTTGTCCCTGATCTATAGCTGAGGGCAAACACTTGTGTGCTTGTGGGAGAGCCTGTGTCTTTCCTGGAAGCGTTTGGGAGTTTTGCTCAGACGCGTGTTTCCTCAAGTTCAAGAATCAAGATCTAGGATACCTGCAGACAGGTGCCTGTTTGTGTGGAGACAGTCTGTTTGAAACTGTGTTCCTCAGCGCCCGCTCTTTCTCCCCGTCGCTCCACACGCCTGGGAGTCCCTTTCTTTCTCTCCACAAGCACGTGTGTTGACTTCGTCGCACATGTGCATCTGCACAAGCGTTGAGCTCAGCAGAGCGTGTCTCTTGACACTTGATGTGCGTTGGCTGTGTCTGCCTGCTCCAGTGAAGAGAGAAACGGGAAATCATCTTGGTAGAGGCAACAAAGCAAAAGCGAGGCAGGATTGACATCTGCTCAACAGAGACGGATTCCCTGCGCTGACACAGTTCACAGTTACACGAGAAGCAATCTGAGCGGTCCGTCGACCGGAGACGTGTTTCCCAAGAGGTCGTTTAGCGAGTGAACAGCAGTGTGCGCGACTTTCAGGAGTGTGCCTGGAAAGTGCCAGAATCACCAGGAGCATCTGTGCAAAAGCTGCTGCCTCTGTGACCGCATTGAGGCACGTTCGCGTGTCTGCGAGTATATAGACGGCTCTTTCGCGTTCACTCCGAGGGAAACGGTCCGCTATTGCTTCTGTGCGCACAGACGCGATTCCCTTGTCTCTTGCGAACACAGGGAACTCTGTGCATCCAAATCTACAGGCTAAGGACGCGTCTGCATATGTTTTGGTGAACAATCGAGTGTGCGTGTTCTGACAGCTGCCTCTATGCAGACGTCTCCACAGAGCCACTTCTGAATGCCCCGCAGCCCAGGACTGAATGGATACACTAACAAGTGCACCGGTGTGAGCAACCACATATGCAGAAGGACGTCTTTCATCTCACAGAAGCGCGAACGTCTTGGCGTTCAAGCACATGGCAGAAACAAGGTGTGAACAGATGAGCTGCTGCTATTTTCTCCGTTCGGCATGCTTCGTTGTAGCTCTCTTGCCGGTCGCCGGCTTAGCGGCTTGCTTTGCGCGACTAGCTCTGGGGAGAGAAGGAGATAGCGCCGGAAACCTCGCCTTTTGCCTTCTTCGGCGCTGGAACCTGGTTGCTGCGCCTTCTCTTTGTCCATGTGCACACACACGATTCCTCAGCGAAAACCATGCAGAAACCTTTCCACGAGCACCCAGGGATGTGCACCCAGCACCACGTGCACGCACACGCAGCTAGAGAAAAGCACCTACCTTTTCACACACTGATGCCTAAGCAAACGCGTGGCCACACACACGCACACATCCGCAAGCGCGCCTACTCCCATCTATTGAGGGAAAGACGGACGAGCTCTTTGGTTGCTCTTCACAGGCTTGTCCCTGATCTATAGCTGAGGGCAAACACTTGTGTGCTTGTGGGAGAGCCTGTGTCTTTCCTGGAAGCGTTTGGGAGTTTTGCTCAGACGCGTGTTTCCTCAAGTTCAAGAATCAAGATCTAGGATACCTGCAGACAGGTGCCTGTTTGTGTGGAGACAGTCTGTTTGAAACTGTGTTCCTCAGCGCCCGCTCTTTCTCCCCGTCGCTCCACACGCCTGGGAGTCCCTTTCTTTCTCTCCACAAGCACGTGTGTTGACTTCGTCGCACATGTGCATCTGCACAAGCGTTGAGCTCAGCAGAGCGTGTCTCTTGACACTTGATGTGCGTTGGCTGTGTCTGCCTGCTCCAGTGAAGAGAGAAACGGGAAATCATCTTGGTAGAGGCAACAAAGCAAAAGCGAGGCAGGATTGACATCTGCTCAACAGAGACGGATTCCCTGCGCTGACACAGTTCACAGTTACACGAGAAGCAATCTGAGCGGTCCGTCGACCGGAGACGTGTTTCCCAAGAGGTCGTTTAGCGAGTGAACAGCAGTGTGCGCGACTTTCAGGAGTGTGCCTGGAAAGTGCCAGAATCACCAGGAGCATCTGTGCAAAAGCTGCTGCCTCTGTGACCGCATTGAGGCACGTTCGCGTGTCTGCGAGTATATAGACGGCTCTTTCGCGTTCACTCCGAGGGAAACGGTCCGCTATTGCTTCTGTGCGCACAGACGCGATTCCCTTGTCTCTTGCGAACACAGGGAACTCTGTGCATCCAAATCTACAGGCTAAGGACGCGTCTGCATATGTTTTGGTGAACAATCGAGTGTGCGTGTTCTGACAGCTGCCTCTATGCAGACGTCTCCACAGAGCCACTTCTGAATGCCCCGCAGCCCAGGACTGAATGGATACACTAACAAGTGCACCGGTGTGAGCAACCACATATGCAGAAGGACGTCTTTCATCTCACAGAAGCGCGAACGTCTTGGCGTTCAAGCACATGGCAGAAACAAGGTGTGAACAGATGAGCTGCTGCTATTTTCTCCGTTCGGCATGCTTCGTTGTAGCTCTCTTGCCGGTCGCCGGCTTAGCGGCTTGCTTTGCGCGACTAGCTCTGGGGAGAGAAGGAGATAGCGCCGGAAACCTCGCCTTTTGCCTTCTTCGGCGCTGGAACCTGGTTGCTGCGCCTTCTCTTTGTCCATGTGCACACACACGATTCCTCAGCGAAAACCATGCAGAAACCTTTCCACGAGCACCCAGGGATGTGCACCCAGCACCACGTGCACGCACACGCAGCTAGAGAAAAGCACCTACCTTTTCACACACTGAAGCCTAAGCAAACGCGTGGCCACACACACGCACACATCCGCAAGCGCGCCTACTCCCATCTATTGAGGGAAAGACGGACGAGCTCTTTGGTTGCTCTTCACAGGCTTGTCCCTGATCTATAGCTGAGGGCAAACACTTGTGTGCTTGTGGGAGAGCCTGTGTCTTTCCTGGAAGCGTTTGGGAGTTTTGCTCAGACGCGTGTTTCCTCAAGTTCAAGAATCAAGATCTAGGATACCTGCAGACAGGTGCCTGTTTGTGTGGAGACAGTCTGTTTGAAACTGTGTTCCTCAGCGCCCGCTCTTTCTCCCCGTCGCTCCACACGCCTGGGAGTCCCTTTCTTTCTCTCCACAAGCACGTGTGTTGACTTCGTCGCACATGTGCATCTGCACAAGCGTTGAGCTCAGCAGAGCGTGTCTCTTGACACTTGATGTGCGTTGGCTGTGTCTGCCTGCTCCAGTGAAGAGAGAAACGGGAAATCATCTTGGTAGAGGCAACAAAGCAAAAGCGAGGCAGGATTGACATCTGCTCAACAGAGACGGATTCCCTGCGCTGACACAGTTCACAGTTACACGAGAAGCAATCTGAGCGGTCCGTCGACCGGAGACGTGTTTCCCAAGAGGTCGTTTAGCGAGTGAACAGCAGTGTGCGCGACTTTCAGGAGTGTGCCTGGAAAGTGCCAGAATCACCAGGAGCATCTGTGCAAAAGCTGCTGCCTCTGTGACCGCATTGAGGCACGTTCGCGTGTCTGCGAGTATATAGACGGCTCTTTCGCGTTCACTCCGAGGGAAACGGTCCGCTATTGCTTCTGTGCGCACAGACGCGATTCCCTTGTCTCTTGCGAACACAGGGAACTCTGTGCATCCAAATCTACAGGCTAAGGACGCGTCTGCGTATGTTTTGGTGAACAATCGAGTGTGCGTGTTCTGACAGCTGCCTCTATGCAGACGTCTCCACAGAGCCACTTCTGAATGCCCCGCAGCCCAGGACTGAATGGATACACTAACAAGTGCACCGGTGTGAGCAACCACATATGCAGAAGGACGTCTTTCATCTCACAGAAGCGCGAACGTCTTGGCGTTCAAGCACATGGCAGAAACAAGGTGTGAACAGATGAGCTGCTGCTATTTTCTCCGTTCGGCATGCTTCGTTGTAGCTCTCTTGCCGGTCGCCGGCTTAGCGGCTTGCTTTGCGCGACTAGCTCTGGGGAGAGAAGGAGATAGCGCCGGAAACCTCGCCTTTTGCCTTCTTCGGCGCTGGAACCTGGTTGCTGCGCCTTCTCTTTGTCCATGTGCACACACACGATTCCTCAGCGAAAACCATGCAGAAACCTTTCCACGAGCACCCAGGGATGTGCACCCAGCACCACGTGCACGCACACGCAGCTAGAGAAAAGCACCTACCTTTTCACACACTGATGCCTAAGCAAACGCGTGGCCACACACACGCACACATCCGCAAGCGCGCCTACTCCCATCTATTGAGGGAAAGACGGACGAGCTCTTTGGTTGCTCTTCACAGGCTTGTCCCTGATCTATAGCTGAGGGCAAACACTTGTGTGCTTGTGGGAGAGCCTGTGTCTTTCCTGGAAGCGTTTGGGAGTTTTGCTCAGACGCGTGTTTCCTCAAGTTCAAGAATCAAGATCTAGGATACCTGCAGACAGGTGCCTGTTTGTGTGGAGACAGTCTGTTTGAAACTGTGTTCCTCAGCGCCCGCTCTTTCTCCCCGTCGCTCCACACGCCTGGGAGTCCCTTTCTTTCTCTCCACAAGCACGTGTGTTGACTTCGTCGCACATGTGCATCTGCACAAGCGTTGAGCTCAGCAGAGCGTGTCTCTTGACACTTGATGTGCGTTGGCTGTGTCTGCCTGCTCCAGTGAAGAGAGAAACGGGAAATCATCTTGGTAGAGGCAACAAAGCAAAAGCGAGGCAGGATTGACATCTGCTCAACAGAGACGGATTCCCTGCGCTGACACAGTTCACAGTTACACGAGAAGCAATCTGAGCGGTCCGTCGACCGGAGACGTGTTTCCCAAGAGGTCGTTTAGCGAGTGAACAGCAGTGTGCGCGACTTTCAGGAGTGTGCCTGGAAAGTGCCAGAATCACCAGGAGCATCTGTGCAAAAGCTGCTGCCTCTGTGACCGCATTGAGGCACGTTCGCGTGTCTGCGAGTATATAGACGGCTCTTTCGCGTTCACTCCGAGGGAAACGGTCCGCTATTGCTTCTGTGCGCACAGACGCGATTCCCTTGTCTCTTGCGAACACAGGGAACTCTGTGCATCCAAATCTACAGGCTAAGGACGCGTCTGCATATGTTTTGGTGAACAATCGAGTGTGCGTGTTCTGACAGCTGCCTCTATGCAGACGTCTCCACAGAGCCACTTCTGAATGCCCCGCAGCCCAGGACTGAATGGATACACTAACAAGTGCACCGGTGTGAGCAACCACATATGCAGAAGGACGTCTTTCATCTCACAGAAGCGCGAACGTCTTGGCGTTCAAGCACATGGCAGAAACAAGGTGTGAACAGATGAGCTGCTGCTATTTTCTCCGTTCGGCATGCTTCGTTGTAGCTCTCTTGCCGGTCGCCGGCTTAGCGGCTTGCTTTGCGCGACTAGCTCTGGGGAGAGAAGGAGATAGCGCCGGAAACCTCGCCTTTTGCCTTCTTCGGCGCTGGAACCTGGTTGCTGCGCCTTCTCTTTGTCCATGTGCACACACACGATTCCTCAGCGAAAACCATGCAGAAACCTTTCCACGAGCACCCAGGGATGTGCACCCAGCACCACGTGCACGCACACGCAGCTAGAGAAAAGCACCTACCTTTTCACACACTGAAGCCTAAGCAAACGCGTGGCCACACACACGCACACATCCGCAAGCGCGCCTACTCCCATCTATTGAGGGAAAGACGGACGAGCTCTTTGGTTGCTCTTCACAGGCTTGTCCCTGATCTATAGCTGAGGGCAAACACTTGTGTGCTTGTGGGAGAGCCTGTGTCTTTCCTGGAAGCGTTTGGGAGTTTTGCTCAGACGCGTGTTTCCTCAAGTTCAAGAATCAAGATCTAGGATACCTGCAGACAGGTGCCTGTTTGTGTGGAGACAGTCTGTTTGAAACTGTGTTCCTCAGCGCCCGCTCTTTCTCCCCGTCGCTCCACACGCCTGGGAGTCCCTTTCTTTCTCTCCACAAGCACGTGTGTTGACTTCGTCGCACATGTGCATCTGCACAAGCGTTGAGCTCAGCAGAGCGTGTCTCTTGACACTTGATGTGCGTTGGCTGTGTCTGCCTGCTCCAGTGAAGAGAGAAACGGGAAATCATCTTGGTAGAGGCAACAAAGCAAAAGCGAGGCAGGATTGACATCTGCTCAACAGAGACGGATTCCCTGCGCTGACACAGTTCACAGTTACACGAGAAGCAATCTGAGCGGTCCGTCGACCGGAGACGTGTTTCCCAAGAGGTCGTTTAGCGAGTGAACAGCAGTGTGCGCGACTTTCAGGAGTGTGCCTGGAAAGTGCCAGAATCACCAGGAGCATCTGTGCAAAAGCTGCTGCCTCTGTGACCGCATTGAGGCACGTTCGCGTGTCTGCGAGTATATAGACGGCTCTTTCGCGTTCACTCCGAGGGAAACGGTCCGCTATTGCTTCTGTGCGCACAGACGCGATTCCCTTGTCTCTTGCGAACACAGGGAACTCTGTGCATCCAAATCTACAGGCTAAGGACGCGTCTGCGTATGTTTTGGTGAACAATCGAGTGTGCGTGTTCTGACAGCTGCCTCTATGCAGACGTCTCCACAGAGCCACTTCTGAATGCCCCGCAGCCCAGGACTGAATGGATACACTAACAAGTGCACCGGTGTGAGCAACCACATATGCAGAAGGACGTCTTTCATCTCACAGAAGCGCGAACGTCTTGGCGTTCAAGCACATGGCAGAAACAAGGTGTGAACAGATGAGCTGCTGCTATTTTCTCCGTTCGGCATGCTTCGTTGTAGCTCTCTTGCCGGTCGCCGGCTTAGCGGCTTGCTTTGCGCGACTAGCTCTGGGGAGAGAAGGAGATAGCGCCGGAAACCTCGCCTTTTGCCTTCTTCGGCGCTGGAACCTGGTTGCTGCGCCTTCTCTTTGTCCATGTGCACACACACGATTCCTCAGCGAAAACCATGCAGAAACCTTTCCACGAGCACCCAGGGATGTGCACCCAGCACCACGTGCACGCACACGCAGCTAGAGAAAAGCACCTACCTTTTCACACACTGATGCCTAAGCAAACGCGTGGCCACACACACGCACACATCCGCAAGCGCGCCTACTCCCATCTATTGAGGGAAAGACGGACGAGCTCTTTGGTTGCTCTTCACAGGCTTGTCCCTGATCTATAGCTGAGGGCAAACACTTGTGTGCTTGTGGGAGAGCCTGTGTCTTTCCTGGAAGCGTTTGGGAGTTTTGCTCAGACGCGTGTTTCCTCAAGTTCAAGAATCAAGATCTAGGATACCTGCAGACAGGTGCCTGTTTGTGTGGAGACAGTCTGTTTGAAACTGTGTTCCTCAGCGCCCGCTCTTTCTCCCCGTCGCTCCACACGCCTGGGAGTCCCTTTCTTTCTCTCCACAAGCACGTGTGTTGACTTCGTCGCACATGTGCATCTGCACAAGCGTTGAGCTCAGCAGAGCGTGTCTCTTGACACTTGATGTGCGTTGGCTGTGTCTGCCTGCTCCAGTGAAGAGAGAAACGGGAAATCATCTTGGTAGAGGCAACAAAGCAAAAGCGAGGCAGGATTGACATCTGCTCAACAGAGACGGATTCCCTGCGCTGACACAGTTCACAGTTACACGAGAAGCAATCTGAGCGGTCCGTCGACCGGAGACGTGTTTCCCAAGAGGTCGTTTAGCGAGTGAACAGCAGTGTGCGCGACTTTCAGGAGTGTGCCTGGAAAGTGCCAGAATCACCAGGAGCATCTGTGCAAAAGCTGCTGCCTCTGTGACCGCATTGAGGCACGTTCGCGTGTCTGCGAGTATATAGACGGCTCTTTCGCGTTCACTCCGAGGGAAACGGTCCGCTATTGCTTCTGTGCGCACAGACGCGATTCCCTTGTCTCTTGCGAACACAGGGAACTCTGTGCATCCAAATCTACAGGCTAAGGACGCGTCTGCATATGTTTTGGTGAACAATCGAGTGTGCGTGTTCTGACAGCTGCCTCTATGCAGACGTCTCCACAGAGCCACTTCTGAATGCCCCGCAGCCCAGGACTGAATGGATACACTAACAAGTGCACCGGTGTGAGCAACCACATATGCAGAAGGACGTCTTTCATCTCACAGAAGCGCGAACGTCTTGGCGTTCAAGCACATGGCAGAAACAAGGTGTGAACAGATGAGCTGCTGCTATTTTCTCCGTTCGGCATGCTTCGTTGTAGCTCTCTTGCCGGTCGCCGGCTTAGCGGCTTGCTTTGCGCGACTAGCTCTGGGGAGAGAAGGAGATAGCGCCGGAAACCTCGCCTTTTGCCTTCTTCGGCGCTGGAACCTGGTTGCTGCGCCTTCTCTTTGTCCATGTGCACACACACGATTCCTCAGCGAAAACCATGCAGAAACCTTTCCACGAGCACCCAGGGATGTGCACCCAGCACCACGTGCACGCACACGCAGCTAGAGAAAAGCACCTACCTTTTCACACACTGAAGCCTAAGCAAACGCGTGGCCACACACACGCACACATCCGCAAGCGCGCCTACTCCCATCTATTGAGGGAAAGACGGACGAGCAACGTCCTGACAGGCTTGAGGGGAAAAACGTCCGTTGACGGTTGGCGTACTGCACGCCCGCCTACGGGGCTGCAGGGGAATCCACATTTGGAAGGTACCTGAAGATGTGTGCCTGTTCTTGGAGCTCCGCTAGTAGGGTAGCAAAGACACTCGTAGGCAGTACTGAATGCTGCTCCGTGCTACTTCTCCTCCGCTGGCAAATGCTTCACAGTCGCCCTAGGAAAGACGTTTAACAATCGATCTCCAAGAGGAACGAAACACATGATGCCATAAGGCGAAAGAATAGCAGGGCATCTCTTCACAGGCTTGTCCCTGATCTATAGCTGAGGGCAAACACTTGTGTGCTTGTGGGAGAGCCTGTGTCTTTCCTGGAAGCGTTTGGGAGTTTTGCTCAGACGCGTGTTTCCTCAAGTTCAAGAATCAAGATCTAGGATACCTGCAGACAGGTGCCTGTTTGTGTGGAGACAGTCTGTTTGAAACTGTGTTCCTCAGCGCCCGCTCTTTCTCCCCGTCGCTCCACACGCCTGGGAGTCCCTTTCTTTCTCTCCACAAGCACGTGTGTTGACTTCGTCGCACATGTGCATCTGCACAAGCGTTGAGCTCAGCAGAGCGTGTCTCTTGACACTTGATGTGCGTTGGCTGTGTCTGCCTGCTCCAGTGAAGAGAGAAACGGGAAATCATCTTGGTAGAGGCAACAAAGCAAAAGCGAGGCAGGATTGACATCTGCTCAACAGAGACGGATTCCCTGCGCTGACACAGTTCACAGTTACACGAGAAGCAATCTGAGCGGTCCGTCGACCGGAGACGTGTTTCCCAAGAGGTCGTTTAGCGAGTGAACAGCAGTGTGCGCGACTTTCAGGAGTGTGCCTGGAAAGTGCCAGAATCACCAGGAGCATCTGTGCAAAAGCTGCTGCCTCTGTGACCGCATTGAGGCACGTTCGCGTGCCTGCGAGTATATAGACGGCTCTTTCGCGTTCACTCCGAGGGAAACGGTCCGCTATTGCTTCTGTGCGCACAGACGCGATTCCCTTGTCTCTTGCGAACACAGGGAACTCTGTGCATCCAAATCTACAGGCTAAGGACGCGTCTGCATATGTTTTGGTGAACAATCGAGTGTGCGTGTTCTGACAGCTGCCTCTATGCAGACGTCTCCACAGAGCCACTTCTGAATGCCCCGCAGCCCAGGACTGAATGGATACACTAACAAGTGCACCGGTGTGAGCAACCACATATGCAGAAGGACGTCTTTCATCTCACAGAAGCGCGAACGTCTTGGCGTTCAAGCACATGGCAGAAACAAGGTGTGAACAGATGAGCTGCTGCTATTTTCTCCGTTCGGCATGCTTCGTTGTAGCTCTCTTGCCGGTCGCCGGCTTAGCGGCTTGCTTTGCGCGACTAGCTCTGGGGAGAGAAGGAGATAGCGCCGGAAACCTCGCCTTTTGCCTTCTTCGGCGCTGGAACCTGGTTGCTGCGCCTTCTCTTTGTCCATGTGCACACACACGATTCCTCAGCGAAAACCATGCAGAAACCTTTCCACGAGCACCCAGGGATGTGCACCCAGCACCACGTGCACGCACACGCAGCTAGAGAAAAGCACCTACCTTTTCACACACTGATGCCTAAGCAAACGCGTGGCCACACACACGCACACATCCGCAAGCGCGCCTACTCCCATCTATTGAGGGAAAGACGGACGAGCTCTTTGGTTGCTCTTCACAGGCTTGTCCCTGATCTATAGCTGAGGGCAAACACTTGTGTGCTTGTGGGAGAGCCTGTGTCTTTCCTGGAAGCGTTTGGGAGTTTTGCTCAGACGCGTGTTTCCTCAAGTTCAAGAATCAAGATCTAGGATACCTGCAGACAGGTGCCTGTTTGTGTGGAGACAGTCTGTTTGAAACTGTGTTCCTCAGCGCCCGCTCTTTCTCCCCGTCGCTCCACACGCCTGGGAGTCCCTTTCTTTCTCTCCACAAGCACGTGTGTTGACTTCGTCGCACATGTGCATCTGCACAAGCGTTGAGCTCAGCAGAGCGTGTCTCTTGACACTTGATGTGCGTTGGCTGTGTCTGCGTGCTCCAGTGAAGAGAGAAACGGGAAATCATCTTGGTAGAGGCAACAAAGCAAAAGCGAGGCAGGATTGACATCTGCTCAACAGAGACGGATTCCCTGCGCTGACACAGTTCACAGTTACACGAGAAGCAATCTGAGCGGTCCGTCGACCGGAGACGTGTTTCCCAAGAGGTCGTTTAGCGAGTGAACAGCAGTGTGCGCGACTTTCAGGAGTGTGCCTGGAAAGTGCCAGAATCACCAGGAGCATCTGTGCAAAAGCTGCTGCCTCTGTGACCGCATTGAGGCACGTTCGCGTGTCTGCGAGTATATAGACGGCTCTTTCGCGTTCACTCCGAGGGAAACGGTCCGCTATTGCTTCTGTGCGCACAGACGCGATTCCCTTGTCTCTTGCGAACACAGGGAACTCTGTGCATCCAAATCTACAGGCTAAGGACGCGTCTGCATATGTTTTGGTGAACAATCGAGTGTGCGTGTTCTGACAGCTGCCTCTATGCAGACGTCTCCACAGAGCCACTTCTGAATGCCCCGCAGCCCAGGACTGAATGGATACACTAACAAGTGCACCGGTGTGAGCAACCACATATGCAGAAGGACGTCTTTCATCTCACAGAAGCGCGAACGTCTTGGCGTTCAAGCACATGGCAGAAACAAGGTGTGAACAGATGAGCTGCTGCTATTTTCTCCGTTCGGCATGCTTCGTTGTAGCTCTCTTGCCGGTCGCCGGCTTAGCGGCTTGCTTTGCGCGACTAGCTCTGGGGAGAGAAGGAGATAGCGCCGGAAACCTCGCCTTTTGCCTTCTTCGGCGCTGGAACCTGGTTGCTGCGCCTTCTCTTTGTCCATGTGCACACACACGATTCCTCAGCGAAAACCATGCAGAAACCTTTCCACGAGCACCCAGGGATGTGCACCCAGCACCACGTGCACGCACACGCAGCTAGAGAAAAGCACCTACCTTTTCACACACTGAAGCCTAAGCAAACGCGTGGCCACACACACGCACACATCCGCAAGCGCGCCTACTCCCATCTATTGAGGGAAAGACGGACGAGCAACGTCCTGACAGGCTTGAGGGGAAAAACGTCCGTTGACGGTTGGCGTACTGCACGCCCGCCTACGGGGCTGCAGGGGAATCCACATTTGGAAGGTACCTGAAGATGTGTGCCTGTTCTTGGAGCTCCGCTAGTAGGGTAGCAAAGACACTCGTAGGCAGTACTGAATGCTGCTCCGTGCTACTTCTCCTCCGCTGGCAAATGCTTCACAGTCGCCCTAGGAAAGACGTTTAACAATCGATCTCCAAGAGGAACGAAACACATGATGCCATAAGGCGAAAGAATAGCAGGGCATCTCTTCACAGGCTTGTCCCTGATCTATAGCTGAGGGCAAACACTTGTGTGCTTGTGGGAGAGCCTGTGTCTTTCCTGGAAGCGTTTGGGAGTTTTGCTCAGACGCGTGTTTCCTCAAGTTCAAGAATCAAGATCTAGGATACCTGCAGACAGGTGCCTGTTTGTGTGGAGACAGTCTGTTTGAAACTGTGTTCCTCAGCGCCCGCTCTTTCTCCCCGTCGCTCCACACGCCTGGGAGTCCCTTTCTTTCTCTCCACAAGCACGTGTGTTGACTTCGTCGCACATGTGCATCTGCACAAGCGTTGAGCTCAGCAGAGCGTGTCTCTTGACACTTGATGTGCGTTGGCTGTGTCTGCCTGCTCCAGTGAAGAGAGAAACGGGAAATCATCTTGGTAGAGGCAACAAAGCAAAAGCGAGGCAGGATTGACATCTGCTCAACAGAGACGGATTCCCTGCGCTGACACAGTTCACAGTTACACGAGAAGCAATCTGAGCGGTCCGTCGACCGGAGACGTGTTTCCCAAGAGGTCGTTTAGCGAGTGAACAGCAGTGTGCGCGACTTTCAGGAGTGTGCCTGGAAAGTGCCAGAATCACCAGGAGCATCTGTGCAAAAGCTGCTGCCTCTGTGACCGCATTGAGGCACGTTCGCGTGCCTGCGAGTATATAGACGGCTCTTTCGCGTTCACTCCGAGGGAAACGGTCCGCTATTGCTTCTGTGCGCACAGACGCGATTCCCTTGTCTCTTGCGAACACAGGGAACTCTGTGCATCCAAATCTACAGGCTAAGGACGCGTCTGCATATGTTTTGGTGAACAATCGAGTGTGCGTGTTCTGACAGCTGCCTCTATGCAGACGTCTCCACAGAGCCACTTCTGAATGCCCCGCAGCCCAGGACTGAATGGATACACTAACAAGTGCACCGGTGTGAGCAACCACATATGCAGAAGGACGTCTTTCATCTCACAGAAGCGCGAACGTCTTGGCGTTCAAGCACATGGCAGAAACAAGGTGTGAACAGATGAGCTGCTGCTATTTTCTCCGTTCGGCATGCTTCGTTGTAGCTCTCTTGCCGGTCGCCGGCTTAGCGGCTTGCTTTGCGCGACTAGCTCTGGGGAGAGAAGGAGATAGCGCCGGAAACCTCGCCTTTTGCCTTCTTCGGCGCTGGAACCTGGTTGCTGCGCCTTCTCTTTGTCCATGTGCACACACACGATTCCTCAGCGAAAACCATGCAGAAACCTTTCCACGAGCACCCAGGGATGTGCACCCAGCACCACGTGCACGCACACGCAGCTAGAGAAAAGCACCTACCTTTTCACACACTGAAGCCTAAGCAAACGCGTGGCCACACACACGCACACATCCGCAAGCGCGCCTACTCCCATCTATTGAGGGAAAGACGGACGAGCAACGTCCTGACAGGCTTGAGGGGAAAAACGTCCGTTGACGGTTGGCGTACTGCACGCCCGCCTACGGGGCTGCAGGGGAATCCACATTTGGAAGGTACCTGAAGATGTGTGCCTGTTCTTGGAGCTCCGCTAGTAGGGTAGCAAAGACACTCGTAGGCAGTACTGAATGCTGCTCCGTGCTACTTCTCCTCCGCTGGCAAATGCTTCACAGTCGCCCTAGGAAAGACGTTTAACAATCGATCTCCAAGAGGAACGAAACACATGATGCCATAAGGCGAAAGAATAGCAGGGCATCTCTTCACAGGCTTGTCCCTGATCTATAGCTGAGGGCAAACACTTGTGTGCTTGTGGGAGAGCCTGTGTCTTTCCTGGAAGCGTTTGGGAGTTTTGCTCAGACGCGTGTTTCCTCAAGTTCAAGAATCAAGATCTAGGATACCTGCAGACAGGTGCCTGTTTGTGTGGAGACAGTCTGTTTGAAACTGTGTTCCTCAGCGCCCGCTCTTTCTCCCCGTCGCTCCACACGCCTGGGAGTCCCTTTCTTTCTCTCCACAAGCACGTGTGTTGACTTCGTCGCACATGTGCATCTGCACAAGCGTTGAGCTCAGCAGAGCGTGTCTCTTGACACTTGATGTGCGTTGGCTGTGTCTGCCTGCTCCAGTGAAGAGAGAAACGGGAAATCATCTTGGTAGAGGCAACAAAGCAAAAGCGAGGCAGGATTGACATCTGCTCAACAGAGACGGATTCCCTGCGCTGACACAGTTCACAGTTACACGAGAAGCAATCTGAGCGGTCCGTCGACCGGAGACGTGTTTCCCAAGAGGTCGTTTAGCGAGTGAACAGCAGTGTGCGCGACTTTCAGGAGTGTGCCTGGAAAGTGCCAGAATCACCAGGAGCATCTGTGCAAAAGCTGCTGCCTCTGTGACCGCATTGAGGCACGTTCGCGTGCCTGCGAGTATATAGACGGCTCTTTCGCGTTCACTCCGAGGGAAACGGTCCGCTATTGCTTCTGTGCGCACAGACGCGATTCCCTTGTCTCTTGCGAACACAGGGAACTCTGTGCATCCAAATCTACAGGCTAAGGACGCGTCTGCATATGTTTTGGTGAACAATCGAGTGTGCGTGTTCTGACAGCTGCCTCTATGCAGACGTCTCCACAGAGCCACTTCTGAATGCCCCGCAGCCCAGGACTGAATGGATACACTAACAAGTGCACCGGTGTGAGCAACCACATATGCAGAAGGACGTCTTTCATCTCACAGAAGCGCGAACGTCTTGGCGTTCAAGCACATGGCAGAAACAAGGTGTGAACAGATGAGCTGCTGCTATTTTCTCCGTTCGGCATGCTTCGTTGTAGCTCTCTTGCCGGTCGCCGGCTTAGCGGCTTGCTTTGCGCGACTAGCTCTGGGGAGAGAAGGAGATAGCGCCGGAAACCTCGCCTTTTGCCTTCTTCGGCGCTGGAACCTGGTTGCTGCGCCTTCTCTTTGTCCATGTGCACACACACGATTCCTCAGCGAAAACCATGCAGAAACCTTTCCACGAGCACCCAGGGATGTGCACCCAGCACCACGTGCACGCACACGCAGCTAGAGAAAAGCACCTACCTTTTCACACACTGATGCCTAAGCAAACGCGTGGCCACACACACGCACACATCCGCAAGCGCGCCTACTCCCATCTATTGAGGGAAAGACGGACGAGCTCTTTGGTTGCTCTTCACAGGCTTGTCCCTGATCTATAGCTGAGGGCAAACACTTGTGTGCTTGTGGGAGAGCCTGTGTCTTTCCTGGAAGCGTTTGGGAGTTTTGCTCAGACGCGTGTTTCCTCAAGTTCAAGAATCAAGATCTAGGATACCTGCAGACAGGTGCCTGTTTGTGTGGAGACAGTCTGTTTGAAACTGTGTTCCTCAGCGCCCGCTCTTTCTCCCCGTCGCTCCACACGCCTGGGAGTCCCTTTCTTTCTCTCCACAAGCACGTGTGTTGACTTCGTCGCACATGTGCATCTGCACAAGCGTTGAGCTCAGCAGAGCGTGTCTCTTGACACTTGATGTGCGTTGGCTGTGTCTGCCTGCTCCAGTGAAGAGAGAAACGGGAAATCATCTTGGTAGAGGCAACAAAGCAAAAGCGAGGCAGGATTGACATCTGCTCAACAGAGACGGATTCCCTGCGCTGACACAGTTCACAGTTACACGAGAAGCAATCTGAGCGGTCCGTCGACCGGAGACGTGTTTCCCAAGAGGTCGTTTAGCGAGTGAACAGCAGTGTGCGCGACTTTCAGGAGTGTGCCTGGAAAGTGCCAGAATCACCAGGAGCATCTGTGCAAAAGCTGCTGCCTCTGTGACCGCATTGAGGCACGTTCGCGTGTCTGCGAGTATATAGACGGCTCTTTCGCGTTCACTCCGAGGGAAACGGTCCGCTATTGCTTCTGTGCGCACAGACGCGATTCCCTTGTCTCTTGCGAACACAGGGAACTCTGTGCATCCAAATCTACAGGCTAAGGACGCGTCTGCATATGTTTTGGTGAACAATCGAGTGTGCGTGTTCTGACAGCTGCCTCTATGCAGACGTCTCCACAGAGCCACTTCTGAATGCCCCGCAGCCCAGGACTGAATGGATACACTAACAAGTGCACCGGTGTGAGCAACCACATATGCAGAAGGACGTCTTTCATCTCACAGAAGCGCGAACGTCTTGGCGTTCAAGCACATGGCAGAAACAAGGTGTGAACAGATGAGCTGCTGCTATTTTCTCCGTTCGGCATGCTTCGTTGTAGCTCTCTTGCCGGTCGCCGGCTTAGCGGCTTGCTTTGCGCGACTAGCTCTGGGGAGAGAAGGAGATAGCGCCGGAAACCTCGCCTTTTGCCTTCTTCGGCGCTGGAACCTGGTTGCTGCGCCTTCTCTTTGTCCATGTGCACACACACGATTCCTCAGCGAAAACCATGCAGAAACCTTTCCACGAGCACCCAGGGATGTGCACCCAGCACCACGTGCACGCACACGCAGCTAGAGAAAAGCACCTACCTTTTCACACACTGAAGCCTAAGCAAACGCGTGGCCACACACACGCACACATCCGCAAGCGCGCCTACTCCCATCTATTGAGGGAAAGACGGACGAGCAACGTCCTGACAGGCTTGAGGGGAAAAACGTCCGTTGACGGTTGGCGTACTGCACGCCCGCCTACGGGGCTGCAGGGGAATCCACATTTGGAAGGTACCTGAAGATGTGTGCCTGTTCTTGGAGCTCCGCTAGTAGGGTAGCAAAGACACTCGTAGGCAGTACTGAATGCTGCTCCGTGCTACTTCTCCTCCGCTGGCAAATGCTTCACAGTCGCCCTAGGAAAGACGTTTAACAATCGATCTCCAAGAGGAACGAAACACATGATGCCATAAGGCGAAAGAATAGCAGGGCATCTCTTCACAGGCTTGTCCCTGATCTATAGCTGAGGGCAAACACTTGTGTGCTTGTGGGAGAGCCTGTGTCTTTCCTGGAAGCGTTTGGGAGTTTTGCTCAGACGCGTGTTTCCTCAAGTTCAAGAATCAAGATCTAGGATACCTGCAGACAGGTGCCTGTTTGTGTGGAGACAGTCTGTTTGAAACTGTGTTCCTCAGCGCCCGCTCTTTCTCCCCGTCGCTCCACACGCCTGGGAGTCCCTTTCTTTCTCTCCACAAGCACGTGTGTTGACTTCGTCGCACATGTGCATCTGCACAAGCGTTGAGCTCAGCAGAGCGTGTCTCTTGACACTTGATGTGCGTTGGCTGTGTCTGCCTGCTCCAGTGAAGAGAGAAACGGGAAATCATCTTGGTAGAGGCAACAAAGCAAAAGCGAGGCAGGATTGACATCTGCTCAACAGAGACGGATTCCCTG
Source organism: Patagioenas fasciata (assembly GCF_037038585.1). Classification (NCBI taxonomy): domain Eukaryota; kingdom Metazoa; phylum Chordata; class Aves; order Columbiformes; family Columbidae; genus Patagioenas; species Patagioenas fasciata. Next base: position 86,540 of record NW_027288769.1, on the reverse strand, counting down.
CGCTGACACAGTTCACAGTTACACGAGAAGCAATCTGAGCGGTCCGTCGACCGGAGACGTGTTTCCCAAGAGGTCGTTTAGCGAGTGAACAGCAGTGTGCGCGACTTTCAGGAGTGTGCCTGGAAAGTGCCAGAATCACCAGGAGCATCTGTGCAAAAGCTGCTGCCTCTGTGACCGCATTGAGGCACGTTCGCGTGCCTGCGAGTATATAGACGGCTCTTTCGCGTTCACTCCGAGGGAAACGGTCCGCTATTGCTTCTGTGCGCACAGACGCGATTCCCTTGTCTCTTGCGAACACAGGGAACTCTGTGCATCCAAATCTACAGGCTAAGGACGCGTCTGCATATGTTTTGGTGAACAATCGAGTGTGCGTGTTCTGACAGCTGCCTCTATGCAGACGTCTCCACAGAGCCACTTCTGAATGCCCCGCAGCCCAGGACTGAATGGATACACTAACAAGTGCACCGGTGTGAGCAACCACATATGCAGAAGGACGTCTTTCATCTCACAGAAGCGCGAACGTCTTGGCGTTCAAGCACATGGCAGAAACAAGGTGTGAACAGATGAGCTGCTGCTATTTTCTCCGTTCGGCATGCTTCGTTGTAGCTCTCTTGCCGGTCGCCGGCTTAGCGGCTTGCTTTGCGCGACTAGCTCTGGGGAGAGAAGGAGATAGCGCCGGAAACCTCGCCTTTTGCCTTCTTCGGCGCTGGAACCTGGTTGCTGCGCCTTCTCTTTGTCCATGTGCACACACACGATTCCTCAGCGAAAACCATGCAGAAACCTTTCCACGAGCACCCAGGGATGTGCACCCAGCACCACGTGCACGCACACGCAGCTAGAGAAAAGCACCTACCTTTTCACACACTGATGCCTAAGCAAACGCGTGGCCACACACACGCACACATCCGCAAGCGCGCCTACTCCCATCTATTGAGGGAAAGACGGACGAGCTCTTTGGTTGCTCTTCACAGGCTTGTCCCTGATCTATAGCTGAGGGCAAACACTTGTGTGCTTGTGGGAGAGCCTGTGTCTTTCCTGGAAGCGTTTGGGAGTTTTGCTCAGACGCGTGTTTCCTCAAGTTCAAGAATCAAGATCTAGGATACCTGCAGACAGGTGCCTGTTTGTGTGGAGACAGTCTGTTTGAAACTGTGTTCCTCAGCGCCCGCTCTTTCTCCCCGTCGCTCCACACGCCTGGGAGTCCCTTTCTTTCTCTCCACAAGCACGTGTGTTGACTTCGTCGCACATGTGCATCTGCACAAGCGTTGAGCTCAGCAGAGCGTGTCTCTTGACACTTGATGTGCGTTGGCTGTGTCTGCCTGCTCCAGTGAAGAGAGAAACGGGAAATCATCTTGGTAGAGGCAACAAAGCAAAAGCGAGGCAGGATTGACATCTGCTCAACAGAGACGGATTCCCTGCGCTGACACAGTTCACAGTTACACGAGAAGCAATCTGAGCGGTCCGTCGACCGGAGACGTGTTTCCCAAGAGGTCGTTTAGCGAGTGAACAGCAGTGTGCGCGACTTTCAGGAGTGTGCCTGGAAAGTGCCAGAATCACCAGGAGCATCTGTGCAAAAGCTGCTGCCTCTGTGACCGCATTGAGGCACGTTCGCGTGTCTGCGAGTATATAGACGGCTCTTTCGCGTTCACTCCGAGGGAAACGGTCCGCTATTGCTTCTGTGCGCACAGACGCGATTCCCTTGTCTCTTGCGAACACAGGGAACTCTGTGCATCCAAATCTACAGGCTAAGGACGCGTCTGCATATGTTTTGGTGAACAATCGAGTGTGCGTGTTCTGACAGCTGCCTCTATGCAGACGTCTCCACAGAGCCACTTCTGAATGCCCCGCAGCCCAGGACTGAATGGATACACTAACAAGTGCACCGGTGTGAGCAACCACATATGCAGAAGGACGTCTTTCATCTCACAGAAGCGCGAACGTCTTGGCGTTCAAGCACATGGCAGAAACAAGGTGTGAACAGATGAGCTGCTGCTATTTTCTCCGTTCGGCATGCTTCGTTGTAGCTCTCTTGCCGGTCGCCGGCTTAGCGGCTTGCTTTGCGCGACTAGCTCTGGGGAGAGAAGGAGATAGCGCCGGAAACCTCGCCTTTTGCCTTCTTCGGCGCTGGAACCTGGTTGCTGCGCCTTCTCTTTGTCCATGTGCACACACACGATTCCTCAGCGAAAACCATGCAGAAACCTTTCCACGAGCACCCAGGGATGTGCACCCAGCACCACGTGCACGCACACGCAGCTAGAGAAAAGCACCTACCTTTTCACACACTGATGCCTAAGCAAACGCGTGGCCACACACACGCACACATCCGCAAGCGCGCCTACTCCCATCTATTGAGGGAAAGACGGACGAGCTCTTTGGTTGCTCTTCACAGGCTTGTCCCTGATCTATAGCTGAGGGCAAACACTTGTGTGCTTGTGGGAGAGCCTGTGTCTTTCCTGGAAGCGTTTGGGAGTTTTGCTCAGACGCGTGTTTCCTCAAGTTCAAGAATCAAGATCTAGGATACCTGCAGACAGGTGCCTGTTTGTGTGGAGACAGTCTGTTTGAAACTGTGTTCCTCAGCGCCCGCTCTTTCTCCCCGTCGCTCCACACGCCTGGGAGTCCCTTTCTTTCTCTCCACAAGCACGTGTGTTGACTTCGTCGCACATGTGCATCTGCACAAGCGTTGAGCTCAGCAGAGCGTGTCTCTTGACACTTGATGTGCGTTGGCTGTGTCTGCCTGCTCCAGTGAAGAGAGAAACGGGAAATCATCTTGGTAGAGGCAACAAAGCAAAAGCGAGGCAGGATTGACATCTGCTCAACAGAGACGGATTCCCTGCGCTGACACAGTTCACAGTTACACGAGAAGCAATCTGAGCGGTCCGTCGACCGGAGACGTGTTTCCCAAGAGGTCGTTTAGCGAGTGAACAGCAGTGTGCGCGACTTTCAGGAGTGTGCCTGGAAAGTGCCAGAATCACCAGGAGCATCTGTGCAAAAGCTGCTGCCTCTGTGACCGCATTGAGGCACGTTCGCGTGTCTGCGAGTATATAGACGGCTCTTTCGCGTTCACTCCGAGGGAAACGGTCCGCTATTGCTTCTGTGCGCACAGACGCGATTCCCTTGTCTCTTGCGAACACAGGGAACTCTGTGCATCCAAATCTACAGGCTAAGGACGCGTCTGCGTATGTTTTGGTGAACAATCGAGTGTGCGTGTTCTGACAGCTGCCTCTATGCAGACGTCTCCACAGAGCCACTTCTGAATGCCCCGCAGCCCAGGACTGAATGGATACACTAACAAGTGCACCGGTGTGAGCAACCACATATGCAGAAGGACGTCTTTCATCTCACAGAAGCGCGAACGTCTTGGCGTTCAAGCACATGGCAGAAACAAGGTGTGAACAGATGAGCTGCTGCTATTTTCTCCGTTCGGCATGCTTCGTTGTAGCTCTCTTGCCGGTCGCCGGCTTAGCGGCTTGCTTTGCGCGACTAGCTCTGGGGAGAGAAGGAGATAGCGCCGGAAACCTCGCCTTTTGCCTTCTTCGGCGCTGGAACCTGGTTGCTGCGCCTTCTCTTTGTCCATGTGCACACACACGATTCCTCAGCGAAAACCATGCAGAAACCTTTCCACGAGCACCCAGGGATGTGCACCCAGCACCACGTGCACGCACACGCAGCTAGAGAAAAGCACCTACCTTTTCACACACTGATGCCTAAGCAAACGCGTGGCCACACACACGCACACATCCGCAAGCGCGCCTACTCCCATCTATTGAGGGAAAGACGGACGAGCTCTTTGGTTGCTCTTCACAGGCTTGTCCCTGATCTATAGCTGAGGGCAAACACTTGTGTGCTTGTGGGAGAGCCTGTGTCTTTCCTGGAAGCGTTTGGGAGTTTTGCTCAGACGCGTGTTTCCTCAAGTTCAAGAATCAAGATCTAGGATACCTGCAGACAGGTGCCTGTTTGTGTGGAGACAGTCTGTTTGAAACTGTGTTCCTCAGCGCCCGCTCTTTCTCCCCGTCGCTCCACACGCCTGGGAGTCCCTTTCTTTCTCTCCACAAGCACGTGTGTTGACTTCGTCGCACATGTGCATCTGCACAAGCGTTGAGCTCAGCAGAGCGTGTCTCTTGACACTTGATGTGCGTTGGCTGTGTCTGCCTGCTCCAGTGAAGAGAGAAACGGGAAATCATCTTGGTAGAGGCAACAAAGCAAAAGCGAGGCAGGATTGACATCTGCTCAACAGAGACGGATTCCCTGCGCTGACACAGTTCACAGTTACACGAGAAGCAATCTGAGCGGTCCGTCGACCGGAGACGTGTTTCCCAAGAGGTCGTTTAGCGAGTGAACAGCAGTGTGCGCGACTTTCAGGAGTGTGCCTGGAAAGTGCCAGAATCACCAGGAGCATCTGTGCAAAAGCTGCTGCCTCTGTGACCGCATTGAGGCACGTTCGCGTGTCTGCGAGTATATAGACGGCTCTTTCGCGTTCACTCCGAGGGAAACGGTCCGCTATTGCTTCTGTGCGCACAGACGCGATTCCCTTGTCTCTTGCGAACACAGGGAACTCTGTGCATCCAAATCTACAGGCTAAGGACGCGTCTGCATATGTTTTGGTGAACAATCGAGTGTGCGTGTTCTGACAGCTGCCTCTATGCAGACGTCTCCACAGAGCCACTTCTGAATGCCCCGCAGCCCAGGACTGAATGGATACACTAACAAGTGCACCGGTGTGAGCAACCACATATGCAGAAGGACGTCTTTCATCTCACAGAAGCGCGAACGTCTTGGCGTTCAAGCACATGGCAGAAACAAGGTGTGAACAGATGAGCTGCTGCTATTTTCTCCGTTCGGCATGCTTCGTTGTAGCTCTCTTGCCGGTCGCCGGCTTAGCGGCTTGCTTTGCGCGACTAGCTCTGGGGAGAGAAGGAGATAGCGCCGGAAACCTCGCCTTTTGCCTTCTTCGGCGCTGGAACCTGGTTGCTGCGCCTTCTCTTTGTCCATGTGCACACACACGATTCCTCAGCGAAAACCATGCAGAAACCTTTCCACGAGCACCCAGGGATGTGCACCCAGCACCACGTGCACGCACACGCAGCTAGAGAAAAGCACCTACCTTTTCACACACTGATGCCTAAGCAAACGCGTGGCCACACACACGCACACATCCGCAAGCGCGCCTACTCCCATCTATTGAGGGAAAGACGGACGAGCTCTTTGGTTGCTCTTCACAGGCTTGTCCCTGATCTATAGCTGAGGGCAAACACTTGTGTGCTTGTGGGAGAGCCTGTGTCTTTCCTGGAAGCGTTTGGGAGTTTTGCTCAGACGCGTGTTTCCTCAAGTTCAAGAATCAAGATCTAGGATACCTGCAGACAGGTGCCTGTTTGTGTGGAGACAGTCTGTTTGAAACTGTGTTCCTCAGCGCCCGCTCTTTCTCCCCGTCGCTCCACACGCCTGGGAGTCCCTTTCTTTCTCTCCACAAGCACGTGTGTTGACTTCGTCGCACATGTGCATCTGCACAAGCGTTGAGCTCAGCAGAGCGTGTCTCTTGACACTTGATGTGCGTTGGCTGTGTCTGCCTGCTCCAGTGAAGAGAGAAACGGGAAATCATCTTGGTAGAGGCAACAAAGCAAAAGCGAGGCAGGATTGACATCTGCTCAACAGAGACGGATTCCCTGCGCTGACACAGTTCACAGTTACACGAGAAGCAATCTGAGCGGTCCGTCGACCGGAGACGTGTTTCCCAAGAGGTCGTTTAGCGAGTGAACAGCAGTGTGCGCGACTTTCAGGAGTGTGCCTGGAAAGTGCCAGAATCACCAGGAGCATCTGTGCAAAAGCTGCTGCCTCTGTGACCGCATTGAGGCACGTTCGCGTGTCTGCGAGTATATAGACGGCTCTTTCGCGTTCACTCCGAGGGAAACGGTCCGCTATTGCTTCTGTGCGCACAGACGCGATTCCCTTGTCTCTTGCGAACACAGGGAACTCTGTGCATCCAAATCTACAGGCTAAGGACGCGTCTGCATATGTTTTGGTGAACAATCGAGTGTGCGTGTTCTGACAGCTGCCTCTATGCAGACGTCTCCACAGAGCCACTTCTGAATGCCCCGCAGCCCAGGACTGAATGGATACACTAACAAGTGCACCGGTGTGAGCAACCACATATGCAGAAGGACGTCTTTCATCTCACAGAAGCGCGAACGTCTTGGCGTTCAAGCACATGGCAGAAACAAGGTGTGAACAGATGAGCTGCTGCTATTTTCTCCGTTCGGCATGCTTCGTTGTAGCTCTCTTGCCGGTCGCCGGCTTAGCGGCTTGCTTTGCGCGACTAGCTCTGGGGAGAGAAGGAGATAGCGCCGGAAACCTCGCCTTTTGCCTTCTTCGGCGCTGGAACCTGGTTGCTGCGCCTTCTCTTTGTCCATGTGCACACACACGATTCCTCAGCGAAAACCATGCAGAAACCTTTCCACGAGCACCCAGGGATGTGCACCCAGCACCACGTGCACGCACACGCAGCTAGAGAAAAGCACCTACCTTTTCACACACTGATGCCTAAGCAAACGCGTGGCCACACACACGCACACATCCGCAAGCGCGCCTACTCCCATCTATTGAGGGAAAGACGGACGAGCTCTTTGGTTGCTCTTCACAGGCTTGTCCCTGATCTATAGCTGAGGGCAAACACTTGTGTGCTTGTGGGAGAGCCTGTGTCTTTCCTGGAAGCGTTTGGGAGTTTTGCTCAGACGCGTGTTTCCTCAAGTTCAAGAATCAAGATCTAGGATACCTGCAGACAGGTGCCTGTTTGTGTGGAGACAGTCTGTTTGAAACTGTGTTCCTCAGCGCCCGCTCTTTCTCCCCGTCGCTCCACACGCCTGGGAGTCCCTTTCTTTCTCTCCACAAGCACGTGTGTTGACTTCGTCGCACATGTGCATCTGCACAAGCGTTGAGCTCAGCAGAGCGTGTCTCTTGACACTTGATGTGCGTTGGCTGTGTCTGCCTGCTCCAGTGAAGAGAGAAACGGGAAATCATCTTGGTAGAGGCAACAAAGCAAAAGCGAGGCAGGATTGACATCTGCTCAACAGAGACGGATTCCCTGCGCTGACACAGTTCACAGTTACACGAGAAGCAATCTGAGCGGTCCGTCGACCGGAGACGTGTTTCCCAAGAGGTCGTTTAGCGAGTGAACAGCAGTGTGCGCGACTTTCAGGAGTGTGCCTGGAAAGTGCCAGAATCACCAGGAGCATCTGTGCAAAAGCTGCTGCCTCTGTGACCGCATTGAGGCACGTTCGCGTGTCTGCGAGTATATAGACGGCTCTTTCGCGTTCACTCCGAGGGAAACGGTCCGCTATTGCTTCTGTGCGCACAGACGCGATTCCCTTGTCTCTTGCGAACACAGGGAACTCTGTGCATCCAAATCTACAGGCTAAGGACGCGTCTGCATATGTTTTGGTGAACAATCGAGTGTGCGTGTTCTGACAGCTGCCTCTATGCAGACGTCTCCACAGAGCCACTTCTGAATGCCCCGCAGCCCAGGACTGAATGGATACACTAACAAGTGCACCGGTGTGAGCAACCACATATGCAGAAGGACGTCTTTCATCTCACAGAAGCGCGAACGTCTTGGCGTTCAAGCACATGGCAGAAACAAGGTGTGAACAGATGAGCTGCTGCTATTTTCTCCGTTCGGCATGCTTCGTTGTAGCTCTCTTGCCGGTCGCCGGCTTAGCGGCTTGCTTTGCGCGACTAGCTCTGGGGAGAGAAGGAGATAGCGCCGGAAACCTCGCCTTTTGCCTTCTTCGGCGCTGGAACCTGGTTGCTGCGCCTTCTCTTTGTCCATGTGCACACACACGATTCCTCAGCGAAAACCATGCAGAAACCTTTCCACGAGCACCCAGGGATGTGCACCCAGCACCACGTGCACGCACACGCAGCTAGAGAAAAGCACCTACCTTTTCACACACTGAAGCCTAAGCAAACGCGTGGCCACACACACGCACACATCCGCAAGCGCGCCTACTCCCATCTATTGAGGGAAAGACGGACGAGCAACGTCCTGACAGGCTTGAGGGGAAAAACGTCCGTTGACGGTTGGCGTACTGCACGCCCGCCTACGGGGCTGCAGGGGAATCCACATTTGGAAGGTACCTGAAGATGTGTGCCTGTTCTTGGAGCTCCGCTAGTAGGGTAGCAAAGACACTCGTAGGCAGTACTGAATGCTGCTCCGTGCTACTTCTCCTCCGCTGGCAAATGCTTCACAGTCGCCCGAGGAAAGACGTTTAACAATCGATCTCCAAGAGGAACGAAACACATGATGCCATAAGGCGAAAGAATAGCAGGGCATCTCTTCACAGGCTTGTCCCTGATCTATAGCTGAGGGCAAACACTTGTGTGCTTGTGGGAGAGCCTGTGTCTTTCCTGGAAGCGTTTGGGAGTTTTGCTCAGACGCGTGTTTCCTCAAGTTCAAGAATCAAGATCTAGGATACCTGCAGACAGGTGCCTGTTTGTGTGGAGACAGTCTGTTTGAAACTGTGTTCCTCAGCGCCCGCTCTTTCTCCCCGTCGCTCCACACGCCTGGGAGTCCCTTTCTTTCTCTCCACAAGCACGTGTGTTGACTTCGTCGCACATGTGCATCTGCACAAGCGTTGAGCTCAGCAGAGCGTGTCTCTTGACACTTGATGTGCGTTGGCTGTGTCTGCCTGCTCCAGTGAAGAGAGAAACGGGAAATCATCTTGGTAGAGGCAACAAAGCAAAAGCGAGGCAGGATTGACATCTGCTCAACAGAGACGGATTCCCTGCGCTGACACAGTTCACAGTTACACGAGAAGCAATCTGAGCGGTCCGTCGACCGGAGACGTGTTTCCCAAGAGGTCGTTTAGCGAGTGAACAGCAGTGTGCGCGACTTTCAGGAGTGTGCCTGGAAAGTGCCAGAATCACCAGGAGCATCTGTGCAAAAGCTGCTGCCTCTGTGACCGCATTGAGGCACGTTCGCGTGTCTGCGAGTATATAGACGGCTCTTTCGCGTTCACTCCGAGGGAAACGGTCCGCTATTGCTTCTGTGCGCACAGACGCGATTCCCTTGTCTCTTGCGAACACAGGGAACTCTGTGCATCCAAATCTACAGGCTAAGGACGCGTCTGCATATGTTTTGGTGAACAATCGAGTGTGCGTGTTCTGACAGCTGCCTCTATGCAGACGTCTCCACAGAGCCACTTCTGAATGCCCCGCAGCCCAGGACTGAATGGATACACTAACAAGTGCACCGGTGTGAGCAACCACATATGCAGAAGGACGTCTTTCATCTCACAGAAGCGCGAACGTCTTGGCGTTCAAGCACATGGCAGAAACAAGGTGTGAACAGATGAGCTGCTGCTATTTTCTCCGTTCGGCATGCTTCGTTGTAGCTCTCTTGCCGGTCGCCGGCTTAGCGGCTTGCTTTGCGCGACTAGCTCTGGGGAGAGAAGGAGATAGCGCCGGAAACCTCGCCTTTTGCCTTCTTCGGCGCTGGAACCTGGTTGCTGCGCCTTCTCTTTGTCCATGTGCACACACACGATTCCTCAGCGAAAACCATGCAGAAACCTTTCCACGAGCACCCAGGGATGTGCACCCAGCACCACGTGCACGCACACGCAGCTAGAGAAAAGCACCTACCTTTTCACACACTGATGCCTAAGCAAACGCGTGGCCACACACACGCACACATCCGCAAGCGCGCCTACTCCCATCTATTGAGGGAAAGACGGACGAGCTCTTTGGTTGCTCTTCACAGGCTTGTCCCTGATCTATAGCTGAGGGCAAACACTTGTGTGCTTGTGGGAGAGCCTGTGTCTTTCCTGGAAGCGTTTGGGAGTTTTGCTCAGACGCGTGTTTCCTCAAGTTCAAGAATCAAGATCTAGGATACCTGCAGACAGGTGCCTGTTTGTGTGGAGACAGTCTGTTTGAAACTGTGTTCCTCAGCGCCCGCTCTTTCTCCCCGTCGCTCCACACGCCTGGGAGTCCCTTTCTTTCTCTCCACAAGCACGTGTGTTGACTTCGTCGCACATGTGCATCTGCACAAGCGTTGAGCTCAGCAGAGCGTGTCTCTTGACACTTGATGTGCGTTGGCTGTGTCTGCCTGCTCCAGTGAAGAGAGAAACGGGAAATCATCTTGGTAGAGGCAACAAAGCAAAAGCGAGGCAGGATTGACATCTGCTCAACAGAGACGGATTCCCTGCGCTGACACAGTTCACAGTTACACGAGAAGCAATCTGAGCGGTCCGTCGACCGGAGACGTGTTTCCCAAGAGGTCGTTTAGCGAGTGAACAGCAGTGTGCGCGACTTTCAGGAGTGTGCCTGGAAAGTGCCAGAATCACCAGGAGCATCTGTGCAAAAGCTGCTGCCTCTGTGACCGCATTGAGGCACGTTCGCGTGTCTGCGAGTATATAGACGGCTCTTTCGCGTTCACTCCGAGGGAAACGGTCCGCTATTGCTTCTGTGCGCACAGACGCGATTCCCTTGTCTCTTGCAAACACAGGGAACTCTGTGCATCCAAATCTACAGGCTAAGGACGCGTCTGCATATGTTTTGGTGAACAATCGAGTGTGCGTGTTCTGACAGCTGCCTCTATGCAGACGTCTCCACAGAGCCACTTCTGAATGCCCCGCAGCCCAGGACTGAATGGATACACTAACAAGTGCACCGGTGTGAGCAACCACATATGCAGAAGGACGTCTTTCATCTCACAGAAGCGCGAACGTCTTGGCGTTCAAGCACATGGCAGAAACAAGGTGTGAACAGATGAGCTGCTGCTATTTTCTCCGTTCGGCATGCTTCGTTGTAGCTCTCTTGCCGGTCGCCGGCTTAGCGGCTTGCTTTGCGCGACTAGCTCTGGGGAGAGAAGGAGATAGCGCCGGAAACCTCGCCTTTTGCCTTCTTCGGCGCTGGAACCTGGTTGCTGCGCCTTCTCTTTGTCCATGTGCACACACACGATTCCTCAGCGAAAACCATGCAGAAACCTTTCCACGAGCACCCAGGGATGTGCACCCAGCACCACGTGCACGCACACGCAGCTAGAGAAAAGCACCTACCTTTTCACACACTGATGCCTAAGCAAACGCGTGGCCACACACACGCACACATCCGCAAGCGCGCCTACTCCCATCTATTGAGGGAAAGACGGACGAGCTCTTTGGTTGCTCTTCACAGGCTTGTCCCTGATCTATAGCTGAGGGCAAACACTTGTGTGCTTGTGGGAGAGCCTGTGTCTTTCCTGGAAGCGTTTGGGAGTTTTGCTCAGACGCGTGTTTCCTCAAGTTCAAGAATCAAGATCTAGGATACCTGCAGACAGGTGCCTGTTTGTGTGGAGACAGTCTGTTTGAAACTGTGTTCCTCAGCGCCCGCTCTTTCTCCCCGTCGCTCCACACGCCTGGGAGTCCCTTTCTTTCTCTCCACAAGCACGTGTGTTGACTTCGTCGCACATGTGCATCTGCACAAGCGTTGAGCTCAGCAGAGCGTGTCTCTTGACACTTGATGTGCGTTGGCTGTGTCTGCCTGCTCCAGTGAAGAGAGAAACGGGAAATCATCTTGGTAGAGGCAACAAAGCAAAAGCGAGGCAGGATTGACATCTGCTCAACAGAGACGGATTCCCTGCGCTGACACAGTTCACAGTTACACGAGAAGCAATCTGAGCGGTCCGTCGACCGGAGACGTGTTTCCCAAGAGGTCGTTTAGCGAGTGAACAGCAGTGTGCGCGACTTTCAGGAGTGTGCCTGGAAAGTGCCAGAATCACCAGGAGCATCTGTGCAAAAGCTGCTGCCTCTGTGACCGCATTGAGGCACGTTCGCGTGTCTGCGAGTATATAGACGGCTCTTTCGCGTTCACTCCGAGGGAAACGGTCCGCTATTGCTTCTGTGCGCACAGACGCGATTCCCTTGTCTCTTGCGAACACAGGGAACTCTGTGCATCCAAATCTACAGGCTAAGGACGCGTCTGCATATGTTTTGGTGAACAATCGAGTGTGCGTGTTCTGACAGCTGCCTCTATGCAGACGTCTCCACAGAGCCACTTCTGAATGCCCCGCAGCCCAGGACTGAATGGATACACTAACAAGTGCACCGGTGTGAGCAACCACATATGCAGAAGGACGTCTTTCATCTCACAGAAGCGCGAACGTCTTGGCGTTCAAGCACATGGCAGAAACAAGGTGTGAACAGATGAGCTGCTGCTATTTTCTCCGTTCGGCATGCTTCGTTGTAGCTCTCTTGCCGGTCGCCGGCTTAGCGGCTTGCTTTGCGCGACTAGCTCTGGGGAGAGAAGGAGATAGCGCCGGAAACCTCGCCTTTTGCCTTCTTCGGCGCTGGAACCTGGTTGCTGCGCCTTCTCTTTGTCCATGTGCACACACACGATTCCTCAGCGAAAACCATGCAGAAACCTTTCCACGAGCACCCAGGGATGTGCACCCAGCACCACGTGCACGCACACGCAGCTAGAGAAAAGCACCTACCTTTTCACACACTGAAGCCTAAGCAAACGCGTGGCCACACACACGCACACATCCGCAAGCGCGCCTACTCCCATCTATTGAGGGAAAGACGGACGAGCAACGTCCTGACAGGCTTGAGGGGAAAAACGTCCGTTGACGGTTGGCGTACTGCACGCCCGCCTACGGGGCTGCAGGGGAATCCACATTTGGAAGGTACCTGAAGATGTGTGCCTGTTCTTGGAGCTCCGCTAGTAGGGTAGCAAAGACACTCGTAGGCAGTACTGAATGCTGCTCCGTGCTACTTCTCCTCCGCTGGCAAATGCTTCACAGTCGCCCGAGGAAAGACGTTTAACAATCGATCTCCAAGAGGAACGAAACACATGATGCCATAAGGCGAAAGAATAGCAGGGCATCTCTTCACAGGCTTGTCCCTGATCTATAGCTGAGGGCAAACACTTGTGTGCTTGTGGGAGAGCCTGTGTCTTTCCTGGAAGCGTTTGGGAGTTTTGCTCAGACGCGTGTTTCCTCAAGTTCAAGAATCAAGATCTAGGATACCTGCAGACAGGTGCCTGTTTGTGTGGAGACAGTCTGTTTGAAACTGTGTTCCTCAGCGCCCGCTCTTTCTCCCCGTCGCTCCACACGCCTGGGAGTCCCTTTCTTTCTCTCCACAAGCACGTGTGTTGACTTCGTCGCACATGTGCATCTGCACAAGCGTTGAGCTCAGCAGAGCGTGTCTCTTGACACTTGATGTGCGTTGGCTGTGTCTGCGTGCTCCAGTGAAGAGAGAAACGGGAAATCATCTTGGTAGAGGCAACAAAGCAAAAGCGAGGCAGGATTGACATCTGCTCAACAGAGACGGATTCCCTGCGCTGACACAGTTCACAGTTACACGAGAAGCAATCTGAGCGGTCCGTCGACCGGAGACGTGTTTCCCAAGAGGTCGTTTAGCGAGTGAACAGCAGTGTGCGCGACTTTCAGGAGTGTGCCTGGAAAGTGCCAGAATCACCAGGAGCATCTGTGCAAAAGCTGCTGCCTCTGTGACCGCATTGAGGCACGTTCGCGTGTCTGCGAGTATATAGACGGCTCTTTCGCGTTCACTCCGAGGGAAACGGTCCGCTATTGCTTCTGTGCGCACAGACGCGATTCCCTTGTCTCTTGCGAACACAGGGAACTCTGTGCATCCAAATCTACAGGCTAAGGACGCGTCTGCATATGTTTTGGTGAACAATCGAGTGTGCGTGTTCTGACAGCTGCCTCTATGCAGACGTCTCCACAGAGCCACTTCTGAATGCCCCGCAGCCCAGGACTGAATGGATACACTAACAAGTGCACCGGTGTGAGCAACCACATATGCAGAAGGACGTCTTTCATCTCACAGAAGCGCGAACGTCTTGGCGTTCAAGCACATGGCAGAAACAAGGTGTGAACAGATGAGCTGCTGCTATTTTCTCCGTTCGGCATGCTTCGTTGTAGCTCTCTTGCCGGTCGCCGGCTTAGCGGCTTGCTTTGCGCGACTAGCTCTGGGGAGAGAAGGAGATAGCGCCGGAAACCTCGCCTTTTGCCTTCTTCGGCGCTGGAACCTGGTTGCTGCGCCTTCTCTTTGTCCATGTGCACACACACGATTCCTCAGCGAAAACCATGCAGAAACCTTTCCACGAGCACCCAGGGATGTGCACCCAGCACCACGTGCACGCACACGCAGCTAGAGAAAAGCACCTACCTTTTCACACACTGATGCCTAAGCAAACGCGTGGCCACACACACGCACACATCCGCAAGCGCGCCTACTCCCATCTATTGAGGGAAAGACGGACGAGCTCTTTGGTTGCTCTTCACAGGCTTGTCCCTGATCTATAGCTGAGGGCAAACACTTGTGTGCTTGTGGGAGAGCCTGTGTCTTTCCTGGAAGCGTTTGGGAGTTTTGCTCAGACGCGTGTTTCCTCAAGTTCAAGAATCAAGATCTAGGATACCTGCAGACAGGTGCCTGTTTGTGTGGAGACAGTCTGTTTGAAACTGTGTTCCTCAGCGCCCGCTCTTTCTCCCCGTCGCTCCACACGCCTGGGAGTCCCTTTCTTTCTCTCCACAAGCACGTGTGTTGACTTCGTCGCACATGTGCATCTGCACAAGCGTTGAGCTCAGCAGAGCGTGTCTCTTGACACTTGATGTGCGTTGGCTGTGTCTGCCTGCTCCAGTGAAGAGAGAAACGGGAAATCATCTTGGTAGAGGCAACAAAGCAAAAGCGAGGCAGGATTGACATCTGCTCAACAGAGACGGATTCCCTGCGCTGACACAGTTCACAGTTACACGAGAAGCAATCTGAGCGGTCCGTCGACCGGAGACGTGTTTCCCAAGAGGTCGTTTAGCGAGTGAACAGCAGTGTGCGCGACTTTCAGGAGTGTGCCTGGAAAGTGCCAGAATCACCAGGAGCATCTGTGCAAAAGCTGCTGCCTCTGTGACCGCATTGAGGCACGTTCGCGTGTCTGCGAGTATATAGACGGCTCTTTCGCGTTCACTCCGAGGGAAACGGTCCGCTATTGCTTCTGTGCGCACAGACGCGATTCCCTTGTCTCTTGCGAACACAGGGAACTCTGTGCATCCAAATCTACAGGCTAAGGACGCGTCTGCATATGTTTTGGTGAACAATCGAGTGTGCGTGTTCTGACAGCTGCCTCTATGCAGACGTCTCCACAGAGCCACTTCTGAATGCCCCGCAGCCCAGGACTGAATGGATACACTAACAAGTGCACCGGTGTGAGCAACCACATATGCAGAAGGACGTCTTTCATCTCACAGAAGCGCGAACGTCTTGGCGTTCAAGCACATGGCAGAAACAAGGTGTGAACAGATGAGCTGCTGCTATTTTCTCCGTTCGGCATGCTTCGTTGTAGCTCTCTTGCCGGTCGCCGGCTTAGCGGCTTGCTTTGCGCGACTAGCTCTGGGGAGAGAAGGAGATAGCGCCGGAAACCTCGCCTTTTGCCTTCTTCGGCGCTGGAACCTGGTTGCTGCGCCTTCTCTTTGTCCATGTGCACACACACGATTCCTCAGCGAAAACCATGCAGAAACCTTTCCACGAGCACCCAGGGATGTGCACCCAGCACCACGTGCACGCACACGCAGCTAGAGAAAAGCACCTACCTTTTCACACACTGAAGCCTAAGCAAACGCGTGGCCACACACACGCACACATCCGCAAGCGCGCCTACTCCCATCTATTGAGGGAAAGACGGACGAGCAACGTCCTGACAGGCTTGAGGGGAAAAACGTCCGTTGACGGTTGGCGTACTGCACGCCCGCCTACGGGGCTGCAGGGGAATCCACATTTGGAAGGTACCTGAAGATGTGTGCCTGTTCTTGGAGCTCCGCTAGTAGGGTAGCAAAGACACTCGTAGGCAGTACTGAATGCTGCTCCGTGCTACTTCTCCTCCGCTGGCAAATGCTTCACAGTCGCCCGAGGAAAGACGTTTAACAATCGATCTCCAAGAGGAACGAAACACATGATGCCATAAGGCGAAAGAATAGCAGGGCATCTCTTCACAGGCTTGTCCCTGATCTATAGCTGAGGGCAAACACTTGTGTGCTTGTGGGAGAGCCTGTGTCTTTCCTGGAAGCGTTTGGGAGTTTTGCTCAGACGCGTGTTTCCTCAAGTTCAAGAATCAAGATCTAGGATACCTGCAGACAGGTGCCTGTTTGTGTGGAGACAGTCTGTTTGAAACTGTGTTCCTCAGCGCCCGCTCTTTCTCCCCGTCGCTCCACACGCCTGGGAGTCCCTTTCTTTCTCTCCACAAGCACGTGTGTTGACTTCGTCGCACATGTGCATCTGCACAAGCGTTGAGCTCAGCAGAGCGTGTCTCTTGACACTTGATGTGCGTTGGCTGTGTCTGCCTGCTCCAGTGAAGAGAAAACGGGAAATCATCTTGGTAGAGGCAACAAAGCAAAAGCGAGGCAGGATTGACATCTGCTCAACAGAGACGGATTCCCTGCGCTGACACAGTTCACAGTTACACGAGAAGCAATCTGAGCGGTCCGTCGACCGGAGACGTGTTTCCCAAGAGGTCGTTTAGCGAGTGAACAGCAGTGTGCGCGACTTTCAGGAGTGTGCCTGGAAAGTGCCAGAATCACCAGGAGCATCTGTGCAAAAGCTGCTGCCTCTGTGACCGCATTGAGGCACGTTCGCGTGTCTGCGAGTATATAGACGGCTCTTTCGCGTTCACTCCGAGGGAAACGGTCCGCTATTGCTTCTGTGCGCACAGACGCGATTCCCTTGTCTCTTGCGAACACAGGGAACTCTGTGCATCCAAATCTACAGGCTAAGGACGCGTCTGCGTATGTTTTGGTGAACAATCGAGTGTGCGTGTTCTGACAGCTGCCTCTATGCAGACGTCTCCACAGAGCCACTTCTGAATGCCCCGCAGCCCAGGACTGAATGGATACACTAACAAGTGCACCGGTGTGAGCAACCACATATGCAGAAGGACGTCTTTCATCTCACAGAAGCGCGAACGTCTTGGCGTTCAAGCACATGGCAGAAACAAGGTGTGAACAGATGAGCTGCTGCTATTTTCTCCGTTCGGCATGCTTCGTTGTAGCTCTCTTGCCGGTCGCCGGCTTAGCGGCTTGCTTTGCGCGACTAGCTCTGGGGAGAGAAGGAGATAGCGCCGGAAACCTCGCCTTTTGCCTTCTTCGGCGCTGGAACCTGGTTGCTGCGCCTTCTCTTTGTCCATGTGCACACACACGATTCCTCAGCGAAAACCATGCAGAAACCTTTCCACGAGCACCCAGGGATGTGCACCCAGCACCACGTGCACGCACACGCAGCTAGAGAAAAGCACCTACCTTTTCACACACTGAAGCCTAAGCAAACGCGTGGCCACACACACGCACACATCCGCAAGCGCGCCTACTCCCATCTATTGAGGGAAAGACGGACGAGCAACGTCCTGACAGGCTTGAGGGGAAAAACGTCCGTTGACGGTTGGCGTACTGCACGCCCGCCTACGGGGCTGCAGGGGAATCCACATTTGGAAGGTACCTGAAGATGTGTGCCTGTTCTTGGAGCTCCGCTAGTAGGGTAGCAAAGACACTCGTAGGCAGTACTGAATGCTGCTCCGTGCTACTTCTCCTCCGCTGGCAAATGCTTCACAGTCGCCCGAGGAAAGACGTTTAACAATCGATCTCCAAGAGGAACGAAACACATGATGCCATAAGGCGAAAGAATAGCAGGGCATCTCTTCACAGGCTTGTCCCTGATCTATAGCTGAGGGCAAACACTTGTGTGCTTGTGGGAGAGCCTGTGTCTTTCCTGGAAGCGTTTGGGAGTTTTGCTCAGACGCGTGTTTCCTCAAGTTCAAGAATCAAGATCTAGGATACCTGCAGACAGGTGCCTGTTTGTGTGGAGACAGTCTGTTTGAAACTGTGTTCCTCAGCGCCCGCTCTTTCTCCCCGTCGCTCCACACGCCTGGGAGTCCCTTTCTTTCTCTCCACAAGCACGTGTGTTGACTTCGTCGCACATGTGCATCTGCACAAGCGTTGAGCTCAGCAGAGCGTGTCTCTTGACACTTGATGTGCGTTGGCTGTGTCTGCCTGCTCCAGTGAAGAGAAAACGGGAAATCATCTTGGTAGAGGCAACAAAGCAAAAGCGAGGCAGGATTGACATCTGCTCAACAGAGACGGATTCCCTGCGCTGACACAGTTCACAGTTACACGAGAAGCAATCTGAGCGGTCCGTCGACCGGAGACGTGTTTCCCAAGAGGTCGTTTAGCGAGTGAACAGCAGTGTGCGCGACTTTCAGGAGTGTGCCTGGAAAGTGCCAGAATCACCAGGAGCATCTGTGCAAAAGCTGCTGCCTCTGTGACCGCATTGAGGCACGTTCGCGTGTCTGCGAGTATATAGACGGCTCTTTCGCGTTCACTCCGAGGGAAACGGTCCGCTATTGCTTCTGTGCGCACAGACGCGATTCCCTTGTCTCTTGCGAACACAGGGAACTCTGTGCATCCAAATCTACAGGCTAAGGACGCGTCTGCATATGTTTTGGTGAACAATCGAGTGTGCGTGTTCTGACAGCTGCCTCTATGCAGACGTCTCCACAGAGCCACTTCTGAATGCCCCGCAGCCCAGGACTGAATGGATACACTAACAAGTGCACCGGTGTGAGCAACCACATATGCAGAAGGACGTCTTTCATCTCACAGAAGCGCGAACGTCTTGGCGTTCAAGCACATGGCAGAAACAAGGTGTGAACAGATGAGCTGCTGCTATTTTCTCCGTTCGGCATGCTTCGTTGTAGCTCTCTTGCCGGTCGCCGGCTTAGCGGCTTGCTTTGCGCGACTAGCTCTGGGGAGAGAAGGAGATAGCGCCGGAAACCTCGCCTTTTGCCTTCTTCGGCGCTGGAACCTGGTTGCTGCGCCTTCTCTTTGTCCATGTGCACACACACGATTCCTCAGCGAAAACCATGCAGAAACCTTTCCACGAGCACCCAGGGATGTGCACCCAGCACCACGTGCACGCACACGCAGCTAGAGAAAAGCACCTACCTTTTCACACACTGAAGCCTAAGCAAACGCGTGGCCACACACACGCACACATCCGCAAGCGCGCCTACTCCCATCTATTGAGGGAAAGACGGACGAGCAACGTCCTGACAGGCTTGAGGGGAAAAACGTCCGTTGACGGTTGGCGTACTGCACGCCCGCCTACGGGGCTGCAGGGGAATCCACATTTGGAAGGTACCTGAAGATGTGTGCCTGTTCTTGGAGCTCCGCTAGTAGGGTAGCAAAGACACTCGTAGGCAGTACTGAATGCTGCTCCGTGCTACTTCTCCTCCGCTGGCAAATGCTTCACAGTCGCCCGAGGAAAGACGTTTAACAATCGATCTCCAAGAGGAACGAAACACATGATGCCATAAGGCGAAAGAATAGCAGGGCATCTCTTCACAGGCTTGTCCCTGATCTATAGCTGAGGGCAAACACTTGTGTGCTTGTGGGAGAGCCTGTGTCTTTCCTGGAAGCGTTTGGGAGTTTTGCTCAGACGCGTGTTTCCTCAAGTTCAAGAATCAAGATCTAGGATACCTGCAGACAGGTGCCTGTTTGTGTGGAGACAGTCTGTTTGAAACTGTGTTCCTCAGCGCCCGCTCTTTCTCCCCGTCGCTCCACACGCCTGGGAGTCCCTTTCTTTCTCTCCACAAGCACGTGTGTTGACTTCGTCGCACATGTGCATCTGCACAAGCGTTGAGCTCAGCAGAGCGTGTCTCTTGACACTTGATGTGCGTTGGCTGTGTCTGCCTGCTCCAGTGAAGAGAAAACGGGAAATCATCTTGGTAGAGGCAACAAAGCAAAAGCGAGGCAGGATTGACATCTGCTCAACAGAGACGGATTCCCTGCGCTGACACAGTTCACAGTTACACGAGAAGCAATCTGAGCGGTCCGTCGACCGGAGACGTGTTTCCCAAGAGGTCGTTTAGCGAGTGAACAGCAGTGTGCGCGACTTTCAGGAGTGTGCCTGGAAAGTGCCAGAATCACCAGGAGCATCTGTGCAAAAGCTGCTGCCTCTGTGACCGCATTGAGGCACGTTCGCGTGTCTGCGAGTATATAGACGGCTCTTTCGCGTTCACTCCGAGGGAAACGGTCCGCTATTGCTTCTGTGCGCACAGACGCGATTCCCTTGTCTCTTGCGAACACAGGGAACTCTGTGCATCCAAATCTACAGGCTAAGGACGCGTCTGCATATGTTTTGGTGAACAATCGAGTGTGCGTGTTCTGACAGCTGCCTCTATGCAGACGTCTCCACAGAGCCACTTCTGAATGCCCCGCAGCCCAGGACTGAATGGATACACTAACAAGTGCACCGGTGTGAGCAACCACATATGCAGAAGGACGTCTTTCATCTCACAGAAGCGCGAACGTCTTGGCGTTCAAGCACATGGCAGAAACAAGGTGTGAACAGATGAGCTGCTGCTATTTTCTCCGTTCGGCATGCTTCGTTGTAGCTCTCTTGCCGGTCGCCGGCTTAGCGGCTTGCTTTGCGCGACTAGCTCTGGGGAGAGAAGGAGATAGCGCCGGAAACCTCGCCTTTTGCCTTCTTCGGCGCTGGAACCTGGTTGCTGCGCCTTCTCTTTGTCCATGTGCACACACACGATTCCTCAGCGAAAACCATGCAGAAACCTTTCCACGAGCACCCAGGGATGTGCACCCAGCACCACGTGCACGCACACGCAGCTAGAGAAAAGCACCTACCTTTTCACACACTGATGCCTAAGCAAACGCGTGGCCACACGCACACATCCGCAAGCGCGCCTACTCCCATCTATTGAGGGAAAGACGGACGAGCTCTTTGGTTGCTCTTCACAGGCTTGTCCCTGATCTATAGCTGAGGGCAAACACTTGTGTGCTTGTGGGAGAGCCTGTGTCTTTCCTGGAAGCGTTTGGGAGTTTTGCTCAGACGCGTGTTTCCTCAAGTTCAAGAATCAAGATCTAGGATACCTGCAGACAGGTGCCTGTTTGTGTGGAGACAGTCTGTTTGAAACTGTGTTCCTCAGCGCCCGCTCTTTCTCCCCGTCGCTCCACACGCCTGGGAGTCCCTTTCTTTCTCTCCACAAGCACGTGTGTTGACTTCGTCGCACATGTGCATCTGCACAAGCGTTGAGCTCAGCAGAGCGTGTCTCTTGACACTTGATGTGCGTTGGCTGTGTCTGCCTGCTCCAGTGAAGAGAGAAACGGGAAATCATCTTGGTAGAGGCAACAAAGCAAAAGCGAGGCAGGATTGACATCTGCTCAACAGAGACGGATTCCCTGCGCTGACACAGTTCACAGTTACACGAGAAGCAATCTGAGCGGTCCGTCGACCGGAGACGTGTTTCCCAAGAGGTCGTTTAGCGAGTGAACAGCAGTGTGCGCGACTTTCAGGAGTGTGCCTGGAAAGTGCCAGAATCACCAGGAGCATCTGTGCAAAAGCTGCTGCCTCTGTGACCGCATTGAGGCACGTTCGCGTGTCTGCGAGTATATAGACGGCTCTTTCGCGTTCACTCCGAGGGAAACGGTCCGCTATTGCTTCTGTGCGCACAGACGCGATTCCCTTGTCTCTTGCGAACACAGGGAACTCTGTGCATCCAAATCTACAGGCTAAGGACGCGTCTGCATATGTTTTGGTGAACAATCGAGTGTGCGTGTTCTGACAGCTGCCTCTATGCAGACGTCTCCACAGAGCCACTTCTGAATGCCCCGCAGCCCAGGACTGAATGGATACACTAACAAGTGCACCGGTGTGAGCAACCACATATGCAGAAGGACGTCTTTCATCTCACAGAAGCGCGAACGTCTTGGCGTTCAAGCACATGGCAGAAACAAGGTGTGAACAGATGAGCTGCTGCTATTTTCTCCGTTCGGCATGCTTCGTTGTAGCTCTCTTGCCGGTCGCCGGCTTAGCGGCTTGCTTTGCGCGACTAGCTCTGGGGAGAGAAGGAGATAGCGCCGGAAACCTCGCCTTTTGCCTTCTTCGGCGCTGGAACCTGGTTGCTGCGCCTTCTCTTTGTCCATGTGCACACACACGATTCCTCAGCGAAAACCATGCAGAAACCTTTCCACGAGCACCCAGGGATGTGCACCCAGCACCACGTGCACGCACACGCAGCTAGAGAAAAGCACCTACCTTTTCACACACTGATGCCTAAGCAAACGCGTGGCCACACACACGCACACATCCGCAAGCGCGCCTACTCCCATCTATTGAGGGAAAGACGGACGAGCTCTTTGGTTGCTCTTCACAGGCTTGTCCCTGATCTATAGCTGAGGGCAAACACTTGTGTGCTTGTGGGAGAGCCTGTGTCTTTCCTGGAAGCGTTTGGGAGTTTTGCTCAGACGCGTGTTTCCTCAAGTTCAAGAATCAAGATCTAGGATACCTGCAGACAGGTGCCTGTTTGTGTGGAGACAGTCTGTTTGAAACTGTGTTCCTCAGCGCCCGCTCTTTCTCCCCGTCGCTCCACACGCCTGGGAGTCCCTTTCTTTCTCTCCACAAGCACGTGTGTTGACTTCGTCGCACATGTGCATCTGCACAAGCGTTGAGCTCAGCAGAGCGTGTCTCTTGACACTTGATGTGCGTTGGCTGTGTCTGCCTGCTCCAGTGAAGAGAGAAACGGGAAATCATCTTGGTAGAGGCAACAAAGCAAAAGCGAGGCAGGATTGACATCTGCTCAACAGAGACGGATTCCCTGCGCTGACACAGTTCACAGTTACACGAGAAGCAATCTGAGCGGTCCGTCGACCGGAGACGTGTTTCCCAAGAGGTCGTTTAGCGAGTGAACAGCAGTGTGCGCGACTTTCAGGAGTGTGCCTGGAAAGTGCCAGAATCACCAGGAGCATCTGTGCAAAAGCTGCTGCCTCTGTGACCGCATTGAGGCACGTTCGCGTGTCTGCGAGTATATAGACGGCTCTTTCGCGTTCACTCCGAGGGAAACGGTCCGCTATTGCTTCTGTGCGCACAGACGCGATTCCCTTGTCTCTTGCGAACACAGGGAACTCTGTGCATCCAAATCTACAGGCTAAGGACGCGTCTGCGTATGTTTTGGTGAACAATCGAGTGTGCGTGTTCTGACAGCTGCCTCTATGCAGACGTCTCCACAGAGCCACTTCTGAATGCCCCGCAGCCCAGGACTGAATGGATACACTAACAAGTGCACCGGTGTGAGCAACCACATATGCAGAAGGACGTCTTTCATCTCACAGAAGCGCGAACGTCTTGGCGTTCAAGCACATGGCAGAAACAAGGTGTGAACAGATGAGCTGCTGCTATTTTCTCCGTTCGGCATGCTTCGTTGTAGCTCTCTTGCCGGTCGCCGGCTTAGCGGCTTGCTTTGCGCGACTAGCTCTGGGGAGAGAAGGAGATAGCGCCGGAAACCTCGCCTTTTGCCTTCTTCGGCGCTGGAACCTGGTTGCTGCGCCTTCTCTTTGTCCATGTGCACACACACGATTCCTCAGCGAAAACCATGCAGAAACCTTTCCACGAGCACCCAGGGATGTGCACCCAGCACCACGTGCACGCACACGCAGCTAGAGAAAAGCACCTACCTTTTCACACACTGAAGCCTAAGCAAACGCGTGGCCACACACACGCACACATCCGCAAGCGCGCCTACTCCCATCTATTGAGGGAAAGACGGACGAGCAACGTCCTGACAGGCTTGAGGGGAAAAACGTCCGTTGACGGTTGGCGTACTGCACGCCCGCCTACGGGGCTGCAGGGGAATCCACATTTGGAAGGTACCTGAAGATGTGTGCCTGTTCTTGGAGCTCCGCTAGTAGGGTAGCAAAGACACTCGTAGGCAGTACTGAATGCTGCTCCGTGCTACTTCTCCTCCGCTGGCAAATGCTTCACAGTCGCCCTAGGAAGGACGTTTAACAATCGATCTCCAAGAGGAACGAAACACATGATGCCATAAGGCGAAAGAATAGCAGGGCATCTCTTCACAGGCTTGTCCCTGATCTATAGCTGAGGGCAAACACTTGTGTGCTTGTGGGAGAGCCTGTGTCTTTCCTGGAAGCGTTTGGGAGTTTTGCTCAGACGCGTGTTTCCTCAAGTTCAAGAATCAAGATCTAGGATACCTGCAGACAGGTGCCTGTTTGTGTGGAGACAGTCTGTTTGAAACTGTGTTCCTCAGCGCCCGCTCTTTCTCCCCGTCGCTCCACACGCCTGGGAGTCCCTTTCTTTCTCTCCACAAGCACGTGTGTTGACTTCGTCGCACATGTGCATCTGCACAAGCGTTGAGCTCAGCAGAGCGTGTCTCTTGACACTTGATGTGCGTTGGCTGTGTCTGCCTGCTCCAGTGAAGAGAGAAACGGGAAATCATCTTGGTAGAGGCAACAAAGCAAAAGCGAGGCAGGATTGACATCTGCTCAACAGAGACGGATTCCCTGCGCTGACACAGTTCACAGTTACACGAGAAGCAATCTGAGCGGTCCGTCGACCGGAGACGTGTTTCCCAAGAGGTCGTTTAGCGAGTGAACAGCAGTGTGCGCGACTTTCAGGAGTGTGCCTGGAAAGTGCCAGAATCACCAGGAGCATCTGTGCAAAAGCTGCTGCCTCTGTGACCGCATTGAGGCACGTTCGCGTGTCTGCGAGTATATAGACGGCTCTTTCGCGTTCACTCCGAGGGAAACGGTCCGCTATTGCTTCTGTGCGCACAGACGCGATTCCCTTGTCTCTTGCGAACACAGGGAACTCTGTGCATCCAAATCTACAGGCTAAGGACGCGTCTGCATATGTTTTGGTGAACAATCGAGTGTGCGTGTTCTGACAGCTGCCTCTATGCAGACGTCTCCACAGAGCCACTTCTGAATGCCCCGCAGCCCAGGACTGAATGGATACACTAACAAGTGCACCGGTGTGAGCAACCACATATGCAGAAGGACGTCTTTCATCTCACAGAAGCGCGAACGTCTTGGCGTTCAAGCACATGGCAGAAACAAGGTGTGAACAGATGAGCTGCTGCTATTTTCTCCGTTCGGCATGCTTCGTTGTAGCTCTCTTGCCGGTCGCCGGCTTAGCGGCTTGCTTTGCGCGACTAGCTCTGGGGAGAGAAGGAGATAGCGCCGGAAACCTCGCCTTTTGCCTTCTTCGGCGCTGGAACCTGGTTGCTGCGCCTTCTCTTTGTCCATGTGCACACACACGATTCCTCAGCGAAAACCATGCAGAAACCTTTCCACGAGCACCCAGGGATGTGCACCCAGCACCACGTGCACGCACACGCAGCTAGAGAAAAGCACCTACCTTTTCACACACTGATGCCTAAGCAAACGCGTGGCCACACACACGCACACATCCGCA
The DNA here is from genome assembly GCF_037038585.1 of Patagioenas fasciata. Lineage (NCBI taxonomy): Eukaryota > Metazoa > Chordata > Aves > Columbiformes > Columbidae > Patagioenas > Patagioenas fasciata. The sequence continues at coordinate 61,293 of NW_027288769.1, read as the reverse complement.
AGCGCGCCTACTCTCATCTATTGAGAGAAAGACGGACGAGCTCTTTGGTTGCTCTTCACAGGCTTGTCCCTGATCTATAGCTGAGGGCAAACACTTGTGTGCTTGTGGGAGAGCCTGTGTCTTTCCTGGAAGCGTTTGGGAGTTTTGCTCAGACGCGTGTTTCCTCAAGTTCAAGAATCAAGATCTAGGATACCTGCAGACAGGTGCCTGTTTGTGTGGAGACAGTCTGTTTGAAACTGTGTTCCTCAGCGCCCGCTCTTTCTCCCCGTCGCTCCACACGCCTGGGAGTCCCTTTCTTTCTCTCCACAAGCACGTGTGTTGACTTCGTCGCACATGTGCATCTGCACAAGCGTTGAGCTCAGCAGAGCGTGTCTCTTGACACTTGATGTGCGTTGGCTGTGTCTGCCTGCTCCAGTGAAGAGAAAACGGGAAATCATCTTGGTAGAGGCAACAAAGCAAAAGCGAGGCAGGATTGACATCTGCTCAACAGAGACGGATTCCCTGCGCTGACACAGTTCACAGTTACACGAGAAGCAATCTGAGCGGTCCGTCGACCGGAGACGTGTTTCCCAAGAGGTCGTTTAGCGAGTGAACAGCAGTGTGCGCGACTTTCAGGAGTGTGCCTGGAAAGTGCCAGAATCACCAGGAGCATCTGTGCAAAAGCTGCTGCCTCTGTGACCGCATTGAGGCACGTTCGCGTGTCTGCGAGTATATAGACGGCTCTTTCGCGTTCACTCCGAGGGAAACGGTCCGCTATTGCTTCTGTGCGCACAGACGCGATTCCCTTGTCTCTTGCGAACACAGGGAACTCTGTGCATCCAAATCTACAGGCTAAGGACGCGTCTGCATATGTTTTGGTGAACAATCGAGTGTGCGTGTTCTGACAGCTGCCTCTATGCAGACGTCTCCACAGAGCCACTTCTGAATGCCCCGCAGCCCAGGACTGAATGGATACACTAACAAGTGCACCGGTGTGAGCAACCACATATGCAGAAGGACGTCTTTCATCTCACAGAAGCGCGAACGTCTTGGCGTTCAAGCACATGGCAGAAACAAGGTGTGAACAGATGAGCTGCTGCTATTTTCTCCGTTCGGCATGCTTCGTTGTAGCTCTCTTGCCGGTCGCCGGCTTAGCGGCTTGCTTTGCGCGACTAGCTCTGGGGAGAGAAGGAGATAGCGCCGGAAACCTCGCCTTTTGCCTTCTTCGGCGCTGGAACCTGGTTGCTGCGCCTTCTCTTTGTCCATGTGCACACACACGATTCCTCAGCGAAAACCATGCAGAAACCTTTCCACGAGCACCCAGGGATGTGCACCCAGCACCACGTGCACGCACACGCAGCTAGAGAAAAGCACCTACCTTTTCACACACTGATGCCTAAGCAAACGCGTGGCCACACACACGCACACATCCGCAAGCGCGCCTACTCCCATCTATTGAGAGAAAGACGGACGAGCTCTTTGGTTGCTCTTCACAGGCTTGTCCCTGATCTATAGCTGAGGGCAAACACTTGTGTGCTTGTGGGAGAGCCTGTGTCTTTCCTGGAAGCGTTTGGGAGTTTTGCTCAGACGCGTGTTTCCTCAAGTTCAAGAATCAAGATCTAGGATACCTGCAGACAGGTGCCTGTTTGTGTGGAGACAGTCTGTTTGAAACTGTGTTCCTCAGCGCCCACTCTTTCTCCCCGTCGCTCCACACGCCTGGGAGTCCCTTTCTTTCTCTCCACAAGCACGTGTGTTGACTTCGTCGCACATGTGCATCTGCACAAGCGTTGAGCTCAGCAGAGCGTGTCTCTTGACACTTGATGTGCGTTGGCTGTGTCTGCCTGCTCCAGTGAAGAGAGAAACGGGAAATCATCTTGGTAGAGGCAACAAAGCAAAAGCGAGGCAGGATTGACATCTGCTCAACAGAGACGGATTCCCTGCGCTGACACAGTTCACAGTTACACGAGAAGCAATCTGAGCGGTCCGTCGACCGGAGACGTGTTTCCCAAGAGGTCGTTTAGCGAGTGAACAGCAGTGTGCGCGACTTTCAGGAGTGTGCCTGGAAAGTGCCAGAATCACCAGGAGCATCTGTGCAAAAGCTGCTGCCTCTGTGACCGCATTGAGGCACGTTCGCGTGTCTGCGAGTATATAGACGGCTCTTTCGCGTTCACTCCGAGGGAAACGGTCCGCTATTGCTTCTGTGCGCACAGACGCGATTCCCTTGTCTCTTGCGAACACAGGGAACTCTGTGCATCCAAATCTACAGGCTAAGGACGCGTCTGCGTATGTTTTGGTGAACAATCGAGTGTGCGTGTTCTGACAGCTGCCTCTATGCAGACGTCTCCACAGAGCCACTTCTGAATGCCCCGCAGCCCAGGACTGAATGGATACACTAACAAGTGCACCGGTGTGAGCAACCACATATGCAGAAGGACGTCTTTCATCTCACAGAAGCGCGAACGTCTTGGCGTTCAAGCACATGGCAGAAACAAGGTGTGAACAGATGAGCTGCTGCTATTTTCTCCGTTCGGCATGCTTCGTTGTAGCTCTCTTGCCGGTCGCCGGCTTAGCGGCTTGCTTTGCGCGACTAGCTCTGGGGAGAGAAGGAGATAGCGCCGGAAACCTCGCCTTTTGCCTTCTTCGGCGCTGGAACCTGGTTGCTGCGCCTTCTCTTTGTCCATGTGCACACACACGATTCCTCAGCGAAAACCATGCAGAAACCTTTCCACGAGCACCCAGGGATGTGCACCCAGCACCACGTGCACGCACACGCAGCTAGAGAAAAGCACCTACCTTTTCACACACTGAAGCCTAAGCAAACGCGTGGCCACACACACGCACACATCCGCAAGCGCGCCTACTCCCATCTATTGAGGGAAAGACGGACGAGCAACGTCCTGACAGGCTTGAGGGGAAAAACGTCCGTTGACGGTTGGCGTACTGCACGCCCGCCTACGGGGCTGCAGGGGAATCCACATTTGGAAGGTACCTGAAGATGTGTGCCTGTTCTTGGAGCTCCGCTAGTAGGGTAGCAAAGACACTCGTAGGCAGTACTGAATGCTGCTCCGTGCTACTTCTCCTCCGCTGGCAAATGCTTCACAGTCGCCCTAGGAAGGACGTTTAACAATCGATCTCCAAGAGGAACGAAACACATGATGCCATAAGGCGAAAGAATAGCAGGGCATCTCTTCACAGGCTTGTCCCTGATCTATAGCTGAGGGCAAACACTTGTGTGCTTGTGGGAGAGCCTGTGTCTTTCCTGGAAGCGTTTGGGAGTTTTGCTCAGACGCGTGTTTCCTCAAGTTCAAGAATCAAGATCTAGGATACCTGCAGACAGGTGCCTGTTTGTGTGGAGACAGTCTGTTTGAAACTGTGTTCCTCAGCGCCCGCTCTTTCTCCCCGTCGCTCCACACGCCTGGGAGTCCCTTTCTTTCTCTCCACAAGCACGTGTGTTGACTTCGTCGCACATGTGCATCTGCACAAGCGTTGAGCTCAGCAGAGCGTGTCTCTTGACACTTGATGTGCGTTGGCTGTGTCTGCCTGCTCCAGTGAAGAGAGAAACGGGAAATCATCTTGGTAGAGGCAACAAAGCAAAAGCGAGGCAGGATTGACATCTGCTCAACAGAGACGGATTCCCTGCGCTGACACAGTTCACAGTTACACGAGAAGCAATCTGAGCGGTCCGTCGACCGGAGACGTGTTTCCCAAGAGGTCGTTTAGCGAGTGAACAGCAGTGTGCGCGACTTTCAGGAGTGTGCCTGGAAAGTGCCAGAATCACCAGGAGCATCTGTGCAAAAGCTGCTGCCTCTGTGACCGCATTGAGGCACGTTCGCGTGTCTGCGAGTATATAGACGGCTCTTTCGCGTTCACTCCGAGGGAAACGGTCCGCTATTGCTTCTGTGCGCACAGACGCGATTCCCTTGTCTCTTGCGAACACAGGGAACTCTGTGCATCCAAATCTACAGGCTAAGGACGCGTCTGCATATGTTTTGGTGAACAATCGAGTGTGCGTGTTCTGACAGCTGCCTCTATGCAGACGTCTCCACAGAGCCACTTCTGAATGCCCCGCAGCCCAGGACTGAATGGATACACTAACAAGTGCACCGGTGTGAGCAACCACATATGCAGAAGGACGTCTTTCATCTCACAGAAGCGCGAACGTCTTGGCGTTCAAGCACATGGCAGAAACAAGGTGTGAACAGATGAGCTGCTGCTATTTTCTCCGTTCGGCATGCTTCGTTGTAGCTCTCTTGCCGGTCGCCGGCTTAGCGGCTTGCTTTGCGCGACTAGCTCTGGGGAGAGAAGGAGATAGCGCCGGAAACCTCGCCTTTTGCCTTCTTCGGCGCTGGAACCTGGTTGCTGCGCCTTCTCTTTGTCCATGTGCACACACACGATTCCTCAGCGAAAACCATGCAGAAACCTTTCCACGAGCACCCAGGGATGTGCACCCAGCACCACGTGCACGCACACGCAGCTAGAGAAAAGCACCTACCTTTTCACACACTGATGCCTAAGCAAACGCGTGGCCACACACACGCACACATCCGCAAGCGCGCCTACTCTCATCTATTGAGAGAAAGACGGACGAGCTCTTTGGTTGCTCTTCACAGGCTTGTCCCTGATCTATAGCTGAGGGCAAACACTTGTGTGCTTGTGGGAGAGCCTGTGTCTTTCCTGGAAGCGTTTGGGAGTTTTGCTCAGACGCGTGTTTCCTCAAGTTCAAGAATCAAGATCTAGGATACCTGCAGACAGGTGCCTGTTTGTGTGGAGACAGTCTGTTTGAAACTGTGTTCCTCAGCGCCCGCTCTTTCTCCCCGTCGCTCCACACGCCTGGGAGTCCCTTTCTTTCTCTCCACAAGCACGTGTGTTGACTTCGTCGCACATGTGCATCTGCACAAGCGTTGAGCTCAGCAGAGCGTGTCTCTTGACACTTGATGTGCGTTGGCTGTGTCTGCCTGCTCCAGTGAAGAGAAAACGGGAAATCATCTTGGTAGAGGCAACAAAGCAAAAGCGAGGCAGGATTGACATCTGCTCAACAGAGACGGATTCCCTGCGCTGACACAGTTCACAGTTACACGAGAAGCAATCTGAGCGGTCCGTCGACCGGAGACGTGTTTCCCAAGAGGTCGTTTAGCGAGTGAACAGCAGTGTGCGCGACTTTCAGGAGTGTGCCTGGAAAGTGCCAGAATCACCAGGAGCATCTGTGCAAAAGCTGCTGCCTCTGTGACCGCATTGAGGCACGTTCGCGTGTCTGCGAGTATATAGACGGCTCTTTCGCGTTCACTCCGAGGGAAACGGTCCGCTATTGCTTCTGTGCGCACAGACGCGATTCCCTTGTCTCTTGCGAACACAGGGAACTCTGTGCATCCAAATCTACAGGCTAAGGACGCGTCTGCATATGTTTTGGTGAACAATCGAGTGTGCGTGTTCTGACAGCTGCCTCTATGCAGACGTCTCCACAGAGCCACTTCTGAATGCCCCGCAGCCCAGGACTGAATGGATACACTAACAAGTGCACCGGTGTGAGCAACCACATATGCAGAAGGACGTCTTTCATCTCACAGAAGCGCGAACGTCTTGGCGTTCAAGCACATGGCAGAAACAAGGTGTGAACAGATGAGCTGCTGCTATTTTCTCCGTTCGGCATGCTTCGTTGTAGCTCTCTTGCCGGTCGCCGGCTTAGCGGCTTGCTTTGCGCGACTAGCTCTGGGGAGAGAAGGAGATAGCGCCGGAAACCTCGCCTTTTGCCTTCTTCGGCGCTGGAACCTGGTTGCTGCGCCTTCTCTTTGTCCATGTGCACACACACGATTCCTCAGCGAAAACCATGCAGAAACCTTTCCACGAGCACCCAGGGATGTGCACCCAGCACCACGTGCACGCACACGCAGCTAGAGAAAAGCACCTACCTTTTCACACACTGATGCCTAAGCAAACGCGTGGCCACACACACGCACACATCCGCAAGCGCGCCTACTCCCATCTATTGAGAGAAAGACGGACGAGCTCTTTGGTTGCTCTTCACAGGCTTGTCCCTGATCTATAGCTGAGGGCAAACACTTGTGTGCTTGTGGGAGAGCCTGTGTCTTTCCTGGAAGCGTTTGGGAGTTTTGCTCAGACGCGTGTTTCCTCAAGTTCAAGAATCAAGATCTAGGATACCTGCAGACAGGTGCCTGTTTGTGTGGAGACAGTCTGTTTGAAACTGTGTTCCTCAGCGCCCACTCTTTCTCCCCGTCGCTCCACACGCCTGGGAGTCCCTTTCTTTCTCTCCACAAGCACGTGTGTTGACTTCGTCGCACATGTGCATCTGCACAAGCGTTGAGCTCAGCAGAGCGTGTCTCTTGACACTTGATGTGCGTTGGCTGTGTCTGCCTGCTCCAGTGAAGAGAGAAACGGGAAATCATCTTGGTAGAGGCAACAAAGCAAAAGCGAGGCAGGATTGACATCTGCTCAACAGAGACGGATTCCCTGCGCTGACACAGTTCACAGTTACACGAGAAGCAATCTGAGCGGTCCGTCGACCGGAGACGTGTTTCCCAAGAGGTCGTTTAGCGAGTGAACAGCAGTGTGCGCGACTTTCAGGAGTGTGCCTGGAAAGTGCCAGAATCACCAGGAGCATCTGTGCAAAAGCTGCTGCCTCTGTGACCGCATTGAGGCACGTTCGCGTGTCTGCGAGTATATAGACGGCTCTTTCGCGTTCACTCCGAGGGAAACGGTCCGCTATTGCTTCTGTGCGCACAGACGCGATTCCCTTGTCTCTTGCGAACACAGGGAACTCTGTGCATCCAAATCTACAGGCTAAGGACGCGTCTGCATATGTTTTGGTGAACAATCGAGTGTGCGTGTTCTGACAGCTGCCTCTATGCAGACGTCTCCACAGAGCCACTTCTGAATGCCCCGCAGCCCAGGACTGAATGGATACACTAACAAGTGCACCGGTGTGAGCAACCACATATGCAGAAGGACGTCTTTCATCTCACAGAAGCGCGAACGTCTTGGCGTTCAAGCACATGGCAGAAACAAGGTGTGAACAGATGAGCTGCTGCTATTTTCTCCGTTCGGCATGCTTCGTTGTAGCTCTCTTGCCGGTCGCCGGCTTAGCGGCTTGCTTTGCGCGACTAGCTCTGGGGAGAGAAGGAGATAGCGCCGGAAACCTCGCCTTTTGCCTTCTTCGGCGCTGGAACCTGGTTGCTGCGCCTTCTCTTTGTCCATGTGCACACACACGATTCCTCAGCGAAAACCATGCAGAAACCTTTCCACGAGCACCCAGGGATGTGCACCCAGCACCACGTGCACGCACACGCAGCTAGAGAAAAGCACCTACCTTTTCACACACTGATGCCTAAGCAAACGCGTGGCCACACACACGCACACATCCGCAAGCGCGCCTACTCCCATCTATTGAGGGAAAGACGGACGAGCTCTTTGGTTGCTCTTCACAGGCTTGTCCCTGATCTATAGCTGAGGGCAAACACTTGTGTGCTTGTGGGAGAGCCTGTGTCTTTCCTGGAAGCGTTTGGGAGTTTTGCTCAGACGCGTGTTTCCTCAAGTTCAAGAATCAAGATCTAGGATACCTGCAGACAGGTGCCTGTTTGTGTGGAGACAGTCTGTTTGAAACTGTGTTCCTCAGCGCCCGCTCTTTCTCCCCGTCGCTCCACACGCCTGGGAGTCCCTTTCTTTCTCTCCACAAGCACGTGTGTTGACTTCGTCGCACATGTGCATCTGCACAAGCGTTGAGCTCAGCAGAGCGTGTCTCTTGACACTTGATGTGCGTTGGCTGTGTCTGCCTGCTCCAGTGAAGAGAGAAACGGGAAATCATCTTGGTAGAGGCAACAAAGCAAAAGCGAGGCAGGATTGACATCTGCTCAACAGAGACGGATTCCCTGCGCTGACACAGTTCACAGTTACACGAGAAGCAATCTGAGCGGTCCGTCGACCGGAGACGTGTTTCCCAAGAGGTCGTTTAGCGAGTGAACAGCAGTGTGCGCGACTTTCAGGAGTGTGCCTGGAAAGTGCCAGAATCACCAGGAGCATCTGTGCAAAAGCTGCTGCCTCTGTGACCGCATTGAGGCACGTTCGCGTGTCTGCGAGTATATAGACGGCTCTTTCGCGTTCACTCCGAGGGAAACGGTCCGCTATTGCTTCTGTGCGCACAGACGCGATTCCCTTGTCTCTTGCGAACACAGGGAACTCTGTGCATCCAAATCTACAGGCTAAGGACGCGTCTGCATATGTTTTGGTGAACAATCGAGTGTGCGTGTTCTGACAGCTGCCTCTATGCAGACGTCTCCACAGAGCCACTTCTGAATGCCCCGCAGCCCAGGACTGAATGGATACACTAACAAGTGCACCGGTGTGAGCAACCACATATGCAGAAGGACGTCTTTCATCTCACAGAAGCGCGAACGTCTTGGCGTTCAAGCACATGGCAGAAACAAGGTGTGAACAGATGAGCTGCTGCTATTTTCTCCGTTCGGCATGCTTCGTTGTAGCTCTCTTGCCGGTCGCCGGCTTAGCGGCTTGCTTTGCGCGACTAGCTCTGGGGAGAGAAGGAGATAGCGCCGGAAACCTCGCCTTTTGCCTTCTTCGGCGCTGGAACCTGGTTGCTGCGCCTTCTCTTTGTCCATGTGCACACACACGATTCCTCAGCGAAAACCATGCAGAAACCTTTCCACGAGCACCCAGGGATGTGCACCCAGCACCACGTGCACGCACACGCAGCTAGAGAAAAGCACCTACCTTTTCACACACTGATGCCTAAGCAAACGCGTGGCCACACACACGCACACATCCGCAAGCGCGCCTACTCCCATCTATTGAGGGAAAGACGGACGAGCTCTTTGGTTGCTCTTCACAGGCTTGTCCCTGATCTATAGCTGAGGGCAAACACTTGTGTGCTTGTGGGAGAGCCTGTGTCTTTCCTGGAAGCGTTTGGGAGTTTTGCTCAGACGCGTGTTTCCTCAAGTTCAAGAATCAAGATCTAGGATACCTGCAGACAGGTGCCTGTTTGTGTGGAGACAGTCTGTTTGAAACTGTGTTCCTCAGCGCCCGCTCTTTCTCCCCGTCGCTCCACACGCCTGGGAGTCCCTTTCTTTCTCTCCACAAGCACGTGTGTTGACTTCGTCGCACATGTGCATCTGCACAAGCGTTGAGCTCAGCAGAGCGTGTCTCTTGACACTTGATGTGCGTTGGCTGTGTCTGCCTGCTCCAGTGAAGAGAGAAACGGGAAATCATCTTGGTAGAGGCAACAAAGCAAAAGCGAGGCAGGATTGACATCTGCTCAACAGAGACGGATTCCCTGCGCTGACACAGTTCACAGTTACACGAGAAGCAATCTGAGCGGTCCGTCGACCGGAGACGTGTTTCCCAAGAGGTCGTTTAGCGAGTGAACAGCAGTGTGCGCGACTTTCAGGAGTGTGCCTGGAAAGTGCCAGAATCACCAGGAGCATCTGTGCAAAAGCTGCTGCCTCTGTGACCGCATTGAGGCACGTTCGCGTGTCTGCGAGTATATAGACGGCTCTTTCGCGTTCACTCCGAGGGAAACGGTCCGCTATTGCTTCTGTGCGCACAGACGCGATTCCCTTGTCTCTTGCGAACACAGGGAACTCTGTGCATCCAAATCTACAGGCTAAGGACGCGTCTGCATATGTTTTGGTGAACAATCGAGTGTGCGTGTTCTGACAGCTGCCTCTATGCAGACGTCTCCACAGAGCCACTTCTGAATGCCCCGCAGCCCAGGACTGAATGGATACACTAACAAGTGCACCGGTGTGAGCAACCACATATGCAGAAGGACGTCTTTCATCTCACAGAAGCGCGAACGTCTTGGCGTTCAAGCACATGGCAGAAACAAGGTGTGAACAGATGAGCTGCTGCTATTTTCTCCGTTCGGCATGCTTCGTTGTAGCTCTCTTGCCGGTCGCCGGCTTAGCGGCTTGCTTTGCGCGACTAGCTCTGGGGAGAGAAGGAGATAGCGCCGGAAACCTCGCCTTTTGCCTTCTTCGGCGCTGGAACCTGGTTGCTGCGCCTTCTCTTTGTCCATGTGCACACACACGATTCCTCAGCGAAAACCATGCAGAAACCTTTCCACGAGCACCCAGGGATGTGCACCCAGCACCACGTGCACGCACACGCAGCTAGAGAAAAGCACCTACCTTTTCACACACTGATGCCTAAGCAAACGCGTGGCCACACACACGCACACATCCGCAAGCGCGCCTACTCCCATCTATTGAGGGAAAGACGGACGAGCTCTTTGGTTGCTCTTCACAGGCTTGTCCCTGATCTATAGCTGAGGGCAAACACTTGTGTGCTTGTGGGAGAGCCTGTGTCTTTCCTGGAAGCGTTTGGGAGTTTTGCTCAGACGCGTGTTTCCTCAAGTTCAAGAATCAAGATCTAGGATACCTGCAGACAGGTGCCTGTTTGTGTGGAGACAGTCTGTTTGAAACTGTGTTCCTCAGCGCCCGCTCTTTCTCCCCGTCGCTCCACACGCCTGGGAGTCCCTTTCTTTCTCTCCACAAGCACGTGTGTTGACTTCGTCGCACATGTGCATCTGCACAAGCGTTGAGCTCAGCAGAGCGTGTCTCTTGACACTTGATGTGCGTTGGCTGTGTCTGCCTGCTCCAGTGAAGAGAGAAACGGGAAATCATCTTGGTAGAGGCAACAAAGCAAAAGCGAGGCAGGATTGACATCTGCTCAACAGAGACGGATTCCCTGCGCTGACACAGTTCACAGTTACACGAGAAGCAATCTGAGCGGTCCGTCGACCGGAGACGTGTTTCCCAAGAGGTCGTTTAGCGAGTGAACAGCAGTGTGCGCGACTTTCAGGAGTGTGCCTGGAAAGTGCCAGAATCACCAGGAGCATCTGTGCAAAAGCTGCTGCCTCTGTGACCGCATTGAGGCACGTTCGCGTGTCTGCGAGTATATAGACGGCTCTTTCGCGTTCACTCCGAGGGAAACGGTCCGCTATTGCTTCTGTGCGCACAGACGCGATTCCCTTGTCTCTTGCGAACACAGGGAACTCTGTGCATCCAAATCTACAGGCTAAGGACGCGTCTGCATATGTTTTGGTGAACAATCGAGTGTGCGTGTTCTGACAGCTGCCTCTATGCAGACGTCTCCACAGAGCCACTTCTGAATGCCCCGCAGCCCAGGACTGAATGGATACACTAACAAGTGCACCGGTGTGAGCAACCACATATGCAGAAGGACGTCTTTCATCTCACAGAAGCGCGAACGTCTTGGCGTTCAAGCACATGGCAGAAACAAGGTGTGAACAGATGAGCTGCTGCTATTTTCTCCGTTCGGCATGCTTCGTTGTAGCTCTCTTGCCGGTCGCCGGCTTAGCGGCTTGCTTTGCGCGACTAGCTCTGGGGAGAGAAGGAGATAGCGCCGGAAACCTCGCCTTTTGCCTTCTTCGGCGCTGGAACCTGGTTGCTGCGCCTTCTCTTTGTCCATGTGCACACACACGATTCCTCAGCGAAAACCATGCAGAAACCTTTCCACGAGCACCCAGGGATGTGCACCCAGCACCACGTGCACGCACACGCAGCTAGAGAAAAGCACCTACCTTTTCACACACTGATGCCTAAGCAAACGCGTGGCCACACACACGCACACATCCGCAAGCGCGCCTACTCCCATCTATTGAGGGAAAGACGGACGAGCAACGTCCTGACAGGCTTGAGGGGAAAAACGTCCGTTGACGGTTGGCGTACTGCACGCCCGCCTACGGGGCTGCAGGGGAATCCACATTTGGAAGGTACCTGAAGATGTGTGCCTGTTCTTGGAGCTCCGCTAGTAGGGTAGCAAAGACACTCGTAGGCAGTACTGAATGCTGCTCCGTGCTACTTCTCCTCCGCTGGCAAATGCTTCACAGTCGCCCGAGGAAAGACGTTTAACAATCGATCTCCAAGAGGAACGAAACACATGATGCCATAAGGCGAAAGAATAGCAGGGCATCTCTTCACAGGCTTGTCCCTGATCTATAGCTGAGGGCAAACACTTGTGTGCTTGTGGGAGAGCCTGTGTCTTTCCTGGAAGCGTTTGGGAGTTTTGCTCAGACGCGTGTTTCCTCAAGTTCAAGAATCAAGATCTAGGATACCTGCAGACAGGTGCCTGTTTGTGTGGAGACAGTCTGTTTGAAACCGTGTTCCTCAGCGCCCGCTCTTTCTCCCCGTCGCTCCACACGCCTGGGAGTCCCTTTCTTTCTCTCCACAAGCACGTGTGTTGACTTCGTCGCACATGTGCATCTGCACAAGCGTTGAGCTCAGCAGAGCGTGTCTCTTGACACTTGATGTGCGTTGGCTGTGTCTGCCTGCTCCAGTGAAGAGAGAAACGGGAAATCATCTTGGTAGAGGCAACAAAGCAAAAGCGAGGCAGGATTGACATCTGCTCAACAGAGACGGATTCCCTGCGCTGACACAGTTCACAGTTACACGAGAAGCAATCTGAGCGGTCCGTCGACCGGAGACGTGTTTCCCAAGAGGTCGTTTAGCGAGTGAACAGCAGTGTGCGCGACTTTCAGGAGTGTGCCTGGAAAGTGCCAGAATCACCAGGAGCATCTGTGCAAAAGCTGCTGCCTCTGTGACCGCATTGAGGCACGTTCGCGTGTCTGCGAGTATATAGACGGCTCTTTCGCGTTCACTCCGAGGGAAACGGTCCGCTATTGCTTCTGTGCGCACAGACGCGATTCCCTTGTCTCTTGCGAACACAGGGAACTCTGTGCATCCAAATCTACAGGCTAAGGACGCGTCTGCGTATGTTTTGGTGAACAATCGAGTGTGCGTGTTCTGACAGCTGCCTCTATGCAGACGTCTCCACAGAGCCACTTCTGAATGCCCCGCAGCCCAGGACTGAATGGATACACTAACAAGTGCACCGGTGTGAGCAACCACATATGCAGAAGGACGTCTTTCATCTCACAGAAGCGCGAACGTCTTGGCGTTCAAGCACATGGCAGAAACAAGGTGTGAACAGATGAGCTGCTGCTATTTTCTCCGTTCGGCATGCTTCGTTGTAGCTCTCTTGCCGGTCGCCGGCTTAGCGGCTTGCTTTGCGCGACTAGCTCTGGGGAGAGAAGGAGATAGCGCCGGAAACCTCGCCTTTTGCCTTCTTCGGCGCTGGAACCTGGTTGCTGCGCCTTCTCTTTGTCCATGTGCACACACACGATTCCTCAGCGAAAACCATGCAGAAACCTTTCCACGAGCACCCAGGGATGTGCACCCAGCACCACGTGCACGCACACGCAGCTAGAGAAAAGCACCTACCTTTTCACACACTGATGCCTAAGCAAACGCGTGGCCACACACACGCACACATCCGCAAGCGCGCCTACTCCCATCTATTGAGGGAAAGACGGACGAGCTCTTTGGTTGCTCTTCACAGGCTTGTCCCTGATCTATAGCTGAGGGCAAACACTTGTGTGCTTGTGGGAGAGCCTGTGTCTTTCCTGGAAGCGTTTGGGAGTTTTGCTCAGACGCGTGTTTCCTCAAGTTCAAGAATCAAGATCTAGGATACCTGCAGACAGGTGCCTGTTTGTGTGGAGACAGTCTGTTTGAAACTGTGTTCCTCAGCGCCCGCTCTTTCTCCCCGTCGCTCCACACGCCTGGGAGTCCCTTTCTTTCTCTCCACAAGCACGTGTGTTGACTTCGTCGCACATGTGCATCTGCACAAGCGTTGAGCTCAGCAGAGCGTGTCTCTTGACACTTGATGTGCGTTGGCTGTGTCTGCCTGCTCCAGTGAAGAGAGAAACGGGAAATCATCTTGGTAGAGGCAACAAAGCAAAAGCGAGGCAGGATTGACATCTGCTCAACAGAGACGGATTCCCTGCGCTGACACAGTTCACAGTTACACGAGAAGCAATCTGAGCGGTCCGTCGACCGGAGACGTGTTTCCCAAGAGGTCGTTTAGCGAGTGAACAGCAGTGTGCGCGACTTTCAGGAGTGTGCCTGGAAAGTGCCAGAATCACCAGGAGCATCTGTGCAAAAGCTGCTGCCTCTGTGACCGCATTGAGGCACGTTCGCGTGTCTGCGAGTATATAGACGGCTCTTTCGCGTTCACTCCGAGGGAAACGGTCCGCTATTGCTTCTGTGCGCACAGACGCGATTCCCTTGTCTCTTGCGAACACAGGGAACTCTGTGCATCCAAATCTACAGGCTAAGGACGCGTCTGCATATGTTTTGGTGAACAATCGAGTGTGCGTGTTCTGACAGCTGCCTCTATGCAGACGTCTCCACAGAGCCACTTCTGAATGCCCCGCAGCCCAGGACTGAATGGATACACTAACAAGTGCACCGGTGTGAGCAACCACATATGCAGAAGGACGTCTTTCATCTCACAGAAGCGCGAACGTCTTGGCGTTCAAGCACATGGCAGAAACAAGGTGTGAACAGATGAGCTGCTGCTATTTTCTCCGTTCGGCATGCTTCGTTGTAGCTCTCTTGCCGGTCGCCGGCTTAGCGGCTTGCTTTGCGCGACTAGCTCTGGGGAGAGAAGGAGATAGCGCCGGAAACCTCGCCTTTTGCCTTCTTCGGCGCTGGAACCTGGTTGCTGCGCCTTCTCTTTGTCCATGTGCACACACACGATTCCTCAGCGAAAACCATGCAGAAACCTTTCCACGAGCACCCAGGGATGTGCACCCAGCACCACGTGCACGCACACGCAGCTAGAGAAAAGCACCTACCTTTTCACACACTGAAGCCTAAGCAAACGCGTGGCCACACACACGCACACATCCGCAAGCGCGCCTACTCCCATCTATTGAGGGAAAGACGGACGAGCAACGTCCTGACAGGCTTGAGGGGAAAAACGTCCGTTGACGGTTGGCGTACTGCACGCCCGCCTACGGGGCTGCAGGGGAATCCACATTTGGAAGGTACCTGAAGATGTGTGCCTGTTCTTGGAGCTCCGCTAGTAGGGTAGCAAAGACACTCGTAGGCAGTACTGAATGCTGCTCCGTGCTACTTCTCCTCCGCTGGCAAATGCTTCACAGTCGCCCTAGGAAAGACGTTTAACAATCGATCTCCAAGAGGAACGAAACACATGATGCCATAAGGCGAAAGAATAGCAGGGCATCTCTTCACAGGCTTGTCCCTGATCTATAGCTGAGGGCAAACACTTGTGTGCTTGTGGGAGAGCCTGTGTCTTTCCTGGAAGCGTTTGGGAGTTTTGCTCAGACGCGTGTTTCCTCAAGTTCAAGAATCAAGATCTAGGATACCTGCAGACAGGTGCCTGTTTGTGTGGAGACAGTCTGTTTGAAACTGTGTTCCTCAGCGCCCGCTCTTTCTCCCCGTCGCTCCACACGCCTGGGAGTCCCTTTCTTTCTCTCCACAAGCACGTGTGTTGACTTCGTCGCACATGTGCATCTGCACAAGCGTTGAGCTCAGCAGAGCGTGTCTCTTGACACTCGATGTGCGTTGGCTGTGTCTGCCTGCTCCAGTGAAGAGAGAAACGGGAAATCATCTTGGTAGAGGCAACAAAGCAAAAGCGAGGCAGGATTGACATCTGCTCAACAGAGACGGATTCCCTGCGCTGACACAGTTCACAGTTACACGAGAAGCAATCTGAGCGGTCCGTCGACCGGAGACGTGTTTCCCAAGAGGTCGTTTAGCGAGTGAACAGCAGTGTGCGCGACTTTCAGGAGTGTGCCTGGAAAGTGCCAGAATCACCAGGAGCATCTGTGCAAAAGCTGCTGCCTCTGTGACCGCATTGAGGCACGTTCGCGTGTCTGCGAGTATATAGACGGCTCTTTCGCGTTCACTCCGAGGGAAACGGTCCGCTATTGCTTCTGTGCGCACAGACGCGATTCCCTTGTCTCTTGCGAACACAGGGAACTCTGTGCATCCAAATCTACAGGCTAAGGACGCGTCTGCATATGTTTTGGTGAACAATCGAGTGTGCGTGTTCTGACAGCTGCCTCTATGCAGACGTCTCCACAGAGCCACTTCTGAATGCCCCGCAGCCCAGGACTGAATGGATACACTAACAAGTGCACCGGTGTGAGCAACCACATATGCAGAAGGACGTCTTTCATCTCACAGAAGCGCGAACGTCTTGGCGTTCAAGCACATGGCAGAAACAAGGTGTGAACAGATGAGCTGCTGCTATTTTCTCCGTTCGGCATGCTTCGTTGTAGCTCTCTTGCCGGTCGCCGGCTTAGCGGCTTGCTTTGCGCGACTAGCTCTGGGGAGAGAAGGAGATAGCGCCGGAAACCTCGCCTTTTGCCTTCTTCGGCGCTGGAACCTGGTTGCTGCGCCTTCTCTTTGTCCATGTGCACACACACGATTCCTCAGCGAAAACCATGCAGAAACCTTTCCACGAGCACCCAGGGATGTGCACCCAGCACCACGTGCACGCACACGCAGCTAGAGAAAAGCACCTACCTTTTCACACACTGAAGCCTAAGCAAACGCGTGGCCACACACACGCACACATCCGCAAGCGCGCCTACTCCCATCTATTGAGGGAAAGACGGACGAGCAACGTCCTGACAGGCTTGAGGGGAAAAACGTCCGTTGACGGTTGGCGTACTGCACGCCCGCCTACGGGGCTGCAGGGGAATCCACATTTGGAAGGTACCTGAAGATGTGTGCCTGTTCTTGGAGCTCCGCTAGTAGGGTAGCAAAGACACTCGTAGGCAGTACTGAATGCTGCTCCGTGCTACTTCTCCTCCGCTGGCAAATGCTTCACAGTCGCCCTAGGAAAGACGTTTAACAATCGATCTCCAAGAGGAACGAAACACATGATGCCATAAGGCGAAAGAATAGCAGGGCATCTCTTCACAGGCTTGTCCCTGATCTATAGCTGAGGGCAAACACTTGTGTGCTTGTGGGAGAGCCTGTGTCTTTCCTGGAAGCGTTTGGGAGTTTTGCTCAGACGCGTGTTTCCTCAAGTTCAAGAATCAAGATCTAGGATACCTGCAGACAGGTGCCTGTTTGTGTGGAGACAGTCTGTTTGAAACTGTGTTCCTCAGCGCCCGCTCTTTCTCCCCGTCGCTCCACACGCCTGGGAGTCCCTTTCTTTCTCTCCACAAGCACGTGTGTTGACTTCGTCGCACATGTGCATCTGCACAAGCGTTGAGCTCAGCAGAGCGTGTCTCTTGACACTTGATGTGCGTTGGCTGTGTCTGCCTGCTCCAGTGAAGAGAGAAACGGGAAATCATCTTGGTAGAGGCAACAAAGCAAAAGCGAGGCAGGATTGACATCTGCTCAACAGAGACGGATTCCCTGCGCTGACACAGTTCACAGTTACACGAGAAGCAATCTGAGCGGTCCGTCGACCGGAGACGTGTTTCCCAAGAGGTCGTTTAGCGAGTGAACAGCAGTGTGCGCGACTTTCAGGAGTGTGCCTGGAAAGTGCCAGAATCACCAGGAGCATCTGTGCAAAAGCTGCTGCCTCTGTGACCGCATTGAGGCACGTTCGCGTGTCTGCGAGTATATAGACGGCTCTTTCGCGTTCACTCCGAGGGAAACGGTCCGCTATTGCTTCTGTGCGCACAGACGCGATTCCCTTGTCTCTTGCGAACACAGGGAACTCTGTGCATCCAAATCTACAGGCTAAGGACGCGTCTGCATATGTTTTGGTGAACAATCGAGTGTGCGTGTTCTGACAGCTGCCTCTATGCAGACGTCTCCACAGAGCCACTTCTGAATGCCCCGCAGCCCAGGACTGAATGGATACACTAACAAGTGCACCGGTGTGAGCAACCACATATGCAGAAGGACGTCTTTCATCTCACAGAAGCGCGAACGTCTTGGCGTTCAAGCACATGGCAGAAACAAGGTGTGAACAGATGAGCTGCTGCTATTTTCTCCGTTCGGCATGCTTCGTTGTAGCTCTCTTGCCGGTCGCCGGCTTAGCGGCTTGCTTTGCGCGACTAGCTCTGGGGAGAGAAGGAGATAGCGCCGGAAACCTCGCCTTTTGCCTTCTTCGGCGCTGGAACCTGGTTGCTGCGCCTTCTCTTTGTCCATGTGCACACACACGATTCCTCAGCGAAAACCATGCAGAAACCTTTCCACGAGCACCCAGGGATGTGCACCCAGCACCACGTGCACGCACACGCAGCTAGAGAAAAGCACCTACCTTTTCACACACTGATGCCTAAGCAAACGCGTGGCCACACACACGCACACATCCGCAAGCGCGCCTACTCCCATCTATTGAGGGAAAGACGGACGAGCAACGTCCTGACAGGCTTGAGGGGAAAAACGTCCGTTGACGGTTGGCGTACTGCACGCCCGCCTACGGGGCTGCAGGGGAATCCACATTTGGAAGGTACCTGAAGATGTGTGCCTGTTCTTGGAGCTCCGCTAGTAGGGTAGCAAAGACACTCGTAGGCAGTACTGAATGCTGCTCCGTGCTACTTCTCCTCCGCTGGCAAATGCTTCACAGTCGCCCTAGGAAAGACGTTTAACAATCGATCTCCAAGAGGAACGAAACACATGATGCCATAAGGCGAAAGAATAGCAGGGCATCTCTTCACAGGCTTGTCCCTGATCTATAGCTGAGGGCAAACACTTGTGTGCTTGTGGGAGAGCCTGTGTCTTTCCTGGAAGCGTTTGGGAGTTTTGCTCAGACGCGTGTTTCCTCAAGTTCAAGAATCAAGATCTAGGATACCTGCAGACAGGTGCCTGTTTGTGTGGAGACAGTCTGTTTGAAACTGTGTTCCTCAGCGCCCGCTCTTTCTCCCCGTCGCTCCACACGCCTGGGAGTCCCTTTCTTTCTCTCCACAAGCACGTGTGTTGACTTCGTCGCACATGTGCATCTGCACAAGCGTTGAGCTCAGCAGAGCGTGTCTCTTGACACTTGATGTGCGTTGGCTGTGTCTGCCTGCTCCAGTGAAGAGAGAAACGGGAAATCATCTTGGTAGAGGCAACAAAGCAAAAGCGAGGCAGGATTGACATCTGCTCAACAGAGACGGATTCCCTGCGCTGACACAGTTCACAGTTACACGAGAAGCAATCTGAGCGGTCCGTCGACCGGAGACGTGTTTCCCAAGAGGTCGTTTAGCGAGTGAACAGCAGTGTGCGCGACTTTCAGGAGTGTGCCTGGAAAGTGCCAGAATCACCAGGAGCATCTGTGCAAAAGCTGCTGCCTCTGTGACCGCATTGAGGCACGTTCGCGTGTCTGCGAGTATATAGACGGCTCTTTCGCGTTCACTCCGAGGGAAACGGTCCGCTATTGCTTCTGTGCGCACAGACGCGATTCCCTTGTCTCTTGCGAACACAGGGAACTCTGTGCATCCAAATCTACAGGCTAAGGACGCGTCTGCATATGTTTTGGTGAACAATCGAGTGTGCGTGTTCTGACAGCTGCCTCTATGCAGACGTCTCCACAGAGCCACTTCTGAATGCCCCGCAGCCCAGGACTGAATGGATACACTAACAAGTGCACCGGTGTGAGCAACCACATATGCAGAAGGACGTCTTTCATCTCACAGAAGCGCGAACGTCTTGGCGTTCAAGCACATGGCAGAAACAAGGTGTGAACAGATGAGCTGCTGCTATTTTCTCCGTTCGGCATGCTTCGTTGTAGCTCTCTTGCCGGTCGCCGGCTTAGCGGCTTGCTTTGCGCGACTAGCTCTGGGGAGAGAAGGAGATAGCGCCGGAAACCTCGCCTTTTGCCTTCTTCGGCGCTGGAACCTGGTTGCTGCGCCTTCTCTTTGTCCATGTGCACACACACGATTCCTCAGCGAAAACCATGCAGAAACCTTTCCACGAGCACCCAGGGATGTGCACCCAGCACCACGTGCACGCACACGCAGCTAGAGAAAAGCACCTACCTTTTCACACACTGATGCCTAAGCAAACGCGTGGCCACACACACGCACACATCCGCAAGCGCGCCTACTCCCATCTATTGAGGGAAAGACGGACGAGCTCTTTGGTTGCTCTTCACAGGCTTGTCCCTGATCTATAGCTGAGGGCAAACACTTGTGTGCTTGTGGGAGAGCCTGTGTCTTTCCTGGAAGCGTTTGGGAGTTTTGCTCAGACGCGTGTTTCCTCAAGTTCAAGAATCAAGATCTAGGATACCTGCAGACAGGTGCCTGTTTGTGTGGAGACAGTCTGTTTGAAACTGTGTTCCTCAGCGCCCGCTCTTTCTCCCCGTCGCTCCACACGCCTGGGAGTCCCTTTCTTTCTCTCCACAAGCACGTGTGTTGACTTCGTCGCACATGTGCATCTGCACAAGCGTTGAGCTCAGCAGAGCGTGTCTCTTGACACTTGATGTGCGTTGGCTGTGTCTGCCTGCTCCAGTGAAGAGAGAAACGGGAAATCATCTTGGTAGAGGCAACAAAGCAAAAGCGAGGCAGGATTGACATCTGCTCAACAGAGACGGATTCCCTGCGCTGACACAGTTCACAGTTACACGAGAAGCAATCTGAGCGGTCCGTCGACCGGAGACGTGTTTCCCAAGAGGTCGTTTAGCGAGTGAACAGCAGTGTGCGCGACTTTCAGGAGTGTGCCTGGAAAGTGCCAGAATCACCAGGAGCATCTGTGCAAAAGCTGCTGCCTCTGTGACCGCATTGAGGCACGTTCGCGTGTCTGCGAGTATATAGACGGCTCTTTCGCGTTCACTCCGAGGGAAACGGTCCGCTATTGCTTCTGTGCGCACAGACGCGATTCCCTTGTCTCTTGCGAACACAGGGAACTCTGTGCATCCAAATCTACAGGCTAAGGACGCGTCTGCATATGTTTTGGTGAACAATCGAGTGTGCGTGTTCTGACAGCTGCCTCTATGCAGACGTCTCCACAGAGCCACTTCTGAATGCCCCGCAGCCCAGGACTGAATGGATACACTAACAAGTGCACCGGTGTGAGCAACCACATATGCAGAAGGACGTCTTTCATCTCACAGAAGCGCGAACGTCTTGGCGTTCAAGCACATGGCAGAAACAAGGTGTGAACAGATGAGCTGCTGCTATTTTCTCCGTTCGGCATGCTTCGTTGTAGCTCTCTTGCCGGTCGCCGGCTTAGCGGCTTGCTTTGCGCGACTAGCTCTGGGGAGAGAAGGAGATAGCGCCGGAAACCTCGCCTTTTGCCTTCTTCGGCGCTGGAACCTGGTTGCTGCGCCTTCTCTTTGTCCATGTGCACACACACGATTCCTCAGCGAAAACCATGCAGAAACCTTTCCACGAGCACCCAGGGATGTGCACCCAGCACCACGTGCACGCACACGCAGCTAGAGAAAAGCACCTACCTTTTCACACACTGATGCCTAAGCAAACGCGTGGCCACACACACGCACACATCCGCAAGCGCGCCTACTCCCATCTATTGAGGGAAAGACGGACGAGCAACGTCCTGACAGGCTTGAGGGGAAAAACGTCCGTTGACGGTTGGCGTACTGCACGCCCGCCTACGGGGCTGCAGGGGAATCCACATTTGGAAGGTACCTGAAGATGTGTGCCTGTTCTTGGAGCTCCGCTAGTAGGGTAGCAAAGACACTCGTAGGCAGTACTGAATGCTGCTCCGTGCTACTTCTCCTCCGCTGGCAAATGCTTCACAGTCGCCCGAGGAAAGACGTTTAACAATCGATCTCCAAGAGGAACGAAACACATGATGCCATAAGGCGAAAGAATAGCAGGGCATCTCTTCACAGGCTTGTCCCTGATCTATAGCTGAGGGCAAACACTTGTGTGCTTGTGGGAGAGCCTGTGTCTTTCCTGGAAGCGTTTGGGAGTTTTGCTCAGACGCGTGTTTCCTCAAGTTCAAGAATCAAGATCTAGGATACCTGCAGACAGGTGCCTGTTTGTGTGGAGACAGTCTGTTTGAAACTGTGTTCCTCAGCGCCCGCTCTTTCTCCCCGTCGCTCCACACGCCTGGGAGTCCCTTTCTTTCTCTCCACAAGCACGTGTGTTGACTTCGTCGCACATGTGCATCTGCACAAGCGTTGAGCTCAGCAGAGCGTGTCTCTTGACACTTGATGTGCGTTGGCTGTGTCTGCCTGCTCCAGTGAAGAGAGAAACGGGAAATCATCTTGGTAGAGGCAACAAAGCAAAAGCGAGGCAGGATTGACATCTGCTCAACAGAGACGGATTCCCTGCGCTGACACAGTTCACAGTTACACGAGAAGCAATCTGAGCGGTCCGTCGACCGGAGACGTGTTTCCCAAGAGGTCGTTTAGCGAGTGAACAGCAGTGTGCGCGACTTTCAGGAGTGTGCCTGGAAAGTGCCAGAATCACCAGGAGCATCTGTGCAAAAGCTGCTGCCTCTGTGACCGCATTGAGGCACGTTCGCGTGTCTGCGAGTATATAGACGGCTCTTTCGCGTTCACTCCGAGGGAAACGGTCCGCTATTGCTTCTGTGCGCACAGACGCGATTCCCTTGTCTCTTGCGAACACAGGGAACTCTGTGCATCCAAATCTACAGGCTAAGGACGCGTCTGCATATGTTTTGGTGAACAATCGAGTGTGCGTGTTCTGACAGCTGCCTCTATGCAGACGTCTCCACAGAGCCACTTCTGAATGCCCCGCAGCCCAGGACTGAATGGATACACTAACAAGTGCACCGGTGTGAGCAACCACATATGCAGAAGGACGTCTTTCATCTCACAGAAGCGCGAACGTCTTGGCGTTCAAGCACATGGCAGAAACAAGGTGTGAACAGATGAGCTGCTGCTATTTTCTCCGTTCGGCATGCTTCGTTGTAGCTCTCTTGCCGGTCGCCGGCTTAGCGGCTTGCTTTGCGCGACTAGCTCTGGGGAGAGAAGGAGATAGCGCCGGAAACCTCGCCTTTTGCCTTCTTCGGCGCTGGAACCTGGTTGCTGCGCCTTCTCTTTGTCCATGTGCACACACACGATTCCTCAGCGAAAACCATGCAGAAACCTTTCCACGAGCACCCAGGGATGTGCACCCAGCACCACGTGCACGCACACGCAGCTAGAGAAAAGCACCTACCTTTTCACACACTGATGCCTAAGCAAACGCGTGGCCACACACACGCACACATCCGCAAGCGCGCCTACTCCCATCTATTGAGGGAAAGACGGACGAGCAACGTCCTGACAGGCTTGAGGGGAAAAACGTCCGTTGACGGTTGGCGTACTGCACGCCCGCCTACGGGGCTGCAGGGGAATCCACATTTGGAAGGTACCTGAAGATGTGTGCCTGTTCTTGGAGCTCCGCTAGTAGGGTAGCAAAGACACTCGTAGGCAGTACTGAATGCTGCTCCGTGCTACTTCTCCTCCGCTGGCAAATGCTTCACAGTCGCCCGAGGAAAGACGTTTAACAATCGATCTCCAAGAGGAACGAAACACATGATGCCATAAGGCGAAAGAATAGCAGGGCATCTCTTCACAGGCTTGTCCCTGATCTATAGCTGAGGGCAAACACTTGTGTGCTTGTGGGAGAGCCTGTGTCTTTCCTGGAAGCGTTTGGGAGTTTTGCTCAGACGCGTGTTTCCTCAAGTTCAAGAATCAAGATCTAGGATACCTGCAGACAGGTGCCTGTTTGTGTGGAGACAGTCTGTTTGAAACTGTGTTCCTCAGCGCCCGCTCTTTCTCCCCGTCGCTCCACACGCCTGGGAGTCCCTTTCTTTCTCTCCACAAGCACGTGTGTTGACTTCGTCGCACATGTGCATCTGCACAAGCGTTGAGCTCAGCAGAGCGTGTCTCTTGACACTTGATGTGCGTTGGCTGTGTCTGCCTGCTCCAGTGAAGAGAGAAACGGGAAATCATCTTGGTAGAGGCAACAAAGCAAAAGCGAGGCAGGATTGACATCTGCTCAACAGAGACGGATTCCCTGCGCTGACACAGTTCACAGTTACACGAGAAGCAATCTGAGCGGTCCGTCGACCGGAGACGTGTTTCCCAAGAGGTCGTTTAGCGAGTGAACAGCAGTGTGCGCGACTTTCAGGAGTGTGCCTGGAAAGTGCCAGAATCACCAGGAGCATCTGTGCAAAAGCTGCTGCCTCTGTGACCGCATTGAGGCACGTTCGCGTGTCTGCGAGTATATAGACGGCTCTTTCGCGTTCACTCCGAGGGAAACGGTCCGCTATTGCTTCTGTGCGCACAGACGCGATTCCCTTGTCTCTTGCGAACACAGGGAACTCTGTGCATCCAAATCTACAGGCTAAGGACGCGTCTGCATATGTTTTGGTGAACAATCGAGTGTGCGTGTTCTGACAGCTGCCTCTATGCAGACGTCTCCACAGAGCCACTTCTGAATGCCCCGCAGCCCAGGACTGAATGGATACACTAACAAGTGCACCGGTGTGAGCAACCACATATGCAGAAGGACGTCTTTCATCTCACAGAAGCGCGAACGTCTTGGCGTTCAAGCACATGGCAGAAACAAGGTGTGAACAGATGAGCTGCTGCTATTTTCTCCGTTCGGCATGCTTCGTTGTAGCTCTCTTGCCGGTCGCCGGCTTAGCGGCTTGCTTTGCGCGACTAGCTCTGGGGAGAGAAGGAGATAGCGCCGGAAACCTCGCCTTTTGCCTTCTTCGGCGCTGGAACCTGGTTGCTGCGCCTTCTCTTTGTCCATGTGCACACACACGATTCCTCAGCGAAAACCATGCAGAAACCTTTCCACGAGCACCCAGGGATGTGCACCCAGCACCACGTGCACGCACACGCAGCTAGAGAAAAGCACCTACCTTTTCACACACTGATGCCTAAGCAAACGCGTGGCCACACACACGCACACATCCGCAAGCGCGCCTACTCCCATCTATTGAGGGAAAGACGGACGAGCTCTTTGGTTGCTCTTCACAGGCTTGTCCCTGATCTATAGCTGAGGGCAAACACTTGTGTGCTTGTGGGAGAGCCTGTGTCTTTCCTGGAAGCGTTTGGGAGTTTTGCTCAGACGCGTGTTTCCTCAAGTTCAAGAATCAAGATCTAGGATACCTGCAGACAGGTGCCTGTTTGTGTGGAGACAGTCTGTTTGAAACTGTGTTCCTCAGCGCCCGCTCTTTCTCCCCGTCGCTCCACACGCCTGGGAGTCCCTTTCTTTCTCTCCACAAGCACGTGTGTTGACTTCGTCGCACATGTGCATCTGCACAAGCGTTGAGCTCAGCAGAGCGTGTCTCTTGACACTTGATGTGCGTTGGCTGTGTCTGCCTGCTCCAGTGAAGAGAGAAACGGGAAATCATCTTGGTAGAGGCAACAAAGCAAAAGCGAGGCAGGATTGACATCTGCTCAACAGAGACGGATTCCCTGCGCTGACACAGTTCACAGTTACACGAGAAGCAATCTGAGCGGTCCGTCGACCGGAGACGTGTTTCCCAAGAGGTCGTTTAGCGAGTGAACAGCAGTGTGCGCGACTTTCAGGAGTGTGCCTGGAAAGTGCCAGAATCACCAGGAGCATCTGTGCAAAAGCTGCTGCCTCTGTGACCGCATTGAGGCACGTTCGCGTGTCTGCGAGTATATAGACGGCTCTTTCGCGTTCACTCCGAGGGAAACGGTCCGCTATTGCTTCTGTGCGCACAGACGCGATTCCCTTGTCTCTTGCGAACACAGGGAACTCTGTGCATCCAAATCTACAGGCTAAGGACGCGTCTGCATATGTTTTGGTGAACAATCGAGTGTGCGTGTTCTGACAGCTGCCTCTATGCAGACGTCTCCACAGAGCCACTTCTGAATGCCCCGCAGCCCAGGACTGAATGGATACACTAACAAGTGCACCGGTGTGAGCAAGCACATATGCAGAAGGACGTCTTTCATCTCACAGAAGCGCGAACGTCTTGGCGTTCAAGCACATGGCAGAAACAAGGTGTGAACAGATGAGCTGCTGCTATTTTCTCCGTTCGGCATGCTTCGTTGTAGCTCTCTTGCCGGTCGCCGGCTTAGCGGCTTGCTTTGCGCGACTAGCTCTGGGGAGAGAAGGAGATAGCGCCGGAAACCTCGCCTTTTGCCTTCTTCGGCGCTGGAACCTGGTTGCTGCGCCTTCTCTTTGTCCATGTGCACACACACGATTCCTCAGCGAAAACCATGCAGAAACCTTTCCACGAGCACCCAGGGATGTGCACCCAGCACCACGTGCACGCACACGCAGCTAGAGAAAAGCACCTACCTTTTCACACACTGATGCCTAAGCAAACGCGTGGCCACACACACGCACACATCCGCAAGCGCGCCTACTCCCATCTATTGAGGGAAAGACGGACGAGCTCTTTGGTTGCTCTTCACAGGCTTGTCCCTGATCTATAGCTGAGGGCAAACACTTGTGTGCTTGTGGGAGAGCCTGTGTCTTTCCTGGAAGCGTTTGGGAGTTTTGCTCAGACGCGTGTTTCCTCAAGTTCAAGAATCAAGATCTAGGATACCTGCAGACAGGTGCCTGTTTGTGTGGAGACAGTCTGTTTGAAACTGTGTTCCTCAGCGCCCGCTCTTTCTCCCCGTCGCTCCACACGCCTGGGAGTCCCTTTCTTTCTCTCCACAAGCACGTGTGTTGACTTCGTCGCACATGTGCATCTGCACAAGCGTTGAGCTCAGCAGAGCGTGTCTCTTGACACTTGATGTGCGTTGGCTGTGTCTGCCTGCTCCAGTGAAGAGAGAAACGGGAAATCATCTTGGTAGAGGCAACAAAGCAAAAGCGAGGCAGGATTGACATCTGCTCAACAGAGACGGATTCCCTGCGCTGACACAGTTCACAGTTACACGAGAAGCAATCTGAGCGGTCCGTCGACCGGAGACGTGTTTCCCAAGAGGTCGTTTAGCGAGTGAACAGCAGTGTGCGCGACTTTCAGGAGTGTGCCTGGAAAGTGCCAGAATCACCAGGAGCATCTGTGCAAAAGCTGCTGCCTCTGTGACCGCATTGAGGCACGTTCGCGTGTCTGCGAGTATATAGACGGCTCTTTCGCGTTCACTCCGAGGGAAACGGTCCGCTATTGCTTCTGTGCGCACAGACGCGATTCCCTTGTCTCTTGCGAACACAGGGAACTCTGTGCATCCAAATCTACAGGCTAAGGACGCGTCTGCATATGTTTTGGTGAACAATCGAGTGTGCGTGTTCTGACAGCTGCCTCTATGCAGACGTCTCCACAGAGCCACTTCTGAATGCCCCGCAGCCCAGGATTGAATGGATACACTAACAAGTGCACCGGTGTGAGCAACCACATATGCAGAAGGACGTCTTTCATCTCACAGAAGCGCGAACGTCTTGGCGTTCAAGCACATGGCAGAAACAAGGTGTGAACAGATGAGCTGCTGCTATTTTCTCCGTTCGGCATGCTTCGTTGTAGCTCTCTTGCCGGTCGCCGGCTTAGCGGCTTGCTTTGCGCGACTAGC
Organism: Patagioenas fasciata; assembly: GCF_037038585.1. Classification (NCBI taxonomy): domain Eukaryota; kingdom Metazoa; phylum Chordata; class Aves; order Columbiformes; family Columbidae; genus Patagioenas; species Patagioenas fasciata. The sequence continues at coordinate 34,095 of NW_027288769.1, read as the reverse complement.
TCTGGGGAGAGAAGGAGATAGCGCCGGAAACCTCGCCTTTTGCCTTCTTCGGCGCTGGAACCTGGTTGCTGCGCCTTCTCTTTGTCCATGTGCACACACACGATTCCTCAGCGAAAACCATGCAGAAACCTTTCCACGAGCACCCAGGGATGTGCACCCAGCACCACGTGCACGCACACGCAGCTAGAGAAAAGCACCTACCTTTTCACACACTGATGCCTAAGCAAACGCGTGGCCACACACACGCACACATCCGCAAGCGCGCCTACTCCCATCTATTGAGGGAAAGACGGACGAGCTCTTTGGTTGCTCTTCACAGGCTTGTCCCTGATCTATAGCTGAGGGCAAACACTTGTGTGCTTGTGGGAGAGCCTGTGTCTTTCCTGGAAGCGTTTGGGAGTTTTGCTCAGACGCGTGTTTCCTCAAGTTCAAGAATCAAGATCTAGGATACCTGCAGACAGGTGCCTGTTTGTGTGGAGACAGTCTGTTTGAAACTGTGTTCCTCAGCGCCCGCTCTTTCTCCCCATCGCTCCACACGCCTGGGAGTCCCTTTCTTTCTCTCCACAAGCACGTGTGTTGACTTCGTCGCACATGTGCATCTGCACAAGCGTTGAGCTCAGCAGAGCGTGTCTCTTGACACTTGATGTGCGTTGGCTGTGTCTGCCTGCTCCAGTGAAGAGAGAAACGGGAAATCATCTTGGTAGAGGCAACAAAGCAAAAGCGAGGCAGGATTGACATCTGCTCAACAGAGACGGATTCCCTGCGCTGACACAGTTCACAGTTACACGAGAAGCAATCTGAGCGGTCCGTCGACCGGAGACGTGTTTCCCAAGAGGTCGTTTAGCGAGTGAACAGCAGTGTGCGCGACTTTCAGGAGTGTGCCTGGAAAGTGCCAGAATCACCAGGAGCATCTGTGCAAAAGCTGCTGCCTCTGTGACCGCATTGAGGCACGTTCGCGTGTCTGCGAGTATATAGACGGCTCTTTCGCGTTCACTCCGAGGGAAACGGTCCGCTATTGCTTCTGTGCGCACAGACGCGATTCCCTTGTCTCTTGCGAACACAGGGAACTCTGTGCATCCAAATCTACAGGCTAAGGACGCGTCTGCATATGTTTTGGTGAACAATCGAGTGTGCGTGTTCTGACAGCTGCCTCTATGCAGACGTCTCCACAGAGCCACTTCTGAATGCCCCGCAGCCCAGGACTGAATGGATACACTAACAAGTGCACCGGTGTGAGCAACCACATATGCAGAAGGACGTCTTTCATCTCACAGAAGCGCGAACGTCTTGGCGTTCAAGCACATGGCAGAAACAAGGTGTGAACAGATGAGCTGCTGCTATTTTCTCCGTTCGGCATGCTTCGTTGTAGCTCTCTTGCCGGTCGCCGGCTTAGCGGCTTGCTTTGCGCGACTAGCTCTGGGGAGAGAAGGAGATAGCGCCGGAAACCTCGCCTTTTGCCTTCTTCGGCGCTGGAACCTGGTTGCTGCGCCTTCTCTTTGTCCATGTGCACACACACGATTCCTCAGCGAAAACCATGCAGAAACCTTTCCACGAGCACCCAGGGATGTGCACCCAGCACCACGTGCACGCACACGCAGCTAGAGAAAAGCACCTACCTTTTCACACACTAATGCCTAAGCAAACGCGTGGCCACACACACGCACACATCCGCAAGCGCGCCTACTCCCATCTATTGAGGGAAAGACGGACGAGCAACGTCCTGACAGGCTTGAGGGGAAAAACGTCCGTTGACGGTTGGCGTACTGCACGCCCGCCTACGGGGCTGCAGGGGAATCCACATTTGGAAGGTACCTGAAGATGTGTGCCTGTTCTTGGAGCTCCGCTAGTAGGGTAGCAAAGACACTCGTAGGCAGTACTGAATGCTGCTCCGTGCTACTTCTCCTCCGCTGGCAAATGCTTCACAGTCGCCCTAGGAAAGACGTTTAACAATCGATCTCCAAGAGGAACGAAACACATGATGCCATAAGGCGAAAGAATAGCAGGGCATCTCTTCACAGGCTTGTCCCTGATCTATAGCTGAGGGCAAACACTTGTGTGCTTGTGGGAGAGCCTGTGTCTTTCCTGGAAGCGTTTGGGAGTTTTGCTCAGACGCGTGTTTCCTCAAGTTCAAGAATCAAGATCTAGGATACCTGCAGACAGGTGCCTGTTTGTGTGGAGACAGTCTGTTTGAAACTGTGTTCCTCAGCGCCCGCTCTTTCTCCCCGTCGCTCCACACGCCTGGGAGTCCCTTTCTTTCTCTCCACAAGCACGTGTGTTGACTTCGTCGCACATGTGCATCTGCACAAGCGTTGAGCTCAGCAGAGCGTGTCTCTTGACACTTGATGTGCGTTGGCTGTGTCTGCCTGCTCCAGTGAAGAGAGAAACGGGAAATCATCTTGGTAGAGGCAACAAAGCAAAAGCGAGGCAGGATTGACATCTGCTCAACAGAGACGGATTCCCTGCGCTGACACAGTTCACAGTTACACGAGAAGCAATCTGAGCGGTCCGTCGACCGGAGACGTGTTTCCCAAGAGGTCGTTTAGCGAGTGAACAGCAGTGTGCGCGACTTTCAGGAGTGTGCCTGGAAAGTGCCAGAATCACCAGGAGCATCTGTGCAAAAGCTGCTGCCTCTGTGACCGCATTGAGGCACGTTCGCGTGTCTGCGAGTATATAGACGGCTCTTTCGCGTTCACTCCGAGGGAAACGGTCCGCTATTGCTTCTGTGCGCACAGACGCGATTCCCTTGTCTCTTGCGAACACAGGGAACTCTGTGCATCCAAATCTACAGGCTAAGGACGCGTCTGCATATGTTTTGGTGAACAATCGAGTGTGCGTGTTCTGACAGCTGCCTCTATGCAGACGTCTCCACAGAGCCACTTCTGAATGCCCCGCAGCCCAGGACTGAATGGATACACTAACAAGTGCACCGGTGTGAGCAACCACATATGCAGAAGGACGTCTTTCATCTCACAGAAGCGCGAACGTCTTGGCGTTCAAGCACATGGCAGAAACAAGGTGTGAACAGATGAGCTGCTGCTATTTTCTCCGTTCGGCATGCTTCGTTGTAGCTCTCTTGCCGGTCGCCGGCTTAGCGGCTTGCTTTGCGCGACTAGCTCTGGGGAGAGAAGGAGATAGCGCCGGAAACCTCGCCTTTTGCCTTCTTCGGCGCTGGAACCTGGTTGCTGCGCCTTCTCTTTGTCCATGTGCACACACACGATTCCTCAGCGAAAACCATGCAGAAACCTTTCCACGAGCACCCAGGGATGTGCACCCAGCACCACGTGCACGCACACGCAGCTAGAGAAAAGCACCTACCTTTTCACACACTGATGCCTAAGCAAACGCGTGGCCACACACACGCACACATCCGCAAGCGCGCCTACTCCCATCTATTGAGGGAAAGACGGACGAGCTCTTTGGTTGCTCTTCACAGGCTTGTCCCTGATCTATAGCTGAGGGCAAACACTTGTGTGCTTGTGGGAGAGCCTGTGTCTTTCCTGGAAGCGTTTGGGAGTTTTGCTCAGACGCGTGTTTCCTCAAGTTCAAGAATCAAGATCTAGGATACCTGCAGACAGGTGCCTGTTTGTGTGGAGACAGTCTGTTTGAAACTGTGTTCCTCAGCGCCCGCTCTTTCTCCCCGTCGCTCCACACGCCTGGGAGTCCCTTTCTTTCTCTCCACAAGCACGTGTGTTGACTTCGTCGCACATGTGCATCTGCACAAGCGTTGAGCTCAGCAGAGCGTGTCTCTTGACACTTGATGTGCGTTGGCTGTGTCTGCCTGCTCCAGTGAAGAGAGAAACGGGAAATCATCTTGGTAGAGGCAACAAAGCAAAAGCGAGGCAGGATTGACATCTGCTCAACAGAGACAGATTCCCTGCGCTGACACAGTTCACAGTTACACGAGAAGCAATCTGAGCGGTCCGTCGACCGGAGACGTGTTTCCCAAGAGGTCGTTTAGCGAGTGAACAGCAGTGTGCGCGACTTTCAGGAGTGTGCCTGGAAAGTGCCAGAATCACCAGGAGCATCTGTGCAAAAGCTGCTGCCTCTGTGACCGCATTGAGGCACGTTCGCGTGTCTGCGAGTATATAGACGGCTCTTTCGCGTTCACTCCGAGGGAAACGGTCCGCTATTGCTTCTGTGCGCACAGACGCGATTCCCTTGTCTCTTGCGAACACAGGGAACTCTGTGCATCCAAATCTACAGGCTAAGGACGCGTCTGCATATGTTTTGGTGAACAATCGAGTGTGCGTGTTCTGACAGCTGCCTCTATGCAGACGTCTCCACAGAGCCACTTCTGAATGCCCCGCAGCCCAGGACTGAATGGATACACTAACAAGTGCACCGGTGTGAGCAACCACATATGCAGAAGGACGTCTTTCATCTCACAGAAGCGCGAACGTCTTGGCGTTCAAGCACATGGCAGAAACAAGGTGTGAACAGATGAGCTGCTGCTATTTTCTCCGTTCGGCATGCTTCGTTGTAGCTCTCTTGCCGGTCGCCGGCTTAGCGGCTTGCTTTGCGCGACTAGCTCTGGGGAGAGAAGGAGATAGCGCCGGAAACCTCGCCTTTTGCCTTCTTCGGCGCTGGAACCTGGTTGCTGCGCCTTCTCTTTGTCCATGTGCACACACACGATTCCTCAGCGAAAACCATGCAGAAACCTTTCCACGAGCACCCAGGGATGTGCACCCAGCACCACGTGCACGCACACGCAGCTAGAGAAAAGCACCTACCTTTTCACACACTGATGCCTAAGCAAACGCGTGGCCACACACACGCACACATCCGCAAGCGCGCCTACTCCCATCTATTGAGGGAAAGACGGACGAGCTCTTTGGTTGCTCTTCACAGGCTTGTCCCTGATCTATAGCTGAGGGCAAACACTTGTGTGCTTGTGGGAGAGCCTGTGTCTTTCCTGGAAGCGTTTGGGAGTTTTGCTCAGACGCGTGTTTCCTCAAGTTCAAGAATCAAGATCTAGGATACCTGCAGACAGGTGCCTGTTTGTGTGGAGACAGTCTGTTTGAAACTGTGTTCCTCAGCGCCCGCTCTTTCTCCCCGTCGCTCCACACGCCTGGGAGTCCCTTTCTTTCTCTCCACAAGCACGTGTGTTGACTTCGTCGCACATGTGCATCTGCACAAGCGTTGAGCTCAGCAGAGCGTGTCTCTTGACACTTGATGTGCGTTGGCTGTGTCTGCCTGCTCCAGTGAAGAGAGAAACGGGAAATCATCTTGGTAGAGGCAACAAAGCAAAAGCGAGGCAGGATTGACATCTGCTCAACAGAGACAGATTCCCTGCGCTGACACAGTTCACAGTTACACGAGAAGCAATCTGAGCGGTCCGTCGACCGGAGACGTGTTTCCCAAGAGGTCGTTTAGCGAGTGAACAGCAGTGTGCGCGACTTTCAGGAGTGTGCCTGGAAAGTGCCAGAATCACCAGGAGCATCTGTGCAAAAGCTGCTGCCTCTGTGACCGCATTGAGGCACGTTCGCGTGTCTGCGAGTATATAGACGGCTCTTTCGCGTTCACTCCGAGGGAAACGGTCCGCTATTGCTTCTGTGCGCACAGACGCGATTCCCTTGTCTCTTGCGAACACAGGGAACTCTGTGCATCCAAATCTACAGGCTAAGGACGCGTCTGCATATGTTTTGGTGAACAATCGAGTGTGCGTGTTCTGACAGCTGCCTCTATGCAGACGTCTCCACAGAGCCACTTCTGAATGCCCCGCAGCCCAGGACTGAATGGATACACTAACAAGTGCACCGGTGTGAGCAACCACATATGCAGAAGGACGTCTTTCATCTCACAGAAGCGCGAACGTCTTGGCGTTCAAGCACATGGCAGAAACAAGGTGTGAACAGATGAGCTGCTGCTATTTTCTCCGTTCGGCATGCTTCGTTGTAGCTCTCTTGCCGGTCGCCGGCTTAGCGGCTTGCTTTGCGCGACTAGCTCTGGGGAGAGAAGGAGATAGCGCCGGAAACCTCGCCTTTTGCCTTCTTCGGCGCTGGAACCTGGTTGCTGCGCCTTCTCTTTGTCCATGTGCACACACACGATTCCTCAGCGAAAACCATGCAGAAACCTTTCCACGAGCACCCAGGGATGTGCACCCAGCACCACGTGCACGCACACGCAGCTAGAGAAAAGCACCTACCTTTTCACACACTGATGCCTAAGCAAACGCGTGGCCACACACACGCACACATCCGCAAGCGCGCCTACTCCCATCTATTGAGGGAAAGACGGACGAGCTCTTTGGTTGCTCTTCACAGGCTTGTCCCTGATCTATAGCTGAGGGCAAACACTTGTGTGCTTGTGGGAGAGCCTGTGTCTTTCCTGGAAGCGTTTGGGAGTTTTGCTCAGACGCGTGTTTCCTCAAGTTCAAGAATCAAGATCTAGGATACCTGCAGACAGGTGCCTGTTTGTGTGGAGACAGTCTGTTTGAAACTGTGTTCCTCAGCGCCCGCTCTTTCTCCCCGTCGCTCCACACGCCTGGGAGTCCCTTTCTTTCTCTCCACAAGCACGTGTGTTGACTTCGTCGCACATGTGCATCTGCACAAGCGTTGAGCTCAGCAGAGCGTGTCTCTTGACACTTGATGTGCGTTGGCTGTGTCTGCCTGCTCCAGTGAAGAGAGAAACGGGAAATCATCTTGGTAGAGGCAACAAAGCAAAGCGAGGCAGGATTGACATCTGCTCAACAGAGACGGATTCCCTGCGCTGACACAGTTCACAGTTACACGAGAAGCAATCTGAGCGGTCCGTCGACCGGAGACGTGTTTCCCAAGAGGTCGTTTAGCGAGTGAACAGCAGTGTGCGCGACTTTCAGGAGTGTGCCTGGAAAGTGCCAGAATCACCAGGAGCATCTGTGCAAAAGCTGCTGCCTCTGTGACCGCATTGAGGCACGTTCGCGTGTCTGCGAGTATATAGACGGCTCTTTCGCGTTCACTCCGAGGGAAACGGTCCGCTATTGCTTCTGTGCGCACAGACGCGATTCCCTTGTCTCTTGCGAACACAGGGAACTCTGTGCATCCAAATCTACAGGCTAAGGACGCGTCTGCATATGTTTTGGTGAACAATCGAGTGTGCGTGTTCTGACAGCTGCCTCTATGCAGACGTCTCCACAGAGCCACTTCTGAATGCCCCGCAGCCCAGGACTGAATGGATACACTAACAAGTGCACCGGTGTGAGCAACCACATATGCAGAAGGACGTCTTTCATCTCACAGAAGCGCGAACGTCTTGGCGTTCAAGCACATGGCAGAAACAAGGTGTGAACAGATGAGCTGCTGCTATTTTCTCCGTTCGGCATGCTTCGTTGTAGCTCTCTTGCCGGTCGCCGGCTTAGCGGCTTGCTTTGCGCGACTAGCTCTGGGGAGAGAAGGAGATAGCGCCGGAAACCTCGCCTTTTGCCTTCTTCGGCGCTGGAACCTGGTTGCTGCGCCTTCTCTTTGTCCATGTGCACACACACGATTCCTCAGCGAAAACCATGCAGAAACCTTTCCACGAGCACCCAGGGATGTGCACCCAGCACCACGTGCACGCACACGCAGCTAGAGAAAAGCACCTACCTTTTCACACACTGATGCCTAAGCAAACGCGTGGCCACACACACGCACACATCCGCAAGCGCGCCTACTCCCATCTATTGAGGGAAAGACGGACGAGCAACGTCCTGACAGGCTTGAGGGGAAAAACGTCCGTTGACGGTTGGCGTACTGCACGCCCGCCTACGGGGCTGCAGGGGAATCCACATTTGGAAGGTACCTGAAGATGTGTGCCTGTTCTTGGAGCTCCGCTAGTAGGGTAGCAAAGACACTCGTAGGCAGTACTGAATGCTGCTCCGTGCTACTTCTCCTCCGCTGGCAAATGCTTCACAGTCGCCCGAGGAAAGACGTTTAACAATCGATCTCCAAGAGGAACGAAACACATGATGCCATAAGGCGAAAGAATAGCAGGGCATCTCTTCACAGGCTTGTCCCTGATCTATAGCTGAGGGCAAACACTTGTGTGCTTGTGGGAGAGCCTGTGTCTTTCCTGGAAGCGTTTGGGAGTTTTGCTCAGACGCGTGTTTCCTCAAGTTCAAGAATCAAGATCTAGGATACCTGCAGACAGGTGCCTGTTTGTGTGGAGACAGTCTGTTTGAAACTGTGTTCCTCAGCGCCCGCTCTTTCTCCCCGTCGCTCCACACGCCTGGGAGTCCCTTTCTTTCTCTCCACAAGCACGTGTGTTGACTTCGTCGCACATGTGCATCTGCACAAGCGTTGAGCTCAGCAGAGCGTGTCTCTTGACACTTGATGTGCGTTGGCTGTGTCTGCCTGCTCCAGTGAAGAGAGAAACGGGAAATCATCTTGGTAGAGGCAACAAAGCAAAAGCGAGGCAGGATTGACATCTGCTCAACAGAGACGGATTCCCTGCGCTGACACAGTTCACAGTTACACGAGAAGCAATCTGAGCGGTCCGTCGACCGGAGACGTGTTTCCCAAGAGGTCGTTTAGCGAGTGAACAGCAGTGTGCGCGACTTTCAGGAGTGTGCCTGGAAAGTGCCAGAATCACCAGGAGCATCTGTGCAAAAGCTGCTGCCTCTGTGACCGCATTGAGGCACGTTCGCGTGTCTGCGAGTATATAGACGGCTCTTTCGCGTTCACTCCGAGGGAAACGGTCCGCTATTGCTTCTGTGCGCACAGACGCGATTCCCTTGTCTCTTGCGAACACAGGGAACTCTGTGCATCCAAATCTACAGGCTAAGGACGCGTCTGCATATGTTTTGGTGAACAATCGAGTGTGCGTGTTCTGACAGCTGCCTCTATGCAGACGTCTCCACAGAGCCACTTCTGAATGCCCCGCAGCCCAGGACTGAATGGATACACTAACAAGTGCACCGGTGTGAGCAACCACATATGCAGAAGGACGTCTTTCATCTCACAGAAGCGCGAACGTCTTGGCGTTCAAGCACATGGCAGAAACAAGGTGTGAACAGATGAGCTGCTGCTATTTTCTCCGTTCGGCATGCTTCGTTGTAGCTCTCTTGCCGGTCGCCGGCTTAGCGGCTTGCTTTGCGCGACTAGCTCTGGGGAGAGAAGGAGATAGCGCCGGAAACCTCGCCTTTTGCCTTCTTCGGCGCTGGAACCTGGTTGCTGCGCCTTCTCTTTGTCCATGTGCACACACACGATTCCTCAGCGAAAACCATGCAGAAACCTTTCCACGAGCACCCAGGGATGTGCACCCAGCACCACGTGCACGCACACGCAGCTAGAGAAAAGCACCTACCTTTTCACACACTGATGCCTAAGCAAACGCGTGGCCACACACACGCACACATCCGCAAGCGCGCCTACTCCCATCTATTGAGGGAAAGACGGACGAGCTCTTTGGTTGCTCTTCACAGGCTTGTCCCTGATCTATAGCTGAGGGCAAACACTTGTGTGCTTGTGGGAGAGCCTGTGTCTTTCCTGGAAGCGTTTGGGAGTTTTGCTCAGACGCGTGTTTCCTCAAGTTCAAGAATCAAGATCTAGGATACCTGCAGACAGGTGCCTGTTTGTGTGGAGACAGTCTGTTTGAAACTGTGTTCCTCAGCGCCCGCTCTTTCTCCCCGTCGCTCCACACGCCTGGGAGTCCCTTTCTTTCTCTCCACAAGCACGTGTGTTGACTTCGTCGCACATGTGCATCTGCACAAGCGTTGAGCTCAGCAGAGCGTGTCTCTTGACACTTGATGTGCGTTGGCTGTGTCTGCCTGCTCCAGTGAAGAGAGAAACGGGAAATCATCTTGGTAGAGGCAACAAAGCAAAAGCGAGGCAGGATTGACATCTGCTCAACAGAGACGGATTCCCTGCGCTGACACAGTTCACAGTTACACGAGAAGCAATCTGAGCGGTCCGTCGACCGGAGACGTGTTTCCCAAGAGGTCGTTTAGCGAGTGAACAGCAGTGTGCGCGACTTTCAGGAGTGTGCCTGGAAAGTGCCAGAATCACCAGGAGCATCTGTGCAAAAGCTGCTGCCTCTGTGACCGCATTGAGGCACGTTCGCGTGTCTGCGAGTATATAGACGGCTCTTTCGCGTTCACTCCGAGGGAAACGGTCCGCTATTGCTTCTGTGCGCACAGACGCGATTCCCTTGTCTCTTGCGAACACAGGGAACTCTGTGCATCCAAATCTACAGGCTAAGGACGCGTCTGCATATGTTTTGGTGAACAATCGAGTGTGCGTGTTCTGACAGCTGCCTCTATGCAGACGTCTCCACAGAGCCACTTCTGAATGCCCCGCAGCCCAGGACTGAATGGATACACTAACAAGTGCACCGGTGTGAGCAACCACATATGCAGAAGGACGTCTTTCATCTCACAGAAGCGCGAACGTCTTGGCGTTCAAGCACATGGCAGAAACAAGGTGTGAACAGATGAGCTGCTGCTATTTTCTCCGTTCGGCATGCTTCGTTGTAGCTCTCTTGCCGGTCGCCGGCTTAGCGGCTTGCTTTGCGCGACTAGCTCTGGGGAGAGAAGGAGATAGCGCCGGAAACCTCGCCTTTTGCCTTCTTCGGCGCTGGAACCTGGTTGCTGCGCCTTCTCTTTGTCCATGTGCACACACACGATTCCTCAGCGAAAACCATGCAGAAACCTTTCCACGAGCACCCAGGGATGTGCACCCAGCACCACGTGCACGCACACGCAGCTAGAGAAAAGCACCTACCTTTTCACACACTGATGCCTAAGCAAACGCGTGGCCACACACACGCACACATCCGCAAGCGCGCCTACTCCCATCTATTGAGGGAAAGACGGACGAGCAACGTCCTGACAGGCTTGAGGGGAAAAACGTCCGTTGACGGTTGGCGTACTGCACGCCCGCCTACGGGGCTGCAGGGGAATCCACATTTGGAAGGTACCTGAAGATGTGTGCCTGTTCTTGGAGCTCCGCTAGTAGGGTAGCAAAGACACTCGTAGGCAGTACTGAATGCTGCTCCGTGCTACTTCTCCTCCGCTGGCAAATGCTTCACAGTCGCCCGAGGAAAGACGTTTAACAATCGATCTCCAAGAGGAACGAAACACATGATGCCATAAGGCGAAAGAATAGCAGGGCATCTCTTCACAGGCTTGTCCCTGATCTATAGCTGAGGGCAAACACTTGTGTGCTTGTGGGAGAGCCTGTGTCTTTCCTGGAAGCGTTTGGGAGTTTTGCTCAGACGCGTGTTTCCTCAAGTTCAAGAATCAAGATCTAGGATACCTGCAGACAGGTGCCTGTTTGTGTGGAGACAGTCTGTTTGAAACTGTGTTCCTCAGCGCCCGCTCTTTCTCCCCGTCGCTCCACACGCCTGGGAGTCCCTTTCTTTCTCTCCACAAGCACGTGTGTTGACTTCGTCGCACATGTGCATCTGCACAAGCGTTGAGCTCAGCAGAGCGTGTCTCTTGACACTTGATGTGCGTTGGCTGTGTCTGCCTGCTCCAGTGAAGAGAGAAACGGGAAATCATCTTGGTAGAGGCAACAAAGCAAAAGCGAGGCAGGATTGACATCTGCTCAACAGAGACGGATTCCCTGCGCTGACACAGTTCACAGTTACACGAGAAGCAATCTGAGCGGTCCGTCGACCGGAGACGTGTTTCCCAAGAGGTCGTTTAGCGAGTGAACAGCAGTGTGCGCGACTTTCAGGAGTGTGCCTGGAAAGTGCCAGAATCACCAGGAGCATCTGTGCAAAAGCTGCTGCCTCTGTGACCGCATTGAGGCACGTTCGCGTGTCTGCGAGTATATAGACGGCTCTTTCGCGTTCACTCCGAGGGAAACGGTCCGCTATTGCTTCTGTGCGCACAGACGCGATTCCCTTGTCTCTTGCGAACACAGGGAACTCTGTGCATCCAAATCTACAGGCTAAGGACGCGTCTGCATATGTTTTGGTGAACAATCGAGTGTGCGTGTTCTGACAGCTGCCTCTATGCAGACGTCTCCACAGAGCCACTTCTGAATGCCCCGCAGCCCAGGACTGAATGGATACACTAACAAGTGCACCGGTGTGAGCAACCACATATGCAGAAGGACGTCTTTCATCTCACAGAAGCGCGAACGTCTTGGCGTTCAAGCACATGGCAGAAACAAGGTGTGAACAGATGAGCTGCTGCTATTTTCTCCGTTCGGCATGCTTCGTTGTAGCTCTCTTGCCGGTCGCCGGCTTAGCGGCTTGCTTTGCGCGACTAGCTCTGGGGAGAGAAGGAGATAGCGCCGGAAACCTCGCCTTTTGCCTTCTTCGGCGCTGGAACCTGGTTGCTGCGCCTTCTCTTTGTCCATGTGCACACACACGATTCCTCAGCGAAAACCATGCAGAAACCTTTCCACGAGCACCCAGGGATGTGCACCCAGCACCACGTGCACGCACACGCAGCTAGAGAAAAGCACCTACCTTTTCACACACTGATGCCTAAGCAAACGCGTGGCCACACACACGCACACATCCGCAAGCGCGCCTACTCCCATCTATTGAGGGAAAGACGGACGAGCTCTTTGGTTGCTCTTCACAGGCTTGTCCCTGATCTATAGCTGAGGGCAAACACTTGTGTGCTTGTGGGAGAGCCTGTGTCTTTCCTGGAAGCGTTTGGGAGTTTTGCTCAGACGCGTGTTTCCTCAAGTTCAAGAATCAAGATCTAGGATACCTGCAGACAGGTGCCTGTTTGTGTGGAGACAGTCTGTTTGAAACTGTGTTCCTCAGCGCCCGCTCTTTCTCCCCGTCGCTCCACACGCCTGGGAGTCCCTTTCTTTCTCTCCACAAGCACGTGTGTTGACTTCGTCGCACATGTGCATCTGCACAAGCGTTGAGCTCAGCAGAGCGTGTCTCTTGACACTTGATGTGCGTTGGCTGTGTCTGCCTGCTCCAGTGAAGAGAGAAACGGGAAATCATCTTGGTAGAGGCAACAAAGCAAAAGCGAGGCAGGATTGACATCTGCTCAACAGAGACGGATTCCCTGCGCTGACACAGTTCACAGTTACACGAGAAGCAATCTGAGCGGTCCGTCGACCGGAGACGTGTTTCCCAAGAGGTCGTTTAGCGAAGTGAACAGCAGTGTGCGCGACTTTCAGGAGTGTGCCTGGAAAGTGCCAGAATCACCAGGAGCATCTGTGCAAAAGCTGCTGCCTCTGTGACCGCATTGAGGCACGTTCGCGTGTCTGCGAGTATATAGACGGCTCTTTCGCGTTCACTCCGAGGGAAACGGTCCGCTATTGCTTCTGTGCGCACAGACGCGATTCCCTTGTCTCTTGCGAACACAGGGAACTCTGTGCATCCAAATCTACAGGCTAAGGACGCGTCTGCATATGTTTTGGTGAACAATCGAGTGTGCGTGTTCTGACAGCTGCCTCTATGCAGACGTCTCCACAGAGCCACTTCTGAATGCCCCGCAGCCCAGGACTGAATGGATACACTAACAAGTGCACCGGTGTGAGCAACCACATATGCAGAAGGACGTCTTTCATCTCACAGAAGCGCGAACGTCTTGGCGTTCAAGCACATGGCAGAAACAAGGTGTGAACAGATGAGCTGCTGCTATTTTCTCCGTTCGGCATGCTTCGTTGTAGCTCTCTTGCCGGTCGCCGGCTTAGCGGCTTGCTTTGCGCGACTAGCTCTGGGGAGAGAAGGAGATAGCGCCGGAAACCTCGCCTTTTGCCTTCTTCGGCGCTGGAACCTGGTTGCTGCGCCTTCTCTTTGTCCATGTGCACACACACGATTCCTCAGCGAAAACCATGCAGAAACCTTTCCACGAGCACCCAGGGATGTGCACCCAGCACCACGTGCACGCACACGCAGCTAGAGAAAAGCACCTACCTTTTCACACACTGATGCCTAAGCAAACGCGTGGCCACACACACGCACACATCCGCAAGCGCGCCTACTCCCATCTATTGAGGGAAAGACGGACGAGCAACGTCCTGACAGGCTTGAGGGGAAAAACGTCCGTTGACGGTTGGCGTACTGCACGCCCGCCTACGGGGCTGCAGGGGAATCCACATTTGGAAGGTACCTGAAGATGTGTGCCTGTTCTTGGAGCTCCGCTAGTAGGGTAGCAAAGACACTCGTAGGCAGTACTGAATGCTGCTCCGTGCTACTTCTCCTCCGCTGGCAAATGCTTCACAGTCGCCCGAGGAAAGACGTTTAACAATCGATCTCCAAGAGGAACGAAACACATGATGCCATAAGGCGAAAGAATAGCAGGGCATCTCTTCACAGGCTTGTCCCTGATCTATAGCTGAGGGCAAACACTTGTGTGCTTGTGGGAGAGCCTGTGTCTTTCCTGGAAGCGTTTGGGAGTTTTGCTCAGACGCGTGTTTCCTCAAGTTCAAGAATCAAGATCTAGGATACCTGCAGACAGGTGCCTGTTTGTGTGGAGACAGTCTGTTTGAAACTGTGTTCCTCAGCGCCCGCTCTTTCTCCCCGTCGCTCCACACGCCTGGGAGTCCCTTTCTTTCTCTCCACAAGCACGTGTGTTGACTTCGTCGCACATGTGCATCTGCACAAGCGTTGAGCTCAGCAGAGCGTGTCTCTTGACACTTGATGTGCGTTGGCTGTGTCTGCCTGCTCCAGTGAAGAGAGAAACGGGAAATCATCTTGGTAGAGGCAACAAAGCAAAAGCGAGGCAGGATTGACATCTGCTCAACAGAGACGGATTCCCTGCGCTGACACAGTTCACAGTTACACGAGAAGCAATCTGAGCGGTCCGTCGACCGGAGACGTGTTTCCCAAGAGGTCGTTTAGCGAGTGAACAGCAGTGTGCGCGACTTTCAGGAGTGTGCCTGGAAAGTGCCAGAATCACCAGGAGCATCTGTGCAAAAGCTGCTGCCTCTGTGACCGCATTGAGGCACGTTCGCGTGTCTGCGAGTATATAGACGGCTCTTTCGCGTTCACTCCGAGGGAAACGGTCCGCTATTGCTTCTGTGCGCACAGACGCGATTCCCTTGTCTCTTGCGAACACAGGGAACTCTGTGCATCCAAATCTACAGGCTAAGGACGCGTCTGCATATGTTTTGGTGAACAATCGAGTGTGCGTGTTCTGACAGCTGCCTCTATGCAGACGTCTCCACAGAGCCACTTCTGAATGCCCCGCAGCCCAGGACTGAATGGATACACTAACAAGTGCACCGGTGTGAGCAACCACATATGCAGAAGGACGTCTTTCATCTCACAGAAGCGCGAACGTCTTGGCGTTCAAGCACATGGCAGAAACAAGGTGTGAACAGATGAGCTGCTGCTATTTTCTCCGTTCGGCATGCTTCGTTGTAGCTCTCTTGCCGGTCGCCGGCTTAGCGGCTTGCTTTGCGCGACTAGCTCTGGGGAGAGAAGGAGATAGCGCCGGAAACCTCGCCTTTTGCCTTCTTCGGCGCTGGAACCTGGTTGCTGCGCCTTCTCTTTGTCCATGTGCACACACACGATTCCTCAGCGAAAACCATGCAGAAACCTTTCCACGAGCACCCAGGGATGTGCACCCAGCACCACGTGCACGCACACGCAGCTAGAGAAAAGCACCTACCTTTTCACACACTGATGCCTAAGCAAACGCGTGGCCACACACACGCACACATCCGCAAGCGCGCCTACTCCCATCTATTGAGGGAAAGACGGACGAGCAACGTCCTGACAGGCTTGAGGGGAAAAACGTCCGTTGACGGTTGGCGTACTGCACGCCCGCCTACGGGGCTGCAGGGGAATCCACATTTGGAAGGTACCTGAAGATGTGTGCCTGTTCTTGGAGCTCCGCTAGTAGGGTAGCAAAGACACTCGTAGGCAGTACTGAATGCTGCTCCGTGCTACTTCTCCTCCGCTGGCAAATGCTTCACAGTCGCCCGAGGAAAGACGTTTAACAATCGATCTCCAAGAGGAACGAAACACATGATGCCATAAGGCGAAAGAATAGCAGGGCATCTCTTCACAGGCTTGTCCCTGATCTATAGCTGAGGGCAAACACTTGTGTGCTTGTGGGAGAGCCTGTGTCTTTCCTGGAAGCGTTTGGGAGTTTTGCTCAGACGCGTGTTTCCTCAAGTTCAAGAATCAAGATCTAGGATACCTGCAGACAGGTGCCTGTTTGTGTGGAGACAGTCTGTTTGAAACTGTGTTCCTCAGCGCCCGCTCTTTCTCCCCGTCGCTCCACACGCCTGGGAGTCCCTTTCTTTCTCTCCACAAGCACGTGTGTTGACTTCGTCGCACATGTGCATCTGCACAAGCGTTGAGCTCAGCAGAGCGTGTCTCTTGACACTTGATGTGCGTTGGCTGTGTCTGCCTGCTCCAGTGAAGAGAGAAACGGGAAATCATCTTGGTAGAGGCAACAAAGCAAAAGCGAGGCAGGATTGACATCTGCTCAACAGAGACGGATTCCCTGCGCTGACACAGTTCACAGTTACACGAGAAGCAATCTGAGCGGTCCGTCGACCGGAGACGTGTTTCCCAAGAGGTCGTTTAGCGAGTGAACAGCAGTGTGCGCGACTTTCAGGAGTGTGCCTGGAAAGTGCCAGAATCACCAGGAGCATCTGTGCAAAAGCTGCTGCCTCTGTGACCGCATTGAGGCACGTTCGCGTGTCTGCGAGTATATAGACGGCTCTTTCGCGTTCACTCCGAGGGAAACGGTCCGCTATTGCTTCTGTGCGCACAGACGCGATTCCCTTGTCTCTTGCGAACACAGGGAACTCTGTGCATCCAAATCTACAGGCTAAGGACGCGTCTGCATATGTTTTGGTGAACAATCGAGTGTGCGTGTTCTGACAGCTGCCTCTATGCAGACGTCTCCACAGAGCCACTTCTGAATGCCCCGCAGCCCAGGACTGAATGGATACACTAACAAGTGCACCGGTGTGAGCAACCACATATGCAGAAGGACGTCTTTCATCTCACAGAAGCGCGAACGTCTTGGCGTTCAAGCACATGGCAGAAACAAGGTGTGAACAGATGAGCTGCTGCTATTTTCTCCGTTCGGCATGCTTCGTTGTAGCTCTCTTGCCGGTCGCCGGCTTAGCGGCTTGCTTTGCGCGACTAGCTCTGGGGAGAGAAGGAGATAGCGCCGGAAACCTCGCCTTTTGCCTTCTTCGGCGCTGGAACCTGGTTGCTGCGCCTTCTCTTTGTCCATGTGCACACACACGATTCCTCAGCGAAAACCATGCAGAAACCTTTCCACGAGCACCCAGGGATGTGCACCCAGCACCACGTGCACGCACACGCAGCTAGAGAAAAGCACCTACCTTTTCACACACTGATGCCTAAGCAAACGCGTGGCCACACACACGCACACATCCGCAAGCGCGCCTACTCCCATCTATTGAGGGAAAGACGGACGAGCTCTTTGGTTGCTCTTCACAGGCTTGTCCCTGATCTATAGCTGAGGGCAAACACTTGTGTGCTTGTGGGAGAGCCTGTGTCTTTCCTGGAAGCGTTTGGGAGTTTTGCTCAGACGCGTGTTTCCTCAAGTTCAAGAATCAAGATCTAGGATACCTGCAGACAGGTGCCTGTTTGTGTGGAGACAGTCTGTTTGAAACTGTGTTCCTCAGCGCCCGCTCTTTCTCCCCGTCGCTCCACACGCCTGGGAGTCCCTTTCTTTCTCTCCACAAGCACGTGTGTTGACTTCGTCGCACATGTGCATCTGCACAAGCGTTGAGCTCAGCAGAGCGTGTCTCTTGACACTTGATGTGCGTTGGCTGTGTCTGCCTGCTCCAGTGAAGAGAGAAACGGGAAATCATCTTGGTAGAGGCAACAAAGCAAAAGCGAGGCAGGATTGACATCTGCTCAACAGAGACGGATTCCCTGCGCTGACACAGTTCACAGTTACACGAGAAGCAATCTGAGCGGTCCGTCGACCGGAGACGTGTTTCCCAAGAGGTCGTTTAGCGAGTGAACAGCAGTGTGCGCGACTTTCAGGAGTGTGCCTGGAAAGTGCCAGAATCACCAGGAGCATCTGTGCAAAAGCTGCTGCCTCTGTGACCGCATTGAGGCACGTTCGCGTGTCTGCGAGTATATAGACGGCTCTTTCGCGTTCACTCCGAGGGAAACGGTCCGCTATTGCTTCTGTGCGCACAGACGCGATTCCCTTGTCTCTTGCGAACACAGGGAACTCTGTGCATCCAAATCTACAGGCTAAGGACGCGTCTGCATATGTTTTGGTGAACAATCGAGTGTGCGTGTTCTGACAGCTGCCTCTATGCAGACGTCTCCACAGAGCCACTTCTGAATGCCCCGCAGCCCAGGACTGAATGGATACACTAACAAGTGCACCGGTGTGAGCAACCACATATGCAGAAGGACGTCTTTCATCTCACAGAAGCGCGAACGTCTTGGCGTTCAAGCACATGGCAGAAACAAGGTGTGAACAGATGAGCTGCTGCTATTTTCTCCGTTCGGCATGCTTCGTTGTAGCTCTCTTGCCGGTCGCCGGCTTAGCGGCTTGCTTTGCGCGACTAGCTCTGGGGAGAGAAGGAGATAGCGCCGGAAACCTCGCCTTTTGCCTTCTTCGGCGCTGGAACCTGGTTGCTGCGCCTTCTCTTTGTCCATGTGCACACACACGATTCCTCAGCGAAAACCATGCAGAAACCTTTCCACGAGCACCCAGGGATGTGCACCCAGCACCACGTGCACGCACACGCAGCTAGAGAAAAGCACCTACCTTTTCACACACTGATGCCTAAGCAAACGCGTGGCCACACACACGCACACATCCGCAAGCGCGCCTACTCCCATCTATTGAGGGAAAGACGGACGAGCTCTTTGGTTGCTCTTCACAGGCTTGTCCCTGATCTATAGCTGAGGGCAAACACTTGTGTGCTTGTGGGAGAGCCTGTGTCTTTCCTGGAAGCGTTTGGGAGTTTTGCTCAGACGCGTGTTTCCTCAAGTTCAAGAATCAAGATCTAGGATACCTGCAGACAGGTGCCTGTTTGTGTGGAGACAGTCTGTTTGAAACTGTGTTCCTCAGCGCCCGCTCTTTCTCCCCGTCGCTCCACACGCCTGGGAGTCCCTTTCTTTCTCTCCACAAGCACGTGTGTTGACTTCGTCGCACATGTGCATCTGCACAAGCGTTGAGCTCAGCAGAGCGTGTCTCTTGACACTTGATGTGCGTTGGCTGTGTCTGCCTGCTCCAGTGAAGAGAGAAACGGGAAATCATCTTGGTAGAGGCAACAAAGCAAAAGCGAGGCAGGATTGACATCTGCTCAACAGAGACGGATTCCCTGCGCTGACACAGTTCACAGTTACACGAGAAGCAATCTGAGCGGTCCGTCGACCGGAGACGTGTTTCCCAAGAGGTCGTTTAGCGAGTGAACAGCAGTGTGCGCGACTTTCAGGAGTGTGCCTGGAAAGTGCCAGAATCACCAGGAGCATCTGTGCAAAAGCTGCTGCCTCTGTGACCGCATTGAGGCACGTTCGCGTGTCTGCGAGTATATAGACGGCTCTTTCGCGTTCACTCCGAGGGAAACGGTCCGCTATTGCTTCTGTGCGCACAGACGCGATTCCCTTGTCTCTTGCGAACACAGGGAACTCTGTGCATCCAAATCTACAGGCTAAGGACGCGTCTGCATATGTTTTGGTGAACAATCGAGTGTGCGTGTTCTGACAGCTGCCTCTATGCAGACGTCTCCACAGAGCCACTTCTGAATGCCCCGCAGCCCAGGACTGAATGGATACACTAACAAGTGCACCGGTGTGAGCAACCACATATGCAGAAGGACGTCTTTCATCTCACAGAAGCGCGAACGTCTTGGCGTTCAAGCACATGGCAGAAACAAGGTGTGAACAGATGAGCTGCTGCTATTTTCTCCGTTCGGCATGCTTCGTTGTAGCTCTCTTGCCGGTCGCCGGCTTAGCGGCTTGCTTTGCGCGACTAGCTCTGGGGAGAGAAGGAGATAGCGCCGGAAACCTCGCCTTTTGCCTTCTTCGGCGCTGGAACCTGGTTGCTGCGCCTTCTCTTTGTCCATGTGCACACACACGATTCCTCAGCGAAAACCATGCAGAAACCTTTCCACGAGCACCCAGGGATGTGCACCCAGCACCACGTGCACGCACACGCAGCTAGAGAAAAGCACCTACCTTTTCACACACTGATGCCTAAGCAAACGCGTGGCCACACACACGCACACATCCGCAAGCGCGCCTACTCCCATCTATTGAGGGAAAGACGGACGAGCTCTTTGGTTGCTCTTCACAGGCTTGTCCCTGATCTATAGCTGAGGGCAAACACTTGTGTGCTTGTGGGAGAGCCTGTGTCTTTCCTGGAAGCGTTTGGGAGTTTTGCTCAGACGCGTGTTTCCTCAAGTTCAAGAATCAAGATCTAGGATACCTGCAGACAGGTGCCTGTTTGTGTGGAGACAGTCTGTTTGAAACTGTGTTCCTCAGCGCCCGCTCTTTCTCCCCGTCGCTCCACACGCCTGGGAGTCCCTTTCTTTCTCTCCACAAGCACGTGTGTTGACTTCGTCGCACATGTGCATCTGCACAAGCGTTGAGCTCAGCAGAGCGTGTCTCTTGACACTTGATGTGCGTTGGCTGTGTCTGCCTGCTCCAGTGAAGAGAGAAACGGGAAATCATCTTGGTAGAGGCAACAAAGCAAAAGCGAGGCAGGATTGACATCTGCTCAACAGAGACGGATTCCCTGCGCTGACACAGTTCACAGTTACACGAGAAGCAATCTGAGCGGTCCGTCGACCGGAGACGTGTTTCCCAAGAGGTCGTTTAGCGAGTGAACAGCAGTGTGCGCGACTTTCAGGAGTGTGCCTGGAAAGTGCCAGAATCACCAGGAGCATCTGTGCAAAAGCTGCTGCCTCTGTGACCGCATTGAGGCACGTTCGCGTGTCTGCGAGTATATAGACGGCTCTTTCGCGTTCACTCCGAGGGAAACGGTCCGCTATTGCTTCTGTGCGCACAGACGCGATTCCCTTGTCTCTTGCGAACACAGGGAACTCTGTGCATCCAAATCTACAGGCTAAGGACGCGTCTGCATATGTTTTGGTGAACAATCGAGTGTGCGTGTTCTGACAGCTGCCTCTATGCAGACGTCTCCACAGAGCCACTTCTGAATGCCCCGCAGCCCAGGACTGAATGGATACACTAACAAGTGCACCGGTGTGAGCAACCACATATGCAGAAGGACGTCTTTCATCTCACAGAAGCGCGAACGTCTTGGCGTTCAAGCACATGGCAGAAACAAGGTGTGAACAGATGAGCTGCTGCTATTTTCTCCGTTCGGCATGCTTCGTTGTAGCTCTCTTGCCGGTCGCCGGCTTAGCGGCTTGCTTTGCGCGACTAGCTCTGGGGAGAGAAGGAGATAGCGCCGGAAACCTCGCCTTTTGCCTTCTTCGGCGCTGGAACCTGGTTGCTGCGCCTTCTCTTTGTCCATGTGCACACACACGATTCCTCAGCGAAAACCATGCAGAAACCTTTCCACGAGCACCCAGGGATGTGCACCCAGCACCACGTGCACGCACACGCAGCTAGAGAAAAGCACCTACCTTTTCACACACTGATGCCTAAGCAAACGCGTGGCCACACACACGCACACATCCGCAAGCGCGCCTACTCCCATCTATTGAGGGAAAGACGGACGAGCTCTTTGGTTGCTCTTCACAGGCTTGTCCCTGATCTATAGCTGAGGGCAAACACTTGTGTGCTTGTGGGAGAGCCTGTGTCTTTCCTGGAAGCGTTTGGGAGTTTTGCTCAGACGCGTGTTTCCTCAAGTTCAAGAATCAAGATCTAGGATACCTGCAGACAGGTGCCTGTTTGTGTGGAGACAGTCTGTTTGAAACTGTGTTCCTCAGCGCCCGCTCTTTCTCCCCGTCGCTCCACACGCCTGGGAGTCCCTTTCTTTCTCTCCACAAGCACGTGTGTTGACTTCGTCGCACATGTGCATCTGCACAAGCGTTGAGCTCAGCAGAGCGTGTCTCTTGACACTTGATGTGCGTTGGCTGTGTCTGCCTGCTCCAGTGAAGAGAGAAACGGGAAATCATCTTGGTAGAGGCAACAAAGCAAAAGCGAGGCAGGATTGACATCTGCTCAACAGAGACGGATTCCCTGCGCTGACACAGTTCACAGTTACACGAGAAGCAATCTGAGCGGTCCGTCGACCGGAGACGTGTTTCCCAAGAGGTCGTTTAGCGAGTGAACAGCAGTGTGCGCGACTTTCAGGAGTGTGCCTGGAAAGTGCCAGAATCACCAGGAGCATCTGTGCAAAAGCTGCTGCCTCTGTGACCGCATTGAGGCACGTTCGCGTGTCTGCGAGTATATAGACGGCTCTTTCGCGTTCACTCCGAGGGAAACGGTCCGCTATTGCTTCTGTGCGCACAGACGCGATTCCCTTGTCTCTTGCGAACACAGGGAACTCTGTGCATCCAAATCTACAGGCTAAGGACGCGTCTGCATATGTTTTGGTGAACAATCGAGTGTGCGTGTTCTGACAGCTGCCTCTATGCAGACGTCTCCACAGAGCCACTTCTGAATGCCCCGCAGCCCAGGACTGAATGGATACACTAACAAGTGCACCGGTGTGAGCAACCACATATGCAGAAGGACGTCTTTCATCTCACAGAAGCGCGAACGTCTTGGCGTTCAAGCACATGGCAGAAACAAGGTGTGAACAGATGAGCTGCTGCTATTTTCTCCGTTCGGCATGCTTCGTTGTAGCTCTCTTGCCGGTCGCCGGCTTAGCGGCTTGCTTTGCGCGACTAGCTCTGGGGAGAGAAGGAGATAGCGCCGGAAACCTCGCCTTTTGCCTTCTTCGGCGCTGGAACCTGGTTGCTGCGCCTTCTCTTTGTCCATGTGCACACACACGATTCCTCAGCGAAAACCATGCAGAAACCTTTCCACGAGCACCCAGGGATGTGCACCCAGCACCACGTGCACGCACACGCAGCTAGAGAAAAGCACCTACCTTTTCACACACTGATGCCTAAGCAAACGCGTGGCCACACACACGCACACATCCGCAAGCGCGCCTACTCCCATCTATTGAGGGAAAGACGGACGAGCTCTTTGGTTGCTCTTCACAGGCTTGTCCCTGATCTATAGCTGAGGGCAAACACTTGTGTGCTTGTGGGAGAGCCTGTGTCTTTCCTGGAAGCGTTTGGGAGTTTTGCTCAGACGCGTGTTTCCTCAAGTTCAAGAATCAAGATCTAGGATACCTGCAGACAGGTGCCTGTTTGTGTGGAGACAGTCTGTTTGAAACTGTGTTCCTCAGCGCCCGCTCTTTCTCCCCGTCGCTCCACACGCCTGGGAGTCCCTTTCTTTCTCTCCACAAGCACGTGTGTTGACTTCGTCGCACATGTGCATCTGCACAAGCGTTGAGCTCAGCAGAGCGTGTCTCTTGACACTTGATGTGCGTTGGCTGTGTCTGCCTGCTCCAGTGAAGAGAGAAACGGGAAATCATCTTGGTAGAGGCAACAAAGCAAAAGCGAGGCAGGATTGACATCTGCTCAACAGAGACGGATTCCCTGCGCTGACACAGTTCACAGTTACACGAGAAGCAATCTGAGCGGTCCGTCGACCGGAGACGTGTTTCCCAAGAGGTCGTTTAGCGAGTGAACAGCAGTGTGCGCGACTTTCAGGAGTGTGCCTGGAAAGTGCCAGAATCACCAGGAGCATCTGTGCAAAAGCTGCTGCCTCTGTGACCGCATTGAGGCACGTTCGCGTGTCTGCGAGTATATAGACGGCTCTTTCGCGTTCACTCCGAGGGAAACGGTCCGCTATTGCTTCTGTGCGCACAGACGCGATTCCCTTGTCTCTTGCGAACACAGGGAACTCTGTGCATCCAAATCTACAGGCTAAGGACGCGTCTGCATATGTTTTGGTGAACAATCGAGTGTGCGTGTTCTGACAGCTGCCTCTATGCAGACGTCTCCACAGAGCCACTTCTGAATGCCCCGCAGCCCAGGACTGAATGGATACACTAACAAGTGCACCGGTGTGAGCAACCACATATGCAGAAGGACGTCTTTCATCTCACAGAAGCGCGAACGTCTTGGCGTTCAAGCACATGGCAGAAACAAGGTGTGAACAGATGAGCTGCTGCTATTTTCTCCGTTCGGCATGCTTCGTTGTAGCTCTCTTGCCGGTCGCCGGCTTAGCGGCTTGCTTTGCGCGACTAGCTCTGGGGAGAGAAGGAGATAGCGCCGGAAACCTCGCCTTTTGCCTTCTTCGGCGCTGGAACCTGGTTGCTGCGCCTTCTCTTTGTCCATGTGCACACACACGATTCCTCAGCGAAAACCATGCAGAAACCTTTCCACGAGCACCCAGGGATGTGCACCCAGCACCACGTGCACGCACACGCAGCTAGAGAAAAGCACCTACCTTTTCACACACTGATGCCTAAGCAAACGCGTGGCCACACACACGCACACATCCGCAAGCGCGCCTACTCCCATCTATTGAGGGAAAGACGGACGAGCTCTTTGGTTGCTCTTCACAGGCTTGTCCCTGATCTATAGCTGAGGGCAAACACTTGTGTGCTTGTGGGAGAGCCTGTGTCTTTCCTGGAAGCGTTTGGGAGTTTTGCTCAGACGCGTGTTTCCTCAAGTTCAAGAATCAAGATCTAGGATACCTGCAGACAGGTGCCTGTTTGTGTGGAGACAGTCTGTTTGAAACTGTGTTCCTCAGCGCCCGCTCTTTCTCCCCGTCGCTCCACACGCCTGGGAGTCCCTTTCTTTCTCTCCACAAGCACGTGTGTTGACTTCGTCGCACATGTGCATCTGCACAAGCGTTGAGCTCAGCAGAGCGTGTCTCTTGACACTTGATGTGCGTTGGCTGTGTCTGCCTGCTCCAGTGAAGAGAGAAACGGGAAATCATCTTGGTAGAGGCAACAAAGCAAAAGCGAGGCAGGATTGACATCTGCTCAACAGAGACGGATTCCCTGCGCTGACACAGTTCACAGTTACACGAGAAGCAATCTGAGCGGTCCGTCGACCGGAGACGTGTTTCCCAAGAGGTCGTTTAGCGAGTGAACAGCAGTGTGCGCGACTTTCAGGAGTGTGCCTGGAAAGTGCCAGAATCACCAGGAGCATCTGTGCAAAAGCTGCTGCCTCTGTGACCGCATTGAGGCACGTTCGCGTGTCTGCGAGTATATAGACGGCTCTTTCGCGTTCACTCCGAGGGAAACGGTCCGCTATTGCTTCTGTGCGCACAGACGCGATTCCCTTGTCTCTTGCGAACACAGGGAACTCTGTGCATCCAAATCTACAGGCTAAGGACGCGTCTGCATATGTTTTGGTGAACAATCGAGTGTGCGTGTTCTGACAGCTGCCTCTATGCAGACGTCTCCACAGAGCCACTTCTGAATGCCCCGCAGCCCAGGACTGAATGGATACACTAACAAGTGCACCGGTGTGAGCAACCACATATGCAGAAGGACGTCTTTCATCTCACAGAAGCGCGAACGTCTTGGCGTTCAAGCACATGGCAGAAACAAGGTGTGAACAGATGAGCTGCTGCTATTTTCTCCGTTCGGCATGCTTCGTTGTAGCTCTCTTGCCGGTCGCCGGCTTAGCGGCTTGCTTTGCGCGACTAGCTCTGGGGAGAGAAGGAGATAGCGCCGGAAACCTCGCCTTTTGCCTTCTTCGGCGCTGGAACCTGGTTGCTGCGCCTTCTCTTTGTCCATGTGCACACACACGATTCCTCAGCGAAAACCATGCAGAAACCTTTCCACGAGCACCCAGGGATGTGCACCCAGCACCACGTGCACGCACACGCAGCTAGAGAAAAGCACCTACCTTTTCACACACTGATGCCTAAGCAAACGCGTGGCCACACACACGCACACATCCGCAAGCGCGCCTACTCCCATCTATTGAGGGAAAGACGGACGAGCTCTTTGGTTGCTCTTCACAGGCTTGTCCCTGATCTATAGCTGAGGGCAAACACTTGTGTGCTTGTGGGAGAGCCTGTGTCTTTCCTGGAAGCGTTTGGGAGTTTTGCTCAGACGCGTGTTTCCTCAAGTTCAAGAATCAAGATCTAGGATACCTGCAGACAGGTGCCTGTTTGTGTGGAGACAGTCTGTTTGAAACTGTGTTCCTCAGCGCCCGCTCTTTCTCCCCGTCGCTCCACACGCCTGGGAGTCCCTTTCTTTCTCTCCACAAGCACGTGTGTTGACTTCGTCGCACATGTGCATCTGCACAAGCGTTGAGCTCAGCAGAGCGTGTCTCTTGACACTTGATGTGCGTTGGCTGTGTCTGCCTGCTCCAGTGAAGAGAGAAACGGGAAATCATCTTGGTAGAGGCAACAAAGCAAAAGCGAGGCAGGATTGACATCTGCTCAACAGAGACGGATTCCCTGCGCTGACACAGTTCACAGTTACACGAGAAGCAATCTGAGCGGTCCGTCGACCGGAGACGTGTTTCCCAAGAGGTCGTTTAGCGAGTGAACAGCAGTGTGCGCGACTTTCAGGAGTGTGCCTGGAAAGTGCCAGAATCACCAGGAGCATCTGTGCAAAAGCTGCTGCCTCTGTGACCGCATTGAGGCACGTTCGCGTGTCTGCGAGTATATAGACGGCTCTTTCGCGTTCACTCCGAGGGAAACGGTCCGCTATTGCTTCTGTGCGCACAGACGCGATTCCCTTGTCTCTTGCGAACACAGGGAACTCTGTGCATCCAAATCTACAGGCTAAGGACGCGTCTGCATATGTTTTGGTGAACAATCGAGTGTGCGTGTTCTGACAGCTGCCTCTATGCAGACGTCTCCACAGAGCCACTTCTGAATGCCCCGCAGCCCAGGACTGAATGGATACACTAACAAGTGCACCGGTGTGAGCAACCACATATGCAGAAGGACGTCTTTCATCTCACAGAAGCGCGAACGTCTTGGCGTTCAAGCACATGGCAGAAACAAGGTGTGAACAGATGAGCTGCTGCTATTTTCTCCGTTCGGCATGCTTCGTTGTAGCTCTCTTGCCGGTCGCCGGCTTAGCGGCTTGCTTTGCGCGACTAGCTCTGGGGAGAGAAGGAGATAGCGCCGGAAACCTCGCCTTTTGCCTTCTTCGGCGCTGGAACCTGGTTGCTGCGCCTTCTCTTTGTCCATGTGCACACACACGATTCCTCAGCGAAAACCATGCAGAAACCTTTCCACGAGCACCCAGGGATGTGCACCCAGCACCACGTGCACGCACACGCAGCTAGAGAAAAGCACCTACCTTTTCACACACTGATGCCTAAGCAAACGCGTGGCCACACACACGCACACATCCGCAAGCGCGCCTACTCCCATCTATTGAGGGAAAGACGGACGAGCAACGTCCTGACAGGCTTGAGGGGAAAAACGTCCGTTGACGGTTGGCGTACTGCACGCCCGCCTACGGGGCTGCAGGGGAATCCACATTTGGAAGGTACCTGAAGATGTGTGCCTGTTCTTGGAGCTCCGCTAGTAGGGTAGCAAAGACACTCGTAGGCAGTACTGAATGCTGCTCCGTGCTACTTCTCCTCCGCTGGCAAATGCTTCACAGTCGCCCGAGGAAAGACGTTTAACAATCGATCTCCAAGAGGAACGAAACACATGATGCCATAAGGCGAAAGAATAGCAGGGCATCTCTTCACAGGCTTGTCCCTGATCTATAGCTGAGGGCAAACACTTGTGTGCTTGTGGGAGAGCCTGTGTCTTTCCTGGAAGCGTTTGGGAGTTTTGCTCAGACGCGTGTTTCCTCAAGTTCAAGAATCAAGATCTAGGATACCTGCAGACAGGTGCCTGTTTGTGTGGAGACAGTCTGTTTGAAACTGTGTTCCTCAGCGCCCGCTCTTTCTCCCCGTCGCTCCACACGCCTGGGAGTCCCTTTCTTTCTCTCCACAAGCACGTGTGTTGACTTCGTCGCACATGTGCATCTGCACAAGCGTTGAGCTCAGCAGAGCGTGTCTCTTGACACTTGATGTGCGTTGGCTGTGTCTGCCTGCTCCAGTGAAGAGAGAAACGGGAAATCATCTTGGTAGAGGCAACAAAGCAAAAGCGAGGCAGGATTGACATCTGCTCAACAGAGACGGATTCCCTGCGCTGACACAGTTCACAGTTACACGAGAAGCAATCTGAGCGGTCCGTCGACCGGAGACGTGTTTCCCAAGAGGTCGTTTAGCGAGTGAACAGCAGTGTGCGCGACTTTCAGGAGTGTGCCTGGAAAGTGCCAGAATCACCAGGAGCATCTGTGCAAAAGCTGCTGCCTCTGTGACCGCATTGAGGCACGTTCGCGTGTCTGCGAGTATATAGACGGCTCTTTCGCGTTCACTCCGAGGGAAACGGTCCGCTATTGCTTCTGTGCGCACAGACGCGATTCCCTTGTCTCTTGCGAACACAGGGAACTCTGTGCATCCAAATCTACAGGCTAAGGACGCGTCTGCATATGTTTTGGTGAACAATCGAGTGTGCGTGTTCTGACAGCTGCCTCTATGCAGACGTCTCCACAGAGCCACTTCTGAATGCCCCGCAGCCCAGGACTGAATGGATACACTAACAAGTGCACCGGTGTGAGCAACCACATATGCAGAAGGACGTCTTTCATCTCACAGAAGCGCGAACGTCTTGGCGTTCAAGCACATGGCAGAAACAAGGTGTGAACAGATGAGCTGCTGCTATTTTCTCCGTTCGGCATGCTTCGTTGTAGCTCTCTTGCCGGTCGCCGGCTTAGCGGCTTGCTTTGCGCGACTAGCTCTGGGGAGAGAAGGAGATAGCGCCGGAAACCTCGCCTTTTGCCTTCTTCGGCGCTGGAACCTGGTTGCTGCGCCTTCTCTTTGTCCATGTGCACACACACGATTCCTCAGCGAAAACCATGCAGAAACCTTTCCACGAGCACCCAGGGATGTGCACCCAGCACCACGTGCACGCACACGCAGCTAGAGAAAAGCACCTACCTTTTCACACACTGATGCCTAAGCAAACGCGTGGCCACACACACGCACACATCCGCAAGCGCGCCTACTCCCATCTATTGAGGGAAAGACGTACGAGCTCTTTGGTTGCTCTTCACAGGCTTGTCCCTGATCTATAGCTGAGGGCAAACACTTGTGTGCTTGTGGGAGAGCCTGTGTCTTTCCTGGAAGCGTTTGGGAGTTTTGCTCAGACGCGTGTTTCCTCAAGTTCAAGAATCAAGATCTAGGATACCTGCAGACAGGTGCCTGTTTGTGTGGAGACAGTCTGTTTGAAACTGTGTTCCTCAGCGCCCGCTCTTTCTCCCCGTCGCTCCACACGCCTGGGAGTCCCTTTCTTTCTCTCCACAAGCACGTGTGTTGACTTCGTCGCACATGTGCATCTGCACAAGCGTTGAGCTCAGCAGAGCGTGTCTCTTGACACTTGATGTGCGTTGGCTGTGTCTGCCTGCTCCAGTGAAGAGAGAAACGGGAAATCATCTTGGTAGAGGCAACAAAGCAAAAGCGAGGCAGGATTGACATCTGCTCAACAGAGACGGATTCCCTGCGCTGACACAGTTCACAGTTACACGAGAAGCAATCTGAGCGGTCCGTCGACCGGAGACGTGTTTCCCAAGAGGTCGTTTAGCGAGTGAACAGCAGTGTGCGCGACTTTCAGGAGTGTGCCTGGAAAGTGCCAGAATCACCAGGAGCATCTGTGCAAAAGCTGCTGCCTCTGTGACCGCATTGAGGCACGTTCGCGTGTCTGCGAGTATATAGACGGCTCTTTCGCGTTCACTCCGAGGGAAACGGTCCGCTATTGCTTCTGTGCGCACAGACGCGATTCCCTTGTCTCTTGCGAACACAGGGAACTCTGTGCATCCAAATCTACAGGCTAAGGACGCGTCTGCATATGTTTTGGTGAACAATCGAGTGTGCGTGTTCTGACAGCTGCCTCTATGCAGACGTCTCCACAGAGCCACTTCTGAATGCCCCGCAGCCCAGGACTGAATGGATACACTAACAAGTGCACCGGTGTGAGCAACCACATATGCAGAAGGACGTCTTTCATCTCACAGAAGCGCGAACGTCTTGGCGTTCAAGCACATGGCAGAAACAAGGTGTGAACAGATGAGCTGCTGCTATTTTCTCCGTTCGGCATGCTTCGTTGTAGCTCTCTTGCCGGTCGCCGGCTTAGCGGCTTGCTTTGCGCGACTAGCTCTGGGGAGAGAAGGAGATAGCGCCGGAAACCTCGCCTTTTGCCTTCTTCGGCGCTGGAACCTGGTTGCTGCGCCTTCTCTTTGTCCATGTGCACACACACGATTCCTCAGCGAAAACCATGCAGAAACCTTTCCACGAGCACCCAGGGATGTGCACCCAGCACCACGTGCACGCACACGCAGCTAGAGAAAAGCACCTACCTTTTCACACACTGATGCCTAAGCAAACGCGTGGCCACACACACGCACACATCCGCAAGCGCGCCTACTCCCATCTATTGAGGGAAAGACGGACGAGCTCTTTGGTTGCTCTTCACAGGCTTGTCCCTGATCTATAGCTGAGGGCAAACACTTGTGTGCTTGTGGGAGAGCCTGTGTCTTTCCTGGAAGCGTTTGGGAGTTTTGCTCAGACGCGTGTTTCCTCAAGTTCAAGAATCAAGATCTAGGATACCTGCAGACAGGTGCCTGTTTGTGTGGAGACAGTCTGTTTGAAACTGTGTTCCTCAGCGCCCGCTCTTTCTCCCCGTCGCTCCACACGCCTGGGAGTCCCTTTCTTTCTCTCCACAAGCACGTGTGTTGACTTCGTCGCACATGTGCATCTGCACAAGCGTTGAGCTCAGCAGAGCGTGTCTCTTGACACTTGATGTGCGTTGGCTGTGTCTGCCTGCTCCAGTGAAGAGAGAAACGGGAAATCATCTTGGTAGAGGCAACAAAGCAAAAGCGAGGCAGGATTGACATCTGCTCAACAGAGACGGATTCCCTGCGCTGACACAGTTCACAGTTACACGAGAAGCAATCTGAGCGGTCCGTCGACCGGAGACGTGTTTCCCAAGAGGTCGTTTAGCGAGTGAACAGCAGTGTGCGCGACTTTCAGGAGTGTGCCTGGAAAGTGCCAGAATCACCAGGAGCATCTGTGCAAAAGCTGCTGCCTCTGTGACCGCATTGAGGCACGTTCGCGTGTCTGCGAGTATATAGACGGCTCTTTCGCGTTCACTCCGAGGGAAACGGTCCGCTATTGCTTCTGTGCGCACAGACGCGATTCCCTTGTCTCTTGCGAACACAGGGAACTCTGTGCATCCAAATCTACAGGCTAAGGACGCGTCTGCATATGTTTTGGTGAACAATCGAGTGTGCGTGTTCTGACAGCTGCCTCTATGCAGACGTCTCCACAGAGCCACTTCTGAATGCCCCGCAGCCCAGGACTGAATGGATACACTAACAAGTGCACCGGTGTGAGCAACCACATATGCAGAAGGACGTCTTTCATCTCACAGAAGCGCGAACGTCTTGGCGTTCAAGCACATGGCAGAAACAAGGTGTGAACAGATGAGCTGCTGCTATTTTCTCCGTTCGGCATGCTTCGTTGTAGCTCTCTTGCCGGTCGCCGGCTTAGCGGCTTGCTTTGCGCGACTAGCTCTGGGGAGAGAAGGAGATAGCGCCGGAAACCTCGCCTTTTGCCTTCTTCGGCGCTGGAACCTGGTTGCTGCGCCTTCTCTTTGTCCATGTGCACACACACGATTCCTCAGCGAAAACCATGCAGAAACCTTTCCACGAGCACCCAGGGATGTGCACCCAGCACCACGTGCACGCACACGCAGCTAGAGAAAAGCACCTACCTTTTCACACACTGATGCCTAAGCAAACGCGTGGCCACACACACGCACACATCCGCAAGCGCGCCTACTCCCATCTATTGAGGGAAAGACGGACGAGCTCTTTGGTTGCTCTTCACAGGCTTGTCCCTGATCTATAGCTGAGGGCAAACACTTGTGTGCTTGTGGGAGAGCCTGTGTCTTTCCTGGAAGCGTTTGGGAGTTTTGCTCAGACGCGTGTTTCCTCAAGTTCAAGAATCAAGATCTAGGATACCTGCAGACAGGTGCCTGTTTGTGTGGAGACAGTCTGTTTGAAACTGTGTTCCTCAGCGCCCGCTCTTTCTCCCCGTCGCTCCACACGCCTGGGAGTCCCTTTCTTTCTCTCCACAAGCACGTGTGTTGACTTCGTCGCACATGTGCATCTGCACAAGCGTTGAGCTCAGCAGAGCGTGTCTCTTGACACTTGATGTGCGTTGGCTGTGTCTGCCTGCTCCAGTGAAGAGAGAAACGGGAAATCATCTTGGTAGAGGCAACAAAGCAAAAGCGAGGCAGGATTGACATCTGCTCAACAGAGACGGATTCCCTGCGCTGACACAGTTCACAGTTACACGAGAAGCAATCTGAGCGGTCCGTCGACCGGAGACGTGTTTCCCAAGAGGTCGTTTAGCGAGTGAACAGCAGTGTGCGCGACTTTCAGGAGTGTGCCTGGAAAGTGCCAGAATCACCAGGAGCATCTGTGCAAAAGCTGCTGCCTCTGTGACCGCATTGAGGCACGTTCGCGTGTCTGCGAGTATATAGACGGCTCTTTCGCGTTCACTCCGAGGGAAACGGTCCGCTATTGCTTCTGTGCGCACAGACGCGATTCCCTTGTCTCTTGCGAACACAGGGAACTCTGTGCATCCAAATCTACAGGCTAAGGACGCGTCTGCATATGTTTTGGTGAACAATCGAGTGTGCGTGTTCTGACAGCTGCCTCTATGCAGACGTCTCCACAGAGCCACTTCTGAATGCCCCGCAGCCCAGGACTGAATGGATACACTAACAAGTGCACCGGTGTGAGCAACCACATATGCAGAAGGACGTCTTTCATCTCACAGAAGCGCGAACGTCTTGGCGTTCAAGCACATGGCAGAAACAAGGTGTGAACAGATGAGCTGCTGCTATT
Source organism: Patagioenas fasciata (assembly GCF_037038585.1). Classification (NCBI taxonomy): domain Eukaryota; kingdom Metazoa; phylum Chordata; class Aves; order Columbiformes; family Columbidae; genus Patagioenas; species Patagioenas fasciata. Next base: position 1,334 of record NW_027288769.1, on the reverse strand, counting down.
TTCTCCGTTCGGCATGCTTCGTTGTAGCTCTCTTGCCGGTCGCCGGCTTAGCGGCTTGCTTTGCGCGACTAGCTCTGGGGAGAGAAGGAGATAGCGCCGGAAACCTCGCCTTTTGCCTTCTTCGGCGCTGGAACCTGGTTGCTGCGCCTTCTCTTTGTCCATGTGCACACACACGATTCCTCAGCGAAAACCATGCAGAAACCTTTCCACGAGCACCCAGGGATGTGCACCCAGCACCACGTGCACGCACACGCAGCTAGAGAAAAGCACCTACCTTTTCACACACTGATGCCTAAGCAAACGCGTGGCCACACACACGCACACATCCGCAAGCGCGCCTACTCCCATCTATTGAGGGAAAGACGGACGAGCTCTTTGGTTGCTCTTCACAGGCTTGTCCCTGATCTATAGCTGAGGGCAAACACTTGTGTGCTTGTGGGAGAGCCTGTGTCTTTCCTGGAAGCGTTTGGGAGTTTTGCTCAGACGCGTGTTTCCTCAAGTTCAAGAATCAAGATCTAGGATACCTGCAGACAGGTGCCTGTTTGTGTGGAGACAGTCTGTTTGAAACTGTGTTCCTCAGCGCCCGCTCTTTCTCCCCGTCGCTCCACACGCCTGGGAGTCCCTTTCTTTCTCTCCACAAGCACGTGTGTTGACTTCGTCGCACATGTGCATCTGCACAAGCGTTGAGCTCAGCAGAGCGTGTCTCTTGACACTTGATGTGCGTTGGCTGTGTCTGCCTGCTCCAGTGAAGAGAGAAACGGGAAATCATCTTGGTAGAGGCAACAAAGCAAAAGCGAGGCAGGATTGACATCTGCTCAACAGAGACGGATTCCCTGCGCTGACACAGTTCACAGTTACACGAGAAGCAATCTGAGCGGTCCGTCGACCGGAGACGTGTTTCCCAAGAGGTCGTTTAGCGAGTGAACAGCAGTGTGCGCGACTTTCAGGAGTGTGCCTGGAAAGTGCCAGAATCACCAGGAGCATCTGTGCAAAAGCTGCTGCCTCTGTGACCGCATTGAGGCACGTTCGCGTGTCTGCGAGTATATAGACGGCTCTTTCGCGTTCACTCCGAGGGAAACGGTCCGCTATTGCTTCTGTGCGCACAGACGCGATTCCCTTGTCTCTTGCGAACACAGGGAACTCTGTGCATCCAAATCTACAGGCTAAGGACGCGTCTGCATATGTTTTGGTGAACAATCGAGTGTGCGTGTTCTGACAGCTGCCTCTATGCAGACGTCTCCACAGAGCCACTTCTGAATGCCCCGCAGCCCAGGACTGAATGGATACACTAACAAGTGCACCGGTGTGAGCAACCACATATGCAGAAGGACGTC